>NW_006408553.1:3120712-3121249 GCF_000296735.1 Chrysochloris asiatica | reverse complement strand
TGATTCAAGAAAAAGAGAAAAAATAACTAAGGGCCTTTGCATAGAATTTTCCCTTGTGGCTTTGCCATTTAAAGGAAACACTCATTGTCACTTTGCTAGAACAATGAGCTCTTCATGCGCAGGGTGCCCGTCATCTCATTCCTTCATTTCAATTCCTTGATTAATATGTCGTCCCTTCATTTCAATTCCTTGATTAATATGGCCCCTGTCAATGATGTCCTTCTCCAGGGACAATTCAAATATAGGCAGAAGATTTAAGCATATACTTCACCAATGAAGAAGTACATACGGTTAATGATCTTATGAAAAGGAAGTCAACACTATTAGTCATTAGGGAAATAAATGCACAACTTAACAAAAAATCTCTACACACAAAATAAAATGGCTAAAACTGAAAAGATTGACCATCCAAGGAATGACATGAGCACTTCGCAGATATTTGTCCATTTATCTCCTTCCTTGTAAGTGGATGGTGGCAACAATTGGAGCAGCTACATTGGACCATAAGCATCAACCATGTGTTAAGGAAAGTAGAAA
>NW_006408553.1:3115959-3116640 GCF_000296735.1 Chrysochloris asiatica | reverse complement strand
CAATCTTCTAAATATTCCTTTATATGTGATTCAGAGTTCTAGCACCATCCCTGAGCCTACTTTGCCCGGTATTCTGTGTTGTTATTGACGGAGCTCCTCACTGTATGTCTACCCAATCTGCCATCTTGATACAATCAGTTGAGGAATAAGAGACATGAAAAGGGAAGCCTATCTCCAGATCACATCTACCAGGAGACACTCAGTAAGCTTAAAGATACAGCAACATACATTCATTTAAGCATCGAAAACACATCTAACTATTCAAAATGTCCAAGAAAAAAACAACAAAAGATCTCAGCACATGTCCATAAAAAAAAAGAGTAATTGAGACAAATGAGTTGGAGGTAGACAGAGACTTCCCATAATAAGAAGAGCAGGCTTTGGATCTGCCTGCGAAGGAATTCAGAAGAATGATATGGAGACAAATCCAAATGCTTCACAGAGGGGTGGAAGAAAATAAAGAAGAAGTCAGGAAAGTGCTACAGGAGCAATCAAACAACATATATATAGCATTTGAAACAATTCAAAACCTGCAAAAATAGGTCAAGATGATTAATGATAAAATATCAAAAATGGACAATACACTAAAAGAGCAAACGAGTAGAATTGAAGAGATGGAAGCCAGAACCAGTGAGCTGGAAGACAACTCTCTCAACATTGCTAAGATAGAAGAGCAAGCAG
>NW_006408553.1:3108765-3114794 GCF_000296735.1 Chrysochloris asiatica | reverse complement strand
CCAGTGCACTACCAGTGCTCCTAAGGATGGAGGTGTGTCTTTTTGCCCTAGATTTATCTCTGAACACGAGAGAGATATAAATATCTATGTAGTTCTCTGAATTGTGGGGTCTTATTTTAGAAACAGAGTACCTGAATAATGCAAACAGCCAAGGGTTAGAAGATTGAGTCTACCCAGAAGTATCTTAGAATAAAGGTCTGGTGATTTTCTTTAGAAAACTCAGTCATTGAAAACCCTATAGAGAACAAGGGGTTGCCAGTAATTGGAGTTGACTAGATGGTAACTGTTTTTTTGTTTTTATTTTATTTTTATTGTGGAATAAGTATCTTAGACTGTACTTTATATAGCACAGTGTTCCTTATACTTGCCTAATATCTATGCAGAGATAAAGAGTCAAAGAGGAAACCTGGGAGCTAAAGGACCCTAAAATCCCTTTTACAGAAATCTTGGCTCTGGCAGATGCAGCAAATTGGTCCTTCTCATTACCCAGCGACATCATTTCAAGATTACACAGTAGAGGAGTCTTGATGAAACCAAATCTGAATCTCAGGAAGGGGAATGTTAAACATAAAAATGGAAAGGGATAATTAGTGAAAGCATCTGTTGAATAATAGTATAAAGAAATGTATCATTGGTTCTTGTTATCAAAATGTAATGAAAGAAAAGATAGGAAGCATCCTCTTATCATAGAACACCAACACTTTGGCCTCAAAAGTTTCCAGTGCATCAATACAACTAGTAGAATTGGCAGCAACATGGGGTTTAGATACATGTAGGACTGTCTGGAATAAGTTGGAATTGACTTAAAGTCCATGGGTTTGGTTTAGTATCTGGAACTATAGAGCATCTGAAGTACAAGTTGTGGATAATCAGTGGAAGTATCAGCAGTACTCGAAAGATAGAAATTCCTGCTCACATTTTTTATTGAGTGCTTTTTGAGTCATGATGTGGTACTGTAGTATAAACATTGGCATGCCAACCATGCTTTTGAGATACAACACTTTTGAGATACATCTAGGATCTTCCAGAAACACTCGTTAAGACTTTTTCTACAGGTGTGGAAACAGTAGAGGGTGGGGAGTAGGGCCAGAACACACTGATTATTACTGTCAGCTTGACCCCATTTCAACCTAAAGGCATTTGGGTCTCAATTGTAATGATTTCATTTCAAACTGAAGGTATTTGTAAAATTGTAAAATAAATTCTTGTATATTGATTATTTCCACAAGTAATTTCAGCATTGTTTAATCTGATTCTGTACTGTTCCCTAATTATAGACTTTTCCCTAGACACCCTTATCCCAAGTTCTTGGGTGGCCCAAACCATTTATACTAAGCTACAAACGGCAGGAAGAAGCCCTGATGATCTGCTTCCATAAAATCAGAGCTAAAAAATCCCTTTGGAGCTCAATTATACTCTAACACATGAAGTCACCCAAGTGAGAATCATCTTGACAGCAACATGTTTGTTTTTGGGTTTTCTATTCCCTATGTATCTTCCATGAGTCGGATCCCATTCCCCTAAGTCTCATGTGACATTGGAATCAGGCATTTAAAAATTTTCTGCATCAAACATTTTGCTAAATTATAAAATACAAAAAAGTGTGCAAGTCATAAGTATACAGCATGATGGATTTGTACAAAGTGAATATGTAATCAGAATTCATATGCAGACAAAAAACATTATCAGCACCTCCTACCCCCAAAATAAAAATCCTCTGTGCTTGCTTCAAAATTTTAACTGCCTTCCCAAGTATAATCATTATTTTAATTACATTATGTAATATGTATACTTTAGTGTTTGTCTTCTTGTCCTCAACATTATGCTCTTGCATATAGTTATGATACTTTCTTTTGCTTTGCTATACAATATTCCAATGGGTAAATATATCATACTTTATTGAATTCTGCTGTTGATAGATATTTGGGTTGCTTACAGTTAGGGGTTATCATGAACAGTGCTGCTGTGAATATTCTTGCATGTGCTGTTTTGCGACATATGTGCATACACCTAGGAGTGAAACTGCTGATACACAGGATGGCTCTAAGGATCCTGGGTGAACCACTCAGCTATTATCCAAAAGTCTGGCAGTTCAAAACTACCCAGTAGCTCTGTAGGAGAAAAAACTAGCAATCTGTACCCATAAAGATTACAGGCTTGGAAACCCTTTCGGCAGTTCTATTCTGCCATATGGGGTTGCTGTGAGTCTTAATTGGTACATGGAGCCTCACAACAACAAAAATCAAAGGATAGTCATATAATCAGCATTAGTTGTTGTTGTTGTTGTTAGGTGCCATTGAGTTGGTACCAACTCATAGAGACACTATACACAACAGAATGAAACACTGCCCAATCCTGGGCCAACCTCACAATTGTTGCCACACTTGAGCCCTTTGATGATGCCACTTTGCCAATCTATCTCACTGGGGGGTCTTCCTCTTTTTCTCTGCTCCACAACCTTACCAAACATGATATCCTTCTCCAGAGACGGGTCCCTCCTAACAATATGTCTGAAGTATGAGAGATGATGTTTGGCCATCCTGACCTCCAAGGAGCACTTTGGCTGCACTTCTTCCAACCCAGATCTGTTCATTCTTTCAGCAGTCCATGGTCTCGTCAATATTCTCCTCCAATACTATAACTCAAATGCATCAATTCTTCTATGATTTTCCTTATTCACTGTCCAGCTTTATCATGCATATGAGGCTTCTGAAAATACCATGGCATGGGTCAGGTGCACCTGAGTCCTCAAGTTGATATCTTTGTTCTCCAACACTTTAAAAAGGTCTTGTGTAGCAGATTTGCCTAATGCAATATGTTGTTTGGTTTCTTGGCTGCTGCTTCGATGAGTGTTGATGGTTGATCCAAGAAAAATGAAGTCCTTGATAACTTCAATCTTTTAAGCGTTAGTAGACACTGTCAATTTTCAGCAGTAGTACGTAAAAATTGAATTGCTCCACTTTCTTGCCAATCCTGGAATTATCTGCTTCTTCATGAGTCATACCAATGAGTGAGTAGTTGCATATGCTACAGTTTTAATTAACACATTTTCATATGCTTATTGGCTAGTTGGGCATCCACTTGTGATGTACTCATAAAAGTCTTTTGACCATTTCTCTTTGAGGTTGTCTGCTTTTATCTTTTGTCATCTTAATAGCATTTTAGTTTATAGAACCTTTGGTTCTCAACCCTTAAGTATGCACACAGCTGTATTTAATAGTTTCTATACCTACATGACACTGTAGGATAAGCACTGGAATATTGTGGTGCTGGAGGATAAGCACTGAACTGCTAACCACAAGGTCAATGGTTGAAACTCACCAGCTGCTCCTTGGAAACCCTGCCTAGGGTTTCTATGAGTGGGAACTGACTGCATGGCACATAGTAACAGCAACTACTAACTACAAGGTTGGTGGTTCAAATGCACCAGCTGCTCCTTGGAAACCCTATACAGAGTTGCTATAAGTCAGAACCAACTCCACAGCACTTAGCAAACAACACACCTTTATATCTATAAGCTGGTTTCTGTGCCAGGTTAACTCTGGCTCATTTTCACAACCTAAGTCAAATGTAACCTGCTATGTGAAAATTTCCCTTGTCTTCACCAAGCTGGATTAATTATTTCCACCTGTGTTCCTATAGCAATCTAAAACACATTTATCTTTTAGTACTATGACTTCATTGTAGTGTCATGCTGTTGTTGTTATTAAGTGCTTTGGAGTCGACTCTGACTCATAGTGACCCTATATAGGGTTTCCTAGGAGCAGCTGGTGAGCTTAAACCACAGATGTTGAGGTTCAAACAGACTTTGCAGTACAACACATCAACCCACAGTATCACACCACAGTGTCATATCTCCTAATAAATTGTGATCTTTTTGATTGATGGGGACTTCATCTTCATTCATTTATATTTGAAACATCAATACCCAGCTTAGTAATTGATCCATGATAAAAAACAACAACAAAAAAAAAACCCAACTCATAGTTACCATATAGAACAGAGTAGAACTGCCTCTTTGGGTTTCTGAGACTGTAAATCTTTACAGGAGATGACAGCATAGTCTTTTGCTTGTGGAATGGCTGTTGGGTTCATACTGCTGACCTTGGGGTTAGCAGCTCAATGTGTAATCCACTAAGCCACCAGGTTGTCTTTGATACATGATAAGCCCCAGTATATATTTGTGGAGTAAATTAATATTTAAAAAAATTAAAACAATCTCCAAATAACAAATAA
This sequence comes from Chrysochloris asiatica, assembly GCF_000296735.1. NCBI lineage: Eukaryota > Metazoa > Chordata > Mammalia > Afrosoricida > Chrysochloridae > Chrysochloris > Chrysochloris asiatica. Next base: position 3,110,558 of record NW_006408553.1, on the reverse strand, counting down.
ATAAACACCTATATAGCAATGACTCTCCACTCTCTAATTTGTTCTGTATTTTGTTGCTGCTGTTGTTTTGTGCCATCGAGTTGATTCTGACTTATGGCAACCCCATGTGTCACAGAGTAGAACTCCTCCATTGGGTCTATTAGCTGTCATCCTTACAGAAGCAGACTGCCAGGCTTTTTCTGCTGTGTGGTTGTAACCACCAACTTGATTTGTCTGGTTACCAGCTGAGCTCAAACTGTTTGTACCACCCAAGGACCTTGTTTTATAATTGGACATATAATTGCTTTTAAAAAGAATGACTGCATTTAATAAATCCTCTTTCTTGCTGGTAAGAGGCATCTTCTATAGCTTCACTGAACTGGTATGGAAAATGTAGCGAATCTTATGAGTGCCAGCAGGAGGAAGGGTAGGACAAAGTACAGAAACATTATCATTGAAACTACAAATTGCTGGTGAGGTGCTGACCATCCTGCATATAGACTATGCTGTTGTTGTTAAGTACTGTGGAGTTGGTTCCGACTCATAGCGACCCTGCACAGGGTTTCCGAGGCTGTAAATCTTTATGGGAGCAGAAAGCCTCATCTTTCTCCTGCAGAACAGCTGGTAGTTTCGGACTGCTGACCTTGCGGTTAGCAGCCCAATTCGTAACCACTTCACTACCAGAGCTTCTTATGTAGAATATAAGCACATACAATAAAGAAAAATAATTTAAGAAAAACTTTTCCTTAAATCATTATTTTAGCTAAAAGGAACTTATTCACATGAAATTTTTATTCATATGACATTCCATTGGATGTCAATTTTTAGTACCATTTGTATTAGGTTAAATCTATGTTTGCATAGCATAAGCACTGGATTGAAAGATCAGTGGTTCAAACTCACCAGCCACTCATTCTTCAGAAACCCTAGACACTCAGGATTGCTATCAGTTGGAATCGACTCAATGACAACTAAGAAACACACAGATTTTTAACTATGCGTATCCCTATTTACCACCACTTGTCTGCCAGTCTGTTGTACTGTGGTGGTTTTCAAATCACTGTTATCCTGGAAGCTGTGCTACTAATATTTTAAAAATCATCAGGGTAAGCATGGTTGACAGGTTTCAGCTGAGATTCCTTCCAGACAGGGCAAGTAGGAAGAAGGAGAGATGGACTACTTCTGAATATTAAGTCACTGAAAATCTTCCAAGTAGCAGTGTAACACTGTCAGCACCAGAATACTGAACGATGAAGAGCACCAGAATATTGTCAGATATAGCATGGTAAAGCACCATCAAGTCGGTTCCGACTCACAGAAACCCTTTAAAGAGTTTCCAAGGAGCGGCTGGTGAGCAAGCTGCCTCCTCAAAGCAGAGTTCACTATGATGATGCTAATGGAGCAAAGCTTCTGGAACCTTCATTTGCTGATGGGACTCAACTCAAAATGAGGAGAGACATTTGTAAATATTCATTAATAATCAGAACACAGACTATACTAAGTATGAGTCTAGGGAAACTGGAAATGGTCAAAAATGAAATGTAACGCACAAACATGGATATCCTAGGCATTAGTGAACTGACATGGACTGGTATTGGCCATTTTGAATATGAAAATCACATGGCTTATATGCTGGTAATGACAAATTGAAGAGAAATGGCATTAAATTCATTACCAAAAGGAACATGTCAAGATCTGTCTTGAAGTATAACACGGTCAGTGATAGAACCATATCCATATGCCTACAAATAAGACCAATTAATACAACTATTATTCATATTATGCACCAACCACTAAAGCCAGTATTGAAGAAA
>NW_006408553.1:3101161-3107070 GCF_000296735.1 Chrysochloris asiatica | reverse complement strand
TATGTTTTTTGTTGTTAGGTGCCATCGAGTCTGTACTGACTTACAGCAACCCCATCGCACAACAGAATGAAACACTGTCTGGTCCTGCACCAACAATTTTTGCTACATTTGAGCCCATTGATGCTGTCATTGTGCCAATCTATTGTGTTGGGGGTCTTCCTCTTTTTCTTGACCCTTCACTTTATCAAACACATTATTCTTCTTCAGGCATTGTTCCCTCCTGACAATATGAGAGATAATGTCTGGCCATCCTGGCTTCCAAGGAGCATTCTGGCTGTATTTCCTCCCATACAGATTTGTTTGTTCTTCGGCAGTCCATGGTACTTTTAGTACTCCCTTCAACACCATAAATCAAATGCTTCAACTCTTCTATGGTCTTCCTTACTCACTGTCCAACTTTCACATACATATGAGGCTGCTGAAAATACCATGGCTTGGGTAAGGCACACCTTAATCCTCAAACTGACATTTTTGCTTTTCAACACTTTAAAGAGGTCTTGTGCAGCAGATTTGCCTAGTGCAATAAGTCATGTGATTTCTTGAGTGCTGCTTTCATGAGTGTTAATTGTTGATCTGAGCAAAATGAAGTCTTTGACAACTTCGATCTTTTCTCCATTTATATGGATGGTGTTTATTTGTACAGTGGTGAAGATTTTTCTTTTAATTACATGGACGTGAAACCCATACCAAAGGCTGCGGTCTTTGATCTTCATCAGAAAGTATTTTAAGTCCTCTTTATTTTCAGCAAGCAATATTGTATCATTTGCATATCACAGGTTGTTAGTGAGTCTTCCTCCAATCCTGATTCCACGTTTTTCTTCATGTAATCCAGATTATGTGATCTTCTTGGATTATGTGATCAGCATAAAGATTGAGTAAGTATGGTGAAAGAATACAACCACTGCACATACTTTTCCTAATATTAAACCATTGAGCGTTCCCCTGTTCTGTTCAAAAGATGTGGAACTGTATGGTTAGCACTGAATCACAAAGTCAGTTTGAACTGCAAGATTCACAGTTCAAACTCACCAGCCCATCCTCTGAGGCCTGGAACCAACTCAACAGCACTTAACAACAATAACAACATGTATTTTACAATTTCATTGTTACTCTTAAATGAGGTGTTTTACAAATTCATGATTATTCTTCAATGTTGCATAATATTTTATTGTATGTATGTCCCAAAGTTGATTATCTATTCTTCTATTGATGGGCACTTAGGCTGTCTCCATCTTTTGCTATTGTGAACAATGCTTCAATGAACATTGGTGTGCATATATCTACTTGTGTTTTGGCTTGTATTTCTCATGAATATATACCAAATAGAAGGATTGCTGGATCATAAGGTATTTCTACTTCCAACTTTCTGAGGAATCGCCATACCATTCTCAAGTGGTTGAGCCATTTTACAGTCCCACTGCCAATGTAGGAGAATTCTGGTCTCTCCATACTCTCAACAGCATTTGCTGTTTTCTGTTTTTTTGAACTTTGCTGTTAACGTTTATGTGAGATATCTCATTGTTGTTTAGATCTGCTTCCTTTAATGGCTAATGAGTCCTGGTGTGGCACCATAGATTAAGCCCTCAGCCTTAAGGTCAGTTTGAACCACAATATCAGTGATTCACACTCACCAATCACTCCTGAAAAAACCCATACAGGGTGGCTATGAATTGGCACCAACTCAAAAGGACTTAACAACAATGGCTAATAATTGTGAACATTTCCTCACATATTTGTTGGCTTCCTGGATGTCTTCCTTGGTGAAGTATCTGTTCATATCCTGTGTCCATTTTTTAATTGGGTTGTTTGTCGGCTATGCCATTGCCAATATTTTTTCCCAGTCTGTGGGTTCCCTTTTTACTCTTTTTGCTAATTCTCTTGATGCACAATTTTTGTAATTTTCAGGAGTCCTAGTATGGCACTGTGTGTTAATGCACTGGATGGCAAAGTCAGTTGGAACCGCAAGGTCAGCAGTTGAAGCTCACCAACTACTCCTCAGAAAACCTATACAGGGTCACTATGATTTGGAATTGACTCAATGATACTTAACAACAACAATCATCTATTTTGTCTTCTACTACTTGTGTGTCATTTGTAATGTTTGATAGTGTGTATATGCCATGTACTGAGCCCCTAAGTTTGTCCCTAGTTTTTCACTGGTGATCTTTATAATTCTACGTTTTACATTTAGATCTTTAATCCATGTTGAGTTTTCTTTGTTTTTATAAAATGTGAGGTATAGATCCTGTTATATTCTTCTGTAGATCGATTTGCCAGCACCATTTGTTGAAAAGACTATCGCTTCCCCATTTAATGTGTTTGACTCTATGTCAAAGATCAGTATTTGGATGGATTTACTTTTGGGTTCTCAATTCTACTCCATTGATCTATGTATCTTTTGTTATATCAGTACCTGGCTGTTTTGACCACTGTGGCTATGTAGTAATTTTTGAGATCAGGGTGTGAGAAGCCTCCAACTTTGTTTTTATGCAATCGATACCGCTGAATAAAATAAGAGTCCAATTGTATTCAATTGTGAATAACAGAATTTCTTTTTTCCCCAATAAGACTTTAAACAAATGAAGATTTTATTTTTTCAGGATTTTGGCTCTTTTGACTAATATGCTAGTTTTCTCATTTTGATTATAGGATTCTGGGGCTAGTACAGTAGGTCCCCAACACCACCCATTTAGGACCTGACTCCTTCTATCTAATGTCCCACGATCCTTAGTGTATTTTGCAGAACATTCAGATATTAAGATTTCTGTTTCAATCTCCAGTATCAGATTCATGTTCAGGACCAGTTATATAACTTGTTTGAAAAACAAGTAAAAAGATTTTTCTTTTTTTCTACAATCTTTCCTTTGATCTATCATGTGTTTTCATTTGCTACTTAATGTCATGCTACTTGAGGCATAGGACAAATACAGACCCTCACAGGTGCCAGGGCACGGGGCACTAACATGTGACCTCTACCTCCATTGGTCCTGAGTCCCCATGAAGGTGGAGAATAGCAGTGATCTCTGGATGGTGATGAGGAAGCAGGTGGGTGAGAAGAGGTCCCTACTTAGGAGGGAGGTGACAAGAGTGGGATCATAGAGAACCATGACTCCAAACCCCTGAAGTATACTTCATTGTTCCATCAGACTTCATTACAAAACACAAACTTAAAGACAAATAATCAAGAATTTCACGAGGGTAACAATCAAGGTGCCTCTTTCTGAGTATGGGACCTTATGTGACTATGTTAGTCACATGCCCATGAAGCCAGCCCAATTCACATTCCAGACAAGAACTAGGTAAGAGCTAAGGAGAAAAAGTGTACATCAACCTAGTTGGATTTCTCTCCTAAAATTATCTGGATTTCAGTTCTCCTTCACACATTACTGGGCAGAATGGCATTTTCATGTGAGTCTGAGAAACACAGACTTTTGCTCTCACAGAACTGGCTCCTGTTTTAAGAAAGAAGGGGAGAATGGACACTGGGAAGGTCACTGTGTGATTCACATCTCTTGTTTCCTTTCCATCAGCAACATATCTGATTCATAGGAAATGAACTACAGGGAATGCAGGGAAGTCCCATTTGTAAATTACTTTTGAAATATGTAAATGAGATGAGTAATTAGATGTTTATTCACATTACAAAACTAAGTGGTCAGTGGTTCAAACTCATCAGCTACTTCTTGGACATCCTCTATGGGATTGCTATGAGTCTGAACCAACTCAAAGGCACTTAACAACAACAACAAAGAATACTTAATGTGATTTAATCCCACTACCCCAAAGGATTTTGGTCCTACTTTTAGTTGTGTTGGCTTACTACAGTAGTGATTCTTTGACAGACGGGATTTCAGAATCTCATGGTAGGTGTGAGGGACTGTTACAGTTGAAGATACCACAGTCACAACTCAATAGCTTATTCTAAGGGACCATCATAGTTACCTAGAAGATAATGGGGTAGATGGCTCACCGTCTATTGCAATAATTTTCCCTATATTAAGATGAATGCTTTCCATAGATGATGCTTTACATCTATCTGGATGGTTTTCCCCAAATTAGACAAATATCTAATCTTGGGGGAAACTATAGCTAAATAGTTTCTCTAGCTAAATGAAAAAGCCTCTGCTATTAATTTTAATTAATAGCAAAGATACCAGTCTGAGGACAAAGGTATATCTGACCCAAGCCATAGTATTTTCAATAATCTCATATGTGTGGAGTCCTAGTGTGGTGCTGTAGGATAAGCAGTGGACTGCTAACCACAAGAGCAACAATTCAAACCCATGAGCCTTTCCTCAGAAATTATCTACAGGGTTTCTATGAGATGGAACCAACCCTATGGCACCTAACAACAACAACAACAAATGTATGTGAAAGTTAGATAATGAATAAGGAAAATCAAAGAAGAATTGATGCATTTGAGTTATGGTATTGAAGAAGAATATTAAAAGTACCATGGGCTACCAAAAGATCAAAAAAGTCTGTGTTGGAAGAAATACAGCCAGAATACTCCTTGGAAACTTCCAGTAAGACAAGACCTTATCTCTTATACTTTGGATATGTTATCAGGAGGAACCAGTCTTTGGAGAAGGACATCATGCTTGGCACACTGAATTATCATTGAAAAAGAAGACCTTCAATGAGATGGATTCACACAGTGGCAGCAGCAGTGGACTGCTTAACACAACAACAATTAAGATGGTACAGGACTGGGCAGTGCTTCATTTTGTTGTCCATAGGGACACTATGAGCCAGAGCTGACCCTTTTGGTTTTCTAACTCCAGGCCCTTGCACATTTCATTATAGTATTTGAATTTCTCTTCTCAAACTGCCCTTTGAAATTTTCTGTTCAGCTCTTATACTTCCTAGTTTCTTCCATTCGTTTTAACATCTTTACATTGGAGAGAAAATTTCAGAGTCTCTTCTGGCATCTATTTTGTTCTTTTCTTTATTTCCTGTCTTTTCAATGACTCTCTGCTTTCTTTCTGTATGATGTTCTTGATATCATTCCACAACTCTTGTGATCTTTGGGCATTAGTGTCTAATATATCAAATCTGCTCTTGAAATGATCTCTAAATTCAGGTGGATATGTTCAATGTCATATTTTGGCTCTTGTAGACTTGGTTTAATTTTCTCCAACTTCAGTCTGAACTTGCATATGAGCAATTGTTGATCTGTTCCATCAGTTGATACTATTTAGATCAAAAGCCACACCAACTTAAGAACCTAATTGAAATGTAACAGCTACCAGGATTTTTCATCCTTGACACTATTGGCATTGTTGTTGTTAAGTGCTGATTCTGGTTCAAATTGACCTTGTTGTCCAATGATATATGCTAAAGTGCCACACCAGGACTCCCATTAGCATTAGACTAGATAATTCTTTGCTATGGGCAGCTGTTTTGTACATTGCTTAGAACCATTCCTGACCTGTACCTATTAGATGCCCATATCACAAGTTCAGTGAATCAAGCTCACCAGCCACTTCTTGAAAACCCTAGGCAGGGCCCTTATGAGTCAGAACTGACTCAGTGGAACTCAACAGAAACAACATCTCTTGAGAAAAGGGCAAAATTACCCCTGGTTGAGAATCTTTGAGGTAGACCAAAAAGCCCAAGTTGGTTATCTCCCAATTACTGCATTCAAATGTATACAACAATCACTAAACCAGTGAGGATGAAATAGAAGAATTCTACCAACTTCTTCAATCTGAAATTGATCAAACATGCAATCAACATGTATTGATTATTACTGGTGATTAGAATGAAAAAGTTGGGAGCAAAGAGGAAGGATCGGTAGTTGGAAAATATGGCCTTGGTGGTAGAAATGATCCTGGAGAACACATGATAGAATTCTGCAAAACCAATGATTTGTTCATTTCAAATGCCTTCTTTAGACAGCATAAGAG
>NW_006408553.1:3087910-3097071 GCF_000296735.1 Chrysochloris asiatica | reverse complement strand
GCCAGAGATGGAGGCAGAGGCGATGATGTGGAAAGATGGATTAGCTGGGGACTTTAGACCCAGAGAGGGAGAGGGGCTGTGTGCTGACAACCCAGGGAGTGGGGACAGGCTTACAGGGTATATACCCTTTGGTTGGTTGATGATGCATGGAGGGGATTGTAACCATGACAGCAAAATGATATAGAATAGGGTGAATGTAAAACTAATGTTCTCCCTTGTAAACTACCATATAATTCACAATAAAACATTAAAAAAAAGAGAACGAAATCAAGTGATGTATTGCATTAAACAAAACAAAACAAAAAAAATGGACTACACAGGCTAAAACAAGCAAGTCTATTGTTAAAAGATACATATATAAGGAGGGATCAAGGAGCTCTGGTAGCATAGTGGTTATGAGTCAAGCTGCTAACCTCAAAGTCAGCAGTTCGAAACTATCAGTGGTTCCACAGGAGAAAGATGAGGCTTTCTGCTCCTGTTCTTGGAAAGCCTGTACAGGATCACTATGAGTGTAAACTGACTCCACAGCACATAACAACAGCAACCTAAAGGAACTGGAAAACCTGCTACACAAATTCTAAAAGAGCTGTAACACTACATTGGCTGTAATCTTTATGGGAAGTCCTGGCGTGGCGCTGAAGAATAATGCACTGAATCACACAGTCAGTTTGAATCACAAGGTCGATGGTTCAAACCCACCAACCACTCTTCAGAAACCCTATTTAGTGCCATTATGTGTCAGAATTGACTCGATGGTACTAAACAGCAACAGCAATCATAATAGGAACAGGTTTTTTTCTCCTGTGGCGCCACTAGATGGTTCCAAAGCCCGACTTTTCAGTTCACTGCTGGGAGCTTAACAGTTGTGCCACCAGGACTCTTACTGAACACCAGGCACACACACAAGGTTGTGGGTTCAAACTCACAAGCCACTCCTTGAAACCTTATAAAGAGTGCAAACTGACTCGTTAGCACTTAACAACAAAAACAACACATACATGTATTTAGAATGTGGGTAAGAAAGATCAGGTCTTAGGTGAAATGAAGGGAAAAAAACATTGAGTGCTTCTTTAGAGGTCTTTGACCTCTAAAAGCAGCTAACCCTAGTTCATTTACCCCCAGAGAAAAGACTGAAAAGATAGACCAGAACTTCTTTAGAACATAACTCTTATATGTGGTTTAAATTTCTCTTCTTCATCTATTGCTTTATTTTCCAAAATTTTAATAATGCACCCACCCCTCACTTATCAAAATGGTTAGGTTCCAAAGACCAGGTTATTATGAAAAAATCAGAGTAATGAATAAATGTTGGATGATCTCATTAGTTCACAAAATGGCGGATGACTACATCATAACACAACTGTTAAATTACATCATTACATAACTGTCAAACCACTGCAAATCATGGTCCCGCAAAGCTGGCATGTAACCTTAACCATCACAGCTACCTTACTCTCACCTCGCACCTCAGCATTTGTGACATAAGCTGTAAATATGCAAAATAGATATTTTTAAAATAATTGTTATAAATATGAAATGTCAAATAACAAGATATTTGATAAATGAGGAATAGGTATATACAGGAATGTTACTTTGAATCAGAAAACAAAAGTAAATGTAACAATCAATCAGTCAAACTCACATTTTATTGGTAAACAGGAAGCATGCTCAGAGGACTCTGAAACTGGTTCAGAACCTCCGTCAGCGAGAGTACATCCCTTACCCTTGGTCAGCTATGATAGGAGTGGAAGGAGCTTAGAAATGGTCCCATTGAAAAGTCTTAAGTCACCCTCAATCGGAAATAGAATTACCATATAAATTGTAGAGTCACTTTCTGACCACAGAATTTGTCTCCTTGTCTCTGTTTGAGTGCTCTACTGAGAGAGTGCACTTTCTGTTTTTGCACTGTACCTTCATTCTGTCTAATCAGGGGTACCTCTGACCTAAGGGACTAGTTAGTGACATATTAATTTTACAAAGAGATCTTAGAGGTTCCTCGATGACACAGCATAAAGGATTCTGTACAAATGGCCAAAGCATGCATGATTTGAAGTGTGGCGCTATAGGATCAGCACTGGACTTCAAACCACAAGGTCTACAGTTCAAACCCACCAGTAGCTCCACGGAAACCCTATACAGGGTCACTATAAGTCAGAACTGACTTGATGGCACATAACAACAACTTTATCCTCTGTATCCACAGGGCATTCATGTCTCCAGTGCAGAGGCAACTCTTCCTTAAGATGATCAGTTGTGACTCCCCCAAGACTAAGCTCTTTAGTTTTGCCATTACCTGATGCACTTCTGAACCTGGACCTTGTACTAGTGAGAAGAGGGTTTGATCTTTGTTCCACTTGAGATTCCATGGACAGCTAGTAGACTGGGAACCCAGCAAGACTGAAACACACATTCCCACTGCCTGAGTTTCCCACTTCCTACTTAAAGAGCATACTTTACATTCTGAATATGGGGCCTCTGAATTCTCTCTAGAGAATTACTACCAATAGGTTCAAAGGATAGGATTTGGTCCTGGTGCTAAAATTTTGGTGAGTGTCGTAGGCAGATATCATATACAGTTGAATTTTGACATTTGCAAGGGGCCCTGGTGGTGCTATAAGATAAGCAGTGGACTGTTAACTGCAAGACCAGCAGTTCAAACTCACCAGCTGTTCTCAGGGAGAAAGATGCACTTTCTGTTCCAGTGACGATTTATAGCCTCAGAAATCCTAATCAGGGTTTCAATGAGCTAGAATCCACTAGATGGCGGTGGGTTTGGTTTTTGTTCTTTGCAATAGTTATGTTTTATAAAAATCCCTAGGTGATACAGTTTATGCTAGGCTACCAAACTAAAGGCTGGTGATTCAAACCCACCCAGTAGCTCTGTGTTAGAAGGGGTTGGTGATCTGATTCCACAAAGATCACAGGCAGGAAAACCCTAGGAAATACTTCTAATGGGATTTTCATAAGCCAGAAAATCACATATATATATATATATATATTTTTTTTTTGTCAACCAATCAATACATGTTGTTATCTGGCCTGAGATTTGTCCCTGACTCATGATGACCTAGGAGTCCTGGAGTGACACTGCAGGATCAGCAGTAGACTGTGAACAACGTCAGCAGTTCAAACCCACCAGCTGCTCCTAGGAAACCTATACAGTGTTGCTATGAGTCAGAATCCTACCTGTGATCGGTTGTGGATAGGACCTCTCTGGTCCATAGGGTTTTCGTTGACTAGTTTTCAGAAATAGATTCCCAACTCTTTCTTCCTAATCTGTCTTAGTCTGGAGCCTCCACCGAAATCTTGTCAACACTATAGCAACATGCAAGCTTCCACTGGTAAATGGGAGGTGGCTGTTCATAAGGTACACTGTTCAGAAATCAAACTTAGGTCTCCAGCATGGAAGGCAAGAATTCTGTCGCTGAGCCAACACCACCCTATGATCAATGCATAACCTTGTTTTATGTGTATTTCTGTTTAAATGTTCCTAATTTAATATATGCTGTTGATTTATTAACATTGAACTCATGCCTGAACAAGCTAGATTTATCTAAATAGGCTTTGATTCTATAAGCTGCATTGTATTTTGTGCTTAGAAACACTAGACAGAAAGTTACCATTCTGCTTCGGGCCACTGTAAATAGTGACATCACTAACATAAAGTACCAAAATGTGAAAAATGTGCCACTAAATAGACCAGGAAAAGGATGCTTGTTGACAGTGAGAGCTAAAATGAGAAAGTACAGTATCCTCTTGTTTGACTTTAACTAGGAACTCAAATTTTTGTCTGGCAGCTCAAATTTTTGCTACTCTGGGTTTGTCGTCTGAGTGACCACAAAAGCACAAAGAGTATTAATTGGGGGGTAACAGTTAAATTTTAGAGAGCCCTGGTGTGGCACTGTAGGATCAGCATTACACTGTGAACCACAAGGTCAGTAGTTCAAAACTCACCAGCTGCTCCTCTGAAACCCTACACAGGGTTGCTATGAGTCAGAACTGACTTGAAGGCACTTAACAAAACAACGAGACAGATTTGCAAATATGGAAGCCAGGAATCATGAGAACCAGCTATACCTGTCTTAAAAGCTTTGAATCATTGGAAATATACCACCCTACCTTCACCCCTTTACACACTATCCACCTGAGGTACTATGTAGTAACCCATGCAAGAAAATTCCCAACTCAGTTCTCTATATTACTGGTTAATAATCACAATGCCCTCATTAATGCTCCTCTTTGCCACCCCTAGTGGAACAGTCATCACCTAACTCCAGTCCTCATGAAGCATATCTGCTGGGTGGGTACCCTCACCCCTACTCAATCCTATCGAATTTTCCTCTCTTATCCAGTCATGGTGGAGCTCTGGGGAGCCCCACGAACAAGTCTTCACATTAGAAGGTTCCCTTAATCAATGAAATACATGACGTTCAGAAGAGGACTTTTTGAAGACTCATGCAACTATGTGTTCATTTTTTTATACCTTTAAAAATGGCATCTTATAGAGATGGCATTTTTGCAGCAACTTGGTAGAAGTTCCTGCTCTTCAAGTACTTTGTTCTGTAAGTTCTGATGAATGTCTGAAATTATGTCATTTTTTTCCAGCCCTCCTGTGACTGTATAGGGTTGTTATTCCAAACAAAATCAAAACAAAATCAGATGCCAGACTTCTCAAATCCTGCCCAATGAGTCAGAACCGACTCAGAACAGCATACCACCACCACCAACATATATACATATAATAAGAAGTTGTTCTTTCATCTTCTGATAATCACCTTTGGGTCTATGAAACCATAAAATGGGGACAGGGTGTAACAGCCCATCCTGGCCAAAACATAATCCAGTCTTCAAATTTTTATTCTACAATCACAATAATTTATATCCTTCTCTTTATTATTAACACCTTAGAACTTACAACTCACTTTCACTGTGCTGCCCAAACCATTTTAGTAATTCTTTTTGGGAATATAGCAGTATCTCCATCCTCCATCCTCTTGTGGCAAAATAAACATCAGATGATAAAACAGTCGGGGTAAAGGTTTCTACCTCCAAATCCAGCCCACTTGGCTACTGTAACTTCCCTATTTCCTGCAAAACAGGATTTGTAGAATTATCAGGACTAATGACGAAATGCCTAAATAATGTCTGCAGGAAGGGAAAAATAATCAGCCCCATCTGGAACTTTTTCTGTTTAACCTTTTTTTCCCCAGGGCTCCGTGTTCATTTGTGAGAGTTTTCTAATTCAATTAACTATTAACACCTGGAGAATCTTAGGAACAGATTTCCCCGTTGTGGAATGAAAAATCTACTCAATAAAAACATGTTTTTACATTTTTTTTCCATAGGTTTTAAATAAACTAAAATAAATACACTGACAACCGAAGACTTTACAGACAGCATTATTTTGCTGTGTTTTTCCCATTCTAAGTAGACATGGTCAACTTGTTATTGTTTTTGTTAAGTGCTACCAAGTCTGTCTGACTCAGTCATCCTGTATAGGGATTCCAAGGAGCAACTGGTGAGTTTCAACCACCAACCTTGCAAATGCCTATCTTACAGTGCTATGCCAAGACTTCACAGTACTTAGTTGTCATGTTGGACAGAGCTGCATTAGACCTAATCCTAGTTAACATAGGAGTTAAATATTTGCTCCACAGAGCTTTTGATTTCGTATTAGTAGACAAGGTGTTAACACATTTATTTAGGGATTTATTTGTTTATTTACTTATTTATGTATTTAATCTTGACTCTCGAATTATGGTATTGTTGTCAGGGCCAGCCTGCTTCCTCCTTCCAAGATAGAAGACATAAGCCTGGCCTCCAGTGTCTGGGCCCCATGAATCACTTCAGCCATGGGGATCATCAACAGGTCATAAGGAGCAGCTGCCCTAGGCTGTGAGGTCTGTAGTTGAGACAGGAAAGCATTTGCAAAGAGCAGGAGTTGGTCAGAGCTCTCAGGGGTGTTTTATGCATGGAAAAACAAAAGGGAAAATAAATACTTCAGGGCACTGAGGAAACATTTATCTTCACATATCCAAAAATGATCCCTATAATGATATCAGACAGTGGACCAGCAATTTAAACCATACTTCCCAGATCCTTACCAATGGAATCCTTCTCTGAAATAGTGCTCTATATTAGACACAGTCCCATGAAACACAGTTCACATTAATGGGAAGAAAAGGTTCAGACACACTAACTAAGCTTAAAACAATATTTTTTAATAATAAAGGGATAAAAGAGCAAGTCATCCCCAAAGGGATAAAAGAGTATTATTGAGAAGGAGCAAAATAATAGACCTCAGACTTCCCAATACCAAAGCAAACAACATAGGCACTGTTGTCAAAACAGACTGATATTAGCTCAGTGTTAGACAAATAGAACTGTGGAACAGAACTGAGAACCCAGTAATAAACCCATCCATTTATGCACACCTGATTTTCAATCAGATATCAAAATCCATTCAGTGGGGAAGAAACAGTCTTTTAAATGAATTGTGCTGACAAAACTGAATATCCACTTGTATAAAAACGAAACAGGACCTATACACGATCCATCATAAAAGCTAACCTAAAATTTGACCTAGCTTTGATGGCTTGCTGTTCAGAACTTGACTAGAGGAAGATAAAGAAGCTTGATACAGGAAGCAAATATAAATTGCTACAGTTTGATGAACTTCATCTTTGCTTATGGATATAATCATTCAAAATACCAACCAAGAGAGGAGTCTCCACATCAAGCATCAAGCCTATCCCCTCAGTACACAGGGTTGGTAGGGACAGACAACTTAGATACTGACTACCTGAAATAGGAGCAGGGAGAGACTATAAAAGCACGAAGTGGCTGACTTACAAGTTTTCATGAATGAGTTTCATTTCAGAGCACGGTGGGAAGGGTTGTTGTTGTTGTGAAGTGCTGTCTAGTCAATTCCGACCCACAGCGACCCTGTATAGGGTTTCCGAGGAGCAGCTGGTAAGCTTGAACCACCAACCTTGCCGTTCAAATGGCTTTGCAGTCTGGGGCATTAACCCACAGCGCCACGCCAAGACTCCAGGTGGGAAGGGTAATCCCCACTGAATAGTTTTCATCTTCTCTATATGGTTCTGGTGAAAGGAGATGAGGATAGGATTCTTTTCATTCAATTATGAGTAATTGTTATCATGACTAACTGCTATTGTCACAGCTGTGAAGGTAGACAATGTGTAACAAAAAGGGGGTAGTAGTTAATCTTCCATTCCAGAAACAATCTTGGAAAATCAAGAGGGAAGGGCATGAGCAGAGTGTGGGATCCTAATCAGAGAAGTAGACACACCAGAGATGGAGGCAGAAGTGATGGCATGGAGAGACAGAGCACCTGAAGAGTCTAGACTCATGGAAAGAGAAAGGCTGTGTGCTGGTGGACAAGAGGCTAGCTTGCAAAATGTGCCCTTTGGTTGTCTAAAGGATTATATGTTCCTGTGTGTTTTGTGTACATCAAAAAATATAAAAGGAGGGAATAGAGGCAAATACTGTTAATTGATGGTACATGGAGGAGATTGTAATCATTGCAGTGAAAAGAAATACAATAGGATGAATACAAAACTGATATTCTGCCATGTAAAATGTCACCCAATCCACAATAAAAGCTTTTAAAAAAAGCTCTGGTAACATAGTGGTTACGAGTCGGGCTGCCAACCTTAAGGTCAGCAGTTCGAAACTACCAGCAGTTCCATGGGAGAAAGATAAGGCATTTTGCTCCCGTAAATATTTACAGCTTCAGAAACCCTGTGCAGGATCACTATGTGTCAGAATCAACTCCATGGTACTTAACAACAACAACAATCTAAAATAAATCAAAGACATAACTGTTCAACCTAGAACTATAAAATTCCCGAAAGAAAAGAAAACATATTGAGAAAATGATGGAATCTAAGTTTCAGGGTTTAGAATCAACTCATTCTGGCTTGATCCCCTGAGAAGGATTTGCATTTCTACCCCAGGTATACTAAATCAGAATCTACATTTTAACAAATGCACAGGTGCTTCTTATAGCTCTCCAGGTTATGCTAGGTATACATAGGAATCACCTGGGGAACTTATTAAAATGTCAAATCTGATTCTGTATGTCTGGGGTGGTGGTGGTGGTGTGCCGTGGAGTTGTTTCCACCTCACAGAAACCCTGTACAAGTTTTCCAAGGCTGTAAATCTTTACAGGAGCAGAAAGTCTCATCTTTCTCCCACAGAACAGCTGATAATGTCAAACTGCTGACCTTGAAGTTAGCAGCCCAATTGCTAACCACTATGCTATCAGAGCTCCTTTAATGTCTGGGGTAGAAATGCAAATTCTCAGTAGGGAGTCAAACCAGAATAAGCTAGTTCATAGCCTTGCTAATTACTTTTTTAGAATATAGGCTAAGGAACATAACTACAAATTCATGAAGAACAGAAGACAAATTAGATAATCGGAACTTGATAAAAATATATCCCATGCAGATAAAATTTAGCTGAAGATATTTTACAAAATGTTTGCAGCAATACAGCTACAGGGAACTGTCAGAAATTCAAGATAAATTTAGAAGAGAACATGGAATGAGGGATATCATTGCTGATGTCAGATGGATCTTGGCTGAAAGAAGCATATGCCAGAATGATGTTTATCTGTTTGATTATGCAAAAACATTCTAGTAAGTGGATCTTAACAGATAGTGGGTAACATTGCAAAGAACAGGATTTCAGAACACTTCATTTTGCTCATGCAGTATCTGTATACAGACTAAGAGTCAATCATTAAACAGAACAAAGGGAAACTGCATGATTTAAAATCAACAACAAAAAGACAAGCAACTCAAAATATAAAATGGGCAAAAAGAGGACAGCCAAATGTCTAAAAAAAAAAAAAAAACCACATTAAAAAATATTCAAGATCATTAACCATTGTTGTTAAGTGCTGTCGAGTTAATTCTGACTCAGAGTGACCCTGCATAGGAGCAACAGGTTGGTTTGGACCACCAACCTTGTGATTAGCAGTCCAGTGTTTACCCCATAGCTCTACATCAGGACTCCATTGTTGTTGTTGTTGTGAAGTGCTATTGAGTCAGTTTTGACCCATAGTGACCCTGTATAGGATTTTTGAGGAGCAGCTGGTGAGCTTGAACTGCTGATCTTGCAGTTCAAACAGCTTT
>NW_006408553.1:3056896-3062521 GCF_000296735.1 Chrysochloris asiatica | reverse complement strand
GAGCAGCTTAGCATCTTGAATTAGAAAGCACCGGATTTCTTGCTTCTGCTACAGATTCCCCTAATGGTAAGCCTTCTAACCTTCTAAATATTCCTTTATATGTGCTTCAGAGTTCTGACGTTATCCTCTGAGCCTTCTTGGTCCTGTATTCTATGTTGTTACTGTCAGAGATCCTCACTGAGCTTCCATCCTCTCCACCATCTTGTTTGTTTTCCCATAAGTAAGTATTTTAAGTCCTCTTCACTTTCAGCTGTCTCTTTCTATACATGTAGTCAGTTTGGTTTCTATGTAGTCCATCTGGTGATATCCAGATTTATTTCAGTCCAGTAGTCAGAAGAATGGCTCTTCAGGTTACTGCACTGAAGGACAACGTCAGTTTGAACCACAAGGTCTGTGGTTCAAGTTCACTAACAGCTCCTTGGAAACCTTATACTGGGTAGCTGAGTCAGAATTGACTACATGGCACTTAACAACAACAATCAGATGAGTGTGTTATCACAAAAACTGACAAACAGATTAAGTTAATATAGTAGAACAGATCCACACAGATGTACATCTAATTTATGAAAAAGTGAATACTGAACAACAGTGAAAAAAAGGAACATTTAAAAATATAATCTTAATCCATCTTGGTCACCATACACAAAAGCCAATTCACATTGGTTTGTGGACATAAATGTAAAAATGAAATGAATAGATAATGAAAGAAAAAAAAAAGAAAGAAAAGAAAAACATGTTCATGACTTTGGACTATAGAAAAATTTTTTAAGGGACATATGTTCACTGTTTAAAAAAGATAAGACTGCAGTATACACAAATTGAAAATTTCTGCTCATCAAAAGACAACAAAAGGAAATTGAATATAAAATCCACAGTTTGGGAAAAGTAATTTGCAACTCAAAAACCACCAAAGGGATCAAATGAAAAAATAAAATACTTAGCATAATTTCATGAGAAATAGTTAGCTGAAATTGTTATTACTATTCCTAATATTAATAAAGCATGCAAACTTTAATCAGATCCTACCCTGACTCCTTACGTAACAAATGTGACCACTTAAAATTAATCATTAAATATTTATTAAATATCAACTTTGTAATTATTGTATTATGTTCAATCTTCTGGGAAATACAAAGATGAAAAATAAGCAATGTTATCTTTTGTAATAAAAATAAAAAATAAAATGAGACAAACAATACTCATTCTCCAAGTACTACTGAAAACAAAAATAAGAAAATTATGAAATTGAAATGTTCTGTGCTCATCTGTGCCTCCAGGGTACAACCATATTCCTTGTTAGAATCATTCCAGATTTTATTCTTTTGATTTCTATAACATGCCTTATCCTCTTCTTTCATATCTAACTATATTCCCATAACTAATTATAAAATGAAAAAATAAATAATCAAATGAAAGTGATATAAGTCAATCACAAAAGAACAACTATTATATAATTTCACTAATATGAAACATTTAGAATAGGCAAATGTACAGCAATCTGATTAGTACTGGTCCTCAGAGGCAGAAGGGAAGTGAAAGGAGGGGAATCAACATTAAGTTTCTGTTTATGGGAATGGAAAGTATGTCAATGGATGTTGGTGATGAATGCACAATAGGACGAATGTAATTCATTTCATTGAAATGTACAAGTGAAAAATGTTGAATTGGCAATATTTGTTAGCTACAGTTTTACAACAATAAAAACAAACTAATAATCAGTAAATGGTTTGTACTAAGAATATGAAGGTAAATAAAAAAGTACTGCTACAATATCATGGAAATCTTTACGGAGCAAAGCTATTGAAATATGAAGCTATTATTTCTCAAATCTCCTCAGTCTAAGTCTATATACTTCTATAGGCAGTGTTTCCATTTCTCTAACCCTTCTCCAAAGAATTCTGTTGTTTTTCATTTATACCATGTCAAAATGGCAGTTTGGGCATCCTATTGTCGCTGTTATGTACTATTGAATCAGTTACAACTCATAGTGACTCCGCATAGGGTTTACAATGCTATACATTTTTGTGTTTGAACCACTGGCTGTGTGGTCCTAAGCAAATCCCCTAGGCTCTCTGAACTGAAAGACCTCATCTATAAAATGATAATAATACTATTTGTTCTATCTATCTCACAGGCTTTTTTGAAAGTCTAATGACATGTACCAGTCAATTAACATTAACATTATTGAGCTCCTTTTAGTACTATGCAAGACACCTCATGTATATCAGAGCATTGCTTCTTGTAAAATCCCTATGAAATAGGCATTATATTATTCACATTTTACAAATATCTCAGGGAGATTGACTTGCCAAGTCTAGGTCATAAAATTAATCAATTTTAGAACTGGATTAAGCTGATATTTGTGTGATACTAAACTTTATATGAGTTCTGGCATGGTGCTGTGGGTTAATGTGCCAGACTGCAAAGTCATTTGAACTGCAAGGTCGGTGGTTAAAACTCACCAGCTGCTCCTTGGAAACCCTATATAGGGTTGCTATTGGTTGGAACCAACTTGATAGCACTTAACAACAACAATAATAAACTTTGTATACTAAATTGCAAAGATTATCTTAGAGTCCTAGTGTGGCACTGCAGGATAAGCACTGGGCTGCTAACCTCAGGGTCAGTGGCTCAAACTCACCAACCACTCTTTGGAAACATTAGAGAGAACTGCTATGCATCGGAACTGGTTGTTGTTAATGGCACTTAACAACAACCAATATTATTTTGAGATTTAACCCCAGCCATCAGTCTGCACTGGGAAAAACAATGCTGCCCTTCTATCCTCAAGTTTGGGGACCATAGAGACCAGCATAGTCTAATAGCAAAATAATGTAAGCCAAAAATGCAGCTGCATGAATAATTTCAACTTTTCTAGCAGTAGTAAAGAGAAATAGGTAAAATTAATTTCAATAAAGTATTTATAAACATATTGAATGTCAACATTTAAATATGTCATCAATACATACATTATCAATGAGATACTTTATGTTCTTTTGTTTGTACTCAGTATTCTAAATCCAATGTGCATCTTACACTCATAGCTCATCTCCCTGTAGATTCACACATTTCAAGTACTCAGTTCATGGCTAGTGGCTCATTGCTAGAGGACAGCTTCAAACCAAAAATCCAAGCCAGTTGCTGTTGAGTTGATTCTGAGTCATATTGAACCCTGTGGATCTGAGTAAACTATGCTCCATAGGGTTTTCAATGACTGATTTTTTTGAACTAGATCTCTAGGCCTTTCTTCCAAGGTATCTCAGAGTGGACTTGAACATCAAACCTTTTGATCAGTAGCTGAGCATATTAACCTTAAGGAGCACCACCCAGGGACTCCTAGAGGACTGAAGACATGTAAATTATTCAGGGACCTTCTACTCTCAGTTTATCTCCACTTCCTACTATTCCTGCCCTCACATGTAGTTTGCTGTGATTCAAGCTTGAGACATCATCTTTCTAAGATATTTTTCATTTCAAGATTAATGGAGAAATTAAATTAGAATTACGTGTTGTCTCCTATTAGGATTATATTCAACATCAACCAAGTTAGAAAGTTAGTCTGAAAGGTGGAAGGGAAGGGAATAGAAAGATGTGACTCTGAAATAGTCACAATTGGCAGCTGCACACAGGGTACTGGCAAGTCAAACCTGAGGTAGATGAACCCATATGGTTTCCTCACACCTGGCGCATTGTTTTTGTTGTTAAGTGTTGTCAAGTCAGTTCTGACTTAGAGGAACCCTGTCTGTATAGGGTTTCCGAAGATCACCTGGTGGGTTTGAACTGCCAACCTTTTGGTTTGGGGTCCAGTGCTTTATCCTATAGCACCACACCAGAACTTCACACACTTTGTGCGTGTTGTTAGTGCCGTTGAGTCAGTTCCAACTCATATTGACCCTGTATAGGGTTTCCAAGGAGCAGCTGGAGGGTTTGAACTGCCAACCTTGTGATTCACAGTCCAGTTCTGATACACAGTGCCACAGTGCCACAGTGCCTATCATGATATATTTACTGGAACCATTTGGGACCACCAGTGTAGGAGCAGTGCTCAGAGATTTGAAACGTACATGCCAAAGAACTTCGTAGCAAAAATAATGGATTATACTGAAAGGCCCCGAGTCCTGGGGTGGTGCTGTGGGCTAATGCACTGGAATGCAAAGTCATTTGAACTGCAAAGTTGGCAGTTCAAGCTCATCAGCTGCTCCTTGGTAAACCCTACACAGAGGCACTTAACAACAACAATGACAACTGAAAGGTCCAGTACAGTCACCTTGAGAGTGGGTGCTGGCTCCCATTAGCCTCTGTGCTTGTCCCTGTGCTTGTCACAAACATTACAGATTCTGCAAGAAACCACTGATCTGCCCTTGGTTTCCTTAAGTCTTATGCATTGTGTATGTAAACTAAAATGTGGAGAACTGGCTTAGCTGAGAAGCAAGCTTCTCTTCCAGTGCTGGGTATTATGGCTGGCACAATTGGCTTCCTGGCACAAAGAGGACCATAAATCTGCATCTACAGTTAATCTCAAGCCAAACAGCTTCTTACCTCATACAGCATGCCAAAGCTCTTTCTTCTCAGACAGAGGACCAGGTCTGCTTCTTCCAAGTCACATAACGCTGACTACCCAGCCTTGGCTCTACATGGAGAGTTTGAAGCTTGACTGGCTCTCCCCCAAACATCCTAGGCTGCGTTCTCTCTGGGCCCTCACCTGGAATTGTCATCTCCCCCTTCCCTCCTGTCAAAATCGAGTTTCCTGATCATGACTGTCTAGACTTCTTAGGGTTGCTGGAATAAAGTACCATAAACTGGGGGCTTAAAACAACAGAAATATCCTCTCACAGCTTTGGAGGCAGAAGCCCAAATTCAGATTATTGTCAAGGCTGTGTGCTCTCCAAAGGCTCTAGGGAAGATGCTTCCTTGTCTCTTCTAGTTTCTAGTGACCCCAGGCATTCCTTGATTTGTGGCAGCATCCTTCTAAACTCTGCCTCTGTCTTGACATAGATATCTTCCTTCTCTGTCTCTGTGTGTCTTTTCTTCTTTCTAAAGAACACTAGTTGTATTGGATTAGGGCCCACCCTTCTCCAGTATGAACTCATCTTCACATAACTAATTACTATATACCTGAAAAGATCCTATTTCCAAACAAGTTGACATTCATAGGTAACTAGCATTATGGCTTCAATATATCTTTTTAGTTGACTCAGTTTAACCTATAGCAAAGGCCTACCGCAAATACCACCTTCTTCAGTTCTGACTAAGAACTCAAAGGTTCTTCCCCGCATTCCCTGGTTTATTTCTTGGCTCTGTATGAGTTAGAGAAGGAATATGCACATATAGCATAGCAGCCAGGAGCTCAGGTCCTACAGCCAGACTGCTATGAGTGATCTTGGGCTAACCAATCAACTTCTGTCAGCCTCAGTCTCCTTTACTGTGAAATAAAAAAATAAGATTCTCATGATGACATTGATAGCAAGATTAAATGTGATAGTGCACATTAAGCTCTTTGAAAAAAAATACTCAGTAAAAACATTGTTGTTGTTAGGTGCCATCGAGTCAGTACTGACTCATAGCAACCTTATGCACAGCAGAACAAAACACTGTCTAGCCCTGGACCTCACTATAGTTGCCACA
>NW_006408553.1:3040397-3046126 GCF_000296735.1 Chrysochloris asiatica | reverse complement strand
AGGTACTTTTAATATTCTCCTCCAATACCATAGCTCAAATGCATCAATTCTTCTACAGTCTTCTTTATTCATTGTCCAATTTTCACATGCATATGCAGTTATTGAAAATATCATGGCTTGGGTCAGGTGTACCTTAGTTCTCAAAGTGACATCTTTGCTCTTGAACACTTTAAAGAGTTCTCGTGCAGCAGATTTGCCTAACAATATGAGTATTAGCTATTGAAAATCCTATGGAGGGCAGCTCTACTTTGACACACTTGGAATTTGTCATGAGTAAGAATTGACTCAATAGCAGCTGGTGTTGGTAACATTCATTTAACTGTATAAATGCAGCTTTTGGGTTAATATCAAAGAGCAGATTTAAGTTCACTCATTGCATTTTAAAACCTACTCCAGTGTTTTACAATACTAACATCCTTGGAATAGATAAAGTGAAACTGATCTATTAAGAATTAAGAAACTAAAGAAAATACTAGAATCTATAGTATTAGTTCTCATTCATTTAGAAGAGGTAAAGTCTCTAGAAACAAACTTTGAACTTAATAAAAGCAGGCATCAGGAATAAAAGTCCAACATAGCTCTGCACATACTTATTTTAATATTTTGTTCCCCAGAAGAATGGGTAGGAGACCACAAACCCCATGACGACTCTGCTACATGCTTTTCCCATCCCCTGGGTGCTATAAGCAGAGGGTTTAGCATTCCAGTGCCAAAAGGAATATAGTTTTTTTAAAAAATGTTTTTGTGAATGAGCAGGTTAGATATGTGCATGGAGACCAGAGAGGTTAAGTGGTTGACCTGGCATCACATACATGGCCAGAATAGGACCTGAGTCTCCTGATTCCTAATCTGATGTTTGCTCCTTTCTTCCTTGATGCTTCTGGTATACTAATGAATAGTTATTATTATAATAGGAAAAATCACTATGACAACTCCCTCTAAACCTAGATTCCCCTGGGCTTAAGGACTCTACCAGATCTCAAATTATTGTGAAGATGAAGTTCCATTAGGATGGAGAAAATGTACTGCTTCCCCTGGATTTGTTTTAATGGATTTGACCTTTGATGCCTCTTCTCTGAGAACTTGAGAATACTTTCCAGCCATCTTCAAATATCCTTTTGAGGTAAATAGGAAACAGGTGGGAGCTTCAGTTCACTGAGGAGGGAATCAAGGGGTGAGGTGACATCTGGAAGGATAATCAATGAGTGAGTGGTAAAGCAAAGATAATGACATACTTCATCTTCATTAGTCAGGGCACAAACCAAATGTGTCCAGAGGAAATATGGCTTACAGAGAATATTGAAATAAATTGTAGGGATGTTGGTCTAGTAACAGAACAGATTTACCTCACAGCCCCTAGAAACAGACATTCACATGGCTGATATAGTCACACATGTGCTTGGTTGGGTATTGACAGAGATTTATTTTATTACAAAATGCTCAGTCCTCTCTAACCGTCATTCTCTCTCTCTCCTTAGTGACCCCAGGGCTCCTGTGAGCCATTCCTCAGACAAAGAACCACTCAGGGAGGATGACTCACACATCAGTAATGCTCTGTCTCTGTTTCTTACTTTATCCATCTCAATCGCCTCTCTAGAGATATTCTGAGTTAGATCAAAAGCTGACATGAAAGGTCAGTCTATTCCCTCTTCTTCTTAATGACAAAGCAACTATAACTTGCTTCCTATGATGTACATATTTTGTTTGACTTTCTAATAGCAATGACACATAAAAATAGTAACAACAAAACTTTCTAGAGGTGAGACTGTTTTCTTTGATGCTGTCCTGGTGTAGTGCTGTAGGATAAGCACTCGACTGCGAACTTCAAAGTCAAAGTCGGCAGTTTAAACTCACCAGCCATTCCTCAGAAATCCTATATTGAATCACTATGAATCTGAACCAACTACATAGACATTTAGCAACAACAACAACTTTAGGTAATTGACAGTCTTTTGTTTGGAAAAGGTCCCAGGAAGGCATAAACATCTCATACTCAGCTACTAATTGAAATTAGGAGTTAGAACCCACCAATGGCACTGCATAATAAAGCTCTGAAAATCTGCTTCTATAAAGATTCAAGCTAAGAAAACCTCATGGAGTTCTGTTGCACTGTGTTAACACATGGTGTTGCCAGAAGTCAGAATTGACACAATGGCAACGGGTTTGGGCTTTTGACGGATTAAGGACCAGGTATTGGGTCATGATGCGATGTTATTCAATCATATCAAGACATCTATAAGGTATATAAACTCATCTCCATTTTAATGGTGAAGGAAGTGATGCTTAGTGAAGTTACACATCCAGTAAGTGTCCAAACTGACCTGGAAACCACATCTAAATCCTTTCCAAATTAGAGTCTTAAGCATTGAAAAAAAGGAGGAGGTAAAAAAGCTGAATAGAAAATTTCAAAAGACAGTTCTAGAAGACAAAGTCAAATATTATAATGAAATATGCAAAAACCTGTAGTTAGGAAATCAAAAGGGAAGAAAGTACTCAGTATTTTTCAAGTTGAGGGAAATGAAAAATATATTTAAGGCTCAACTTGCTACGGTATTGAAGGATTCTATGGGAAAAATATTGAATGATGCAGAAAGCATCAAAAGAAGATGGAGGGAATACACAGTCACTTTACCGAAAGAAATGGCTGATGTTCAACCATTTGAAGAGTGAGAGTATGATCAAGAGCCAATGATACTGAAAGAAGTCCAAGGTGCATTGAAGGAATTGGCAAAGAATAAGACACCAAATTATGGAATACAAATCGAAATCTTTCAACAAACATGTGGCACTGGAGGCACTCACTATGCCAACAAATTTGGAAGACAACTACCTCGCCAACTGGCTGGAAGAGATCCATATTTGTGCCCATTTTAAAGAGAGGTGACCTAATGGAATGTGGAAATATCGGACAATATCATTGATATCCCTTGTAATTGAGATTTTCCTAATGATAATGCAAAAATGTATGCAACCATACATTGACAGAGAACTTCCAGAAGTTTAAGCCAGATTCAGAAGAGGACATGGAATAAGAGATATCATTGCTGATATCTGAAGGATCTTGACTGAAAGCAGAGAATACCAGAAAGACGTTTGCCTGCATTTATTGACTACACAAAGGCTTTCAGTCGTGTGGATCATGACAAGCTATGGACAAAATTGCAGAGGATGAGTGAGTATTCTGGAACACTTAGTTGTGCTCATGAGGAACCTGTACAAACAGAACAAGGGAACACCAAATGGTTTAAAATTCGGAAAGGTATGCACCAGGGTTGTATTTTTCACCAAACTTATTCAATCTGTATGCTGAGCAAATAATCCGAGAAGCTGGATCATATGAGGAAAATGTGGCATAAGGACTGTAGGAAGACTCATTAACAACCTGTGATATACAGATGATTCAACCTTGCTTGCTGAAACTGAAGAAGACTTAAAAATACTGATGAAGATCGAAGACCACAGCCTTCAGTTTGGGTTGCATCTCAACATAAAGAAAACAGAACTCTTCACCACTGGACCAATAAACTACATCATGATACACGGAGAAGAGATTGAAATTGTCTAAGGCTTCATTTTGCTTGGATCAGCTGTCAACACTCATGGAAGTAGCAGTCAAGAAATCAAATGATGAATTGCATTAGGCAAATCTGCTGCCCAAGACCTCCTTAAAATGTTGGAGAGCAAAGATGTCAGTTTGAAGACTAAGGTGTGCCTGACCCAAGCCATGGTATTTTTAATAGCCTCATATGCATGGGGAAATTGGACAATGAATGAGGAAGATTGTAGCAGAATTGATGCATTTTAGCTATGCTGTTGGAAGAGAATATTAAAGGTACCAAGGACTGTCAAAAGAACAAACCAATCTGTATTGGAAGAAGTAAAGCCAGAATGCTCCCTGGAAGTCAAGATAATCAGACTTTGTCACTCATATTTTGGACATGTTGTCAGGAGGGACTAGTCCCTGGAGAAGAATATCATGTTTGGTAATATGGAGGGTTGAAGAAAAAGAGGAAGACCTCCAATGAAATGGATTGGCACAGTGGCAGCAGTGAAGGGCTCAAGTGTAGCAAGGATTGTAGGGTTGGTGCAGGACCGGACAGTGTTTGTTCTGTTGTGCATAGGGCTGCTATGAGTTGGTACTGACTCAATGGCACCTAACAACAGCAACAATGCATTGACAGGAGGTAAAAGTATTTTCTGTGTCTCAGTTTTACATTATCCACTACCTGTGATTACACCATGCCCGCTTTCAGTAAGCTTTTTATGTGTAATCTGGGGCTGAACGTAGGTGAATAGCTCAGTTGTGTTTGTGCACATCAGTATCCACGGCAACCTTGTTTTTCCTCTCTGCTCTGATATGCTGGAGATTTTTAATAAGCAGGAATATCAAAGCATACCCCTCCTGTGAGATGGGAAACAAGAGGGACCTATTATAGGAGACAAATTGCAAGAACAAAAATGCCAGATGGGATGACCTCATTTGAGAAACCAGACTCCCTGCATCCTAAAGTTCAAGTTGCAAAGGCGCCCACACACCTTCACTGCTCTGAGAAGGATCAAACAAATGTGAAGTGTTTCTTTCCAGTATGTTGTGCTCCTGCTCAAGTGTGTGCATGTGCATGTATGTGTGTGTGCATGGAAGCACAGATGTAAATGAGATACAGTTGGGAGCTTCCTCCTGAAATCTACCATTGCACCAGCACTGCACTCTCTTTGCCTAGTAATAAAAAACCAAAGGTGTCACAGCAGTCAAAAGAGATCCTGGCCTTGGTCTGAGCACAAATCCAGGGTGACAACATTCAGGAATCTAGCAACACATGATTTCTTATATCCATAGGGGCACTTAGCTCATCTTGCAATATTTTCCTAGCACGTGATCTGGTAGAATCCACTCAAATTCTTTGGGGGTTTATTTGCTTTCACTAGAAATTCAATTTAATTACATTAAATTCATCCAACATTTATTAAATAACAATTATGTGCTAGGCAGTATGTTAAATACAAATCATGAGGGGTGTGGAGATTAATAATCTACAGTCTAGTTCTTCAAGTAGTTCATTTTATAAAAGAGCTTAGATGTTTGCCTGAACAAGGATAATAAATGACTGAGTTACGCTGTGAGATTTGTAGTGTTTTAACCATCAGAGTACAGGGTTTTTTAAACAGAGAAACAGCACAGGCATGAATCAGGGAAAACAGTCAATGTTTGGGTTTGACTGGCATGGGAAGGCATGGGGGAGAACGAATGACAAAGCTGACTGGAAGGACAAATTGGGGACACACAACAACCTATTGCCATTGAGTGTGATTCCTTGTGTTACAGAGTAGAACTGCTTCATACAGTTTTCTTGGTTGCAATCTTTCCAGAAGCAGATTTGTCAGCCCTTGCTCTCGTGACACCACTGTGTGAGTTTAAACCACCAACTGTGGACATAGACTGGAACATGATCCTCACATTTGGGGATTAGAAAATCAACAGTGTTTCTCAGGAGGAAGTGTAATGCAGTGGTAGGTTAGCTAAGTTTGTGAAGCTAGCGTTGAAGCAAAAGTGGCACATGAAGAGGAAATGACAATAAGGATCCATCACTGATATAAGGAGAGAACAAAAACGAACTAGATATTGTTGTTGTTGTTAAGTGCCGTTGAGTCAGTTCCGACCCATAGCGACCCTGTACAGGGTTTCCGAGGGTGTCAATCTTTACGGGAGTAGAAAGCCTCATCTTTCTCCC
>NW_006408553.1:3034353-3040297 GCF_000296735.1 Chrysochloris asiatica | reverse complement strand
TGTTAGTTGATGATTAAATGGTGTACTACGTGCCATCTATATTGTCTCCAGTATGACCTCTAAGAACCTCATCAGCAATCCTTGGAATTGCTCACCATGTCCTGGTACAGAGATTTGTGCCCACACACTCGATCAATGCCCCCTGACAGTTTGGGTCCCTTGCTCTGTGTACTGGGAGCCAACGGAAGCATCAGCATGTGTCTGTCAGAGTATCTTTCTCCAGGCTTTGGGAAGAGTCTCAGACCTCCTAGGACCAGGCCTGGGTTGTGCTACCAGCTGTGTGACCTTGGACTAATTTACCTTTGTATGTGAAATAGAGGCTGGTATGAGAATCAGCTGGGATAATGTAAGTGAAAGTACAGGTTGGAAAAAGGTATTGCACAAACATGCTGTTTTTGTTGTTAAGTGCTGGCAAGTCACTTCCGACTCATAGTGACCCTGTAAAGAGTTTCTGAGGAGTGGCTGGTGTGCTTGAACTGCCAACCTTGTGGTTCAAACTGACTCTGCAATCCAGCACATTAGCCCACAGCACCACACCAGGATTCCATTGCACAAACATAGGGCTACTTTAGTCATTGGAATGTTTATATAATTAGAATTAGATAGAACTTTTCAAATGAAGGGGGACATGGTAGATACCTGCAATTTTATTTGAATACCTAGAGAGAATTCATTAAATATTCAATAACATATTAGTTAAGTATGGGGAATTGCACTATATGAGATAGTAAATTGCTAGGACTATATTTTCCTTTTGGCTCTAGGCTGTTTTCTAGATTAATTAGAAAAGTTTAGTCTGGAGACTGGAACTTGCAGCCACTATAGTAATTCTCCACCAGGCATTTCTTAATAATGAACACTGATGACTACTTACCCACTGGGCTAATGCATCAGACTGCAAAGCCATTTGAACTGTAAGCTCGATGGTTCAAGCTCACCAGCTGCTCCTTGAAAAAGGGTTGCTATGGGTTGGAATCAACTCGATGGCACTAAACAACAAACAACCACAACTTCCTTAACTGAATTAAAATTGAGTGCAGGGCCCCCATATCTCTAGAGGCATGAAAATCAGTCTTGTTTGCCCCATGTCTCCCAGGAGTTGCAAAGATATTTGCATAACCCTCCTTGGGATGTATGGTGGTGGTGGTTATATGCTGTGGAGTTGGATCCAAGTCAAAGCAACCCTGTACAGATTTCCAAAATTGTAAATCTTTATGGGAGCAGAAAGCCTCATCTTTCTTCTGCTAGTACTGCTAACCTACTCATTCATAACCACTCACTACGATCCCTTAAAATTCCTCATGAATTGTCTGGTCCCTTTCTTCTTGGAGTCTGTGGGTGGATGAAATTACTGTCACCCCAAAGAAAGTTGATGTTTGTTGTTAAGTGCCGTGGAGTTGGTTCCAACTCATAGTGACCCTGTATAGGGTTTCTGAGGAGCAGCTGGTGAGTTTGAACTACTGACCCTGTGGTTCAAACTGACCTTGAGATCGAATGTTTATCATGTGGCGCTATACCAGGACTCTCCAAAGAATATCCACATACAAGACACACAGGAAGGAGACACACTTCATATTCCAGACATGCAACTGGGAATTGTTACCCATTTTCTTCACTCTTAACAAAGCTTTCAGAAAATATAGCTTGGATTTTTGCTTGATCCTTCACTACCTCTAGGAACCTGAGTTCCTAGATTTGATCCTGAATTCATCTGCTTCCTTCAGATTCATTATATCCCTTGGGCTGTGTGCTATGTCCCTGTTCAAATTTGGGATTGGAGATTCATTCAGTCCTCCCTGAGTTTCCTTTATAGGAGAGTTCTAGCATTTGTTTTCCATGAGTCCCAATTAGTTTATCCTCCTGTCTTGTTCTCATCTAGAGGCTCTTCCCAGTTTACTGATGGAGTCTAAAAATCACTTACCAAGACAGGGCTCTTGTTCAAGTAGATAGAGTTGAGCCATGAATTGGCAACAATTTATAATGATTTCAGGAAGATCTGCTCCACCCCCTACCACACTCCTACTCCAAATTTCAGTTTGAGTTTATTCTGTTCAGTTGAGAGTTTCCATGCCAAACATAATAAAAATTGAAGGGAAAGGGCAAGAATACATTTTTGTCTTTGTTTATGAATGAAAGGACAGAGATCAGTCTTCCTAAGGGGTTGTGAGAAACAGAACCATGTCCCTTTCTTTGACCCTCACATTCAAAAAAAAGTGAATTTTATAGCCACTAATTCTATAGCCACTAATTTAGGTGGCTATAGAAGATGCTTCAAAATTACAATCCTACCTCATTCTTGCTCTCTAAAATCATGTATTTTTTTCTCTCTTCCTTATATACCTTTTCCTTACCCACTGGTATCTTCAAAAATGATTAATATGAAATCTGACTAGAAGGCTTGAACTAGGTGCTGGTGTACAAGGTGACTAAGAAACAACCTGGCCCTTAGGTGCTTCCTGCTTTTTGAACAAAAATCAGACACCAAATATCAGGCAAATAATGTACAATAACTGAAGAGACATAAGAGTAAAGTTGTAACAAGAGTGACTTTGGAATAGGAAGAGACAGAAGTTAGGGTATAAGATTGGGGAAGGGGAGAGGTAGGTGTTGATTCATTACAAGTATGCAGAAATTAGAAGGCTAAATAAAACTAGTGATAAAGGCCATTCTAGGCGAGTGAACTGTGGAAGATGTTTAGGGTTTAGAAAAACTGGTAAGATGTTTACTGAGAATGAAGTTTAAGGTGGAAAGACAAGCTTAGAGAAATACTTAGGGCAGGATTGAAGAATGTGTGTGCTAAACTCTGATATTTGAACAGAGAGAACTCTGAGTGGAATCCCCAGAATGGTCTCTGATCAAAACCCTTTCTCCTAACTCAAGCTCAGTTAATAGACAAATAGGTTAAATTCCTAGAATTTGATATATTCCTAAATACATGAACTGATTTCCCTCTGTATGGAGTTGCTGAGAACCAAAATAACAATTCTAATTAGCTGTCACTTACATTGGGGATCTGCGATAAGCACTGGACTTCAAACCACAATGTCAGTGGTTCAAACCCACCAGTTGTTCCGAGGGAGAAAGATGAGGTTTTCTGCTCCTGTAAGGATGTAAAGCTTTGGAAACCCTATAGACGGTCAATACGAGTCAGAATTAACACTTAAGAACAACAACAACATCACTAAAATTACAGATCTTGTGGTTAAGTGTCATCAAGTCGGTTCCGACCCATAGCGACCTTGTAAAGGGTTTCCAGGTAGCAGCTGGTGGGTTTGAACCACTGACCTTGCAGTTAGTTTAGTGCTTATCCTAGAGCACCACACCAGGAATGAGAGAAAGTGATTATTTTAAAGCAGGCATACTAGAAGCATGAACTTTTCAGTTTCAGCTTAGGTCTCACTGGGCACCTCTGTAATTCTCAGCTGTCCACACATCCGGATTGTGCAGCAAAACTCATAGTGACAACCGGAAGTGAAACCTCAGTTTAGGGTTTGGTTAGTAAGGACACGTGACCTCTTTTGTTACTATATGCATGCTATCTACGGCCTAGAAATAAAACAGTATGTCAAAATCACACAACATTTTAATATCCAGGACTCACCCACTAAAATTACATTTATATTCTCTTTATTGCTGTTAGTAGCTTAATATATTCTGAAGTTCAGCTAGTTAAGAGAGAGAAGGAAGTTTACCAAGTTATTTTTTTTCTTGTTGTTGTTGTTGTGAAGTGCCGTCAAGTCGATTCTGACCCACAGCGACCCTGTATAGCGTTTCCAAGGAGTGACTGGTAAACTTGAACCACCAACCTTGAGATTCAAACAACTTTGCAGTCCAGCGCATTAACCCACAGTGCCACACCAGGACTCCTAAAAATCCAAAATAGATGCAAAATCAGTGTTCATTGGAGATTCCAAGCAGACTTAGAGTGAGTTCTTGTAGCTCCTACCCTTAGGTTTGCATTTGATGGATGTTTCCCCTCCTGCAGTGTCACTAGCATTCTCCATTTTTATCCCCTACAACATCAATCCTGGTGTGGCACTATAGGATAAGCACTGTACCATAAGGTTGGTTTGAACCTCAAGATCAGAGGTTCAAATTCACCAGCCGATCCTCAGAAACCTTATGTAGGGTCGCTATGAGGTGGAACCCACTCAATAGCACAGAACAACAACAACATCATCTAATTAGGATGCCTGATGTGGCATTGTAGGATCAGCATTGGACTGCAAACCACATAGTTGTCAGTTCAAACCCACCAGCTGCTCTTTGGAAACCCTATACAGGATCACTGTGAGTCAACACAGACACAAGGACACTTAACAACAGCATCATCTAATAATGTCTTTTAGCAGCAATAGAG
This sequence comes from Chrysochloris asiatica, assembly GCF_000296735.1. Lineage (NCBI taxonomy): Eukaryota > Metazoa > Chordata > Mammalia > Afrosoricida > Chrysochloridae > Chrysochloris > Chrysochloris asiatica. The sequence goes on along the minus strand of NW_006408553.1, from coordinate 3,035,937 downwards.
CTGGACAATAAAAAAGGAAGATAGAAAAAGAATTGATGTATTTAAATCATGGCATTGAATATTGAACATACCATGGACTGACAAAAAATAAAAGAACAATTCTGTCTTGTTGGAAGGACAGCCAGAATGCTCCTTAGATACAAAGATGGTAAGACTTTGTCTTGCTTACTTTGGACAACTCATTAAGCAGGACAAATCATTGGAGAAGTATGTCTGTGAAAAAGAGAAACTGCTCAATCAGACGGATTAACATAATCAGACGGATTAACATAATGGACTGCAATAGATAGATTCAACATTCCAATGATTGTGAGGATAGTGTAAGAAAAGGATACAGTTTGAACTGTTATGGGTTTATACCAACCCAATGGAAATAAAAACAGTAGCACTAGATTTATTGCACAGTTTGCTGGAAAATCCAGGGACGATGTAAGGAGAAAGAAAGTTAGTGGTTGACTCAGGTATTTCTCACTGGTTCTTAACTTTCCCCCCTATTTATTTATTTATTTTTCAATGCTATAAAAGAAAAAATAACAGACCTGCAGAAAATTTAGAACTGGAAGAGACCTTAGAGATATTGAATCCAACATGCTCAAGGTCACTTCGCTTATTAAAAGAATCCATCTTCTAAAATGTCCTCTGTATTCCCTTGGAGAACAATGTAGCTGTCAATAAAGTTGCAACCTGGGTAATCTGGAACTAAAATCAAGACTTCTATACTAGGTTTAAGGGAAACATTGAGTAAATCTGAAAGGTAAACAGAAATTATAATTGTCTTGGCTTTAGGATGGTGATATTACAGATGTCTGTCCATCGACCACAACATTATTATTAATAAATATACCATCTTCTCAAAATTGATGAAAAAACACCAATATGTTACTGTACCCGATGGAATTTCAAGACATATCTAAAAGTCTATAGGCAATGGTAATGATACAAAACTAATTCAAGTGGTGAGTTGAAAGACTTCAAATAAGAGCAATTTTCCAATGTTTTGTTGTCAAAAACAACCATTTGCATTTGTAAGTTTTAAAAACTCTAAATATTTGTGAACTCAGAAAATAAGTCTGAAAGACACCTTGGAAGAAAGAATCTGATTGTACTTCATGTTTTAATACTTCTGTAAATATGAGTATTTTTTATTGTTGTTGTTGTTAGGCGTCATAAAGTTGGGACTGACTTCTTAGTGACCTTATGCAAAACAGAATGAAATACTGCCTGGCTCCGTGACAACCTCACAATCATTGCTACTTTTGAGCCCATTGCTGCTGCCACTGTGTCGATCCAAGTTGGGGGTCTTCCTCTTTTTCCCTGACCCTACACTTATTAAAAGAGAGCTTCGAGCAGCGAGAACTTTGAGCGGCGAGAACTTCGAGCAGTGAGACATGTAGTGAGGAGCTCCAACAACAACAACATGGAATACTGGGCCACAAAGCTGTTTAACTGCAAGTTGCAGAAAGCCTCATTTCTCACATGTGGAGGGCCTGGAGGATTTGAGCTGCTGACCGCAGGGTTTGCAGCCAGATTTTTAACCACTACACTATCAGGCCTTCCACCTTGAAGATGGCGGATCGGGTAGAC
>NW_006408553.1:3002498-3034241 GCF_000296735.1 Chrysochloris asiatica | reverse complement strand
GAAGGTCCCTAGGACCATCAAGGGAGAAGAGTAGAGAGTGGGACCCTACTCAGAGAAGCAGTGATGTCTGAAATGGAGGCAGAGATGATGACGTGGAGCAATGGAGCAACTGGAGACTTTAGATCCAGAGAGGGAGAGGACTGTGTGCTGAAGACCTGGGGGATACGGGGGAAGGATTGCATGGAGGGGATTGTAACCATGGCAATGAGATGATATATGATAGAATGAATGTGAAACTAATGTTCTTCCATGTAAACTATCACATAATTCACAATAAAACATTTAAGAAAAAAAAAAAAATACCATAACTTGGATCAGGTGCACCTTAGTCCTCAAATTGATATCTCTGCTCTCCAACATTATAAAGAGGCCTTGTGCAGCAGAATTGCCTAATGTAATACATTGTTTGATTTCTTGACTACTGCTCCCATGGCTGTTGATTATGGATCCAAACAAAACAAAGTCTTTGACACCTTGAATCTTTTTTCCATTTATCATAATATTATTTATTGGTCCAGTTGTGAGGATTTTTGCTTTTTTTACACTGAAGTGCAATCCATACTGTGGGATGTAGTCTTAGATCTTAATAGGTATTTTAAATCCTTTTCATTTCCACCAAGTAAGGTTGTATCATCTGCATATTAAAGGTTGTTAATGTGTCCTTCTCTAATCCTGATGCCATGTTCTTCTTCTTATAATCCAGCTTCTTGGATTCTTTGCTCAGTATATAGATTGAATACAGTGAGAGAATTAAGCCGTGACATATACATTTCCTGATGGTAAACCATTCAGATTCCCTTGTTCTGTTCAAATAACTGACTCTTGGTCTATGTACAGTATTATCCATAGCTTGTCATGATCTACACAGTTGAAAGCTTTTGCAGAGTCAATAAAGCACAACTAAAATGCTTTCTCGTATTTGCTTTTAATCAAGATCTATCTGACGTCAGTATTGATATCTCTTATCCCACGTACTCTTCTGAATCCAACTTGAACCTCTGGCAATTCCTTGTTGATGTACTATTGTAGCCATTTTTTAATTATCTTCAGCAAAATTTTCTTGCATGTAGTATTAATGATATTGTTCGATGATTTCTCCATTCCATTAGCTTACCTTTCTTTGGAATGGGCAAAGAATGGATCTCTTCCAAGCAGTTGGCCAGGAAATTGTTTTCCAAATTTCTTGACATAGTTGAGTGAATGTCTCCAGTGCTGCATCAGTTTGTTGATTGATTTCTATTTGTTTTCCATCAATTGCTGGAGCCCTGTTCTTCACCAATGCCTTTAGTGCAGCTTGAACTTCTTCAGTACTTGGTCATGTGCTACCTCTTTAAATGGTTGGACATCTATCATTTCCTTTTCTCCAATGACTCTGTGTATACCTTCCATCTTTTCTGATGCTTTCTGCTTCATTCAATATTTTACCAATTGAGTCCTCAATATTTTGCCCATATAATCCTTCAATATTGCAAGTTAGGCTTGCATTTTTTCTTTAGTTCTTTCAGTTTGAGAAATTCTGAATGTGTTCTTCCTTTTTGCTTTTCTAACTTCAGATCTTTGCACATTTCATTATACTACTTGACTGTGTCTTTTCCAGCTGCCCTTTGAAATTGTGTGTTCAGTGTTTTTACTTTCTCTATTCTGTCATTCGCGTTAACCTCTCTACCCTGGAATGCAAGTTTCAGAGTCTCTTCTTCCATTCACTTTGTTTTTTTTCAATTATTTCTTGTTTTCTTAATGACATTTTGCTTTCTTCCTGTATGGTGTACTTGATATCATCCTACAACTCTTCTGATGTTCAATAATTAGTGTCTAATGCATCAAATCTTTTCTTGACATAGTCTCTAAATTCAGGTGGGATATTTTGGCTCTCATAAACTTATTTTAATTTTCTTCAGCTTCATTCATTTCTGCCTCTGGCCTTGTTTTGGCTGATCATATGGACTTTTTCACTGTCTTGTCCCATAGATGTAGCCAATTTGATTTCTGGGTATTTCATCTGGCAAGGTCCACGTGTGTATTTGACTTTTATATTGTTTTTAAAAAGGTATTTGTAATGAAGAAGTCATTGGTCTTACAAAATTCTATCATGCAATCTCCAGCATCATTTCTATCACCAAAGTCATATTTCCCAACTACGGATCCTTCCTCTTTATTTCCAATATTCCCATTTCAATCACCAGTAATTACCACTGTATCTTGATAGCATGTTTGATCAATTTCATCAATTTCATACTGAAGAAGTTAGTGTTAGTATTGTTGTTGTTAAGTGCTGTTGAACTGGTTTTGACTCATAGCCACTCTCCATAGGGTTTTCAAGGACAGGGTGGTTTGAACCTCTGACCTTGGTATTAGCAGTCCAGTGCTTACCCTATAGCACAACACCAGGACTCCTGAAGTAGTTGGTCCAATTCTTTAATTACATCCTAATTGGCTTTTGTAGTTGGTATGTAAATTTGAATAACAGTGGTATTAACAGGTCTTCCTTGTAGATGCATGGCTGTTACCCTATCACAGACAGTAATGTGCTTCAAAATAGATCTTGAAATGCTAATTTTGATGATGAATGTTATGCCATTCCTCTTGAATTTGTCATTACCAGCATAGTAAACCATATGATTGTTGTTGTTGTTGTTAAGTACTGTGGAGTTGGTTCCCACTCATAGTGACCCTGCACAGGGTTCCCGAGGCTATAAATCTTTAGGGTAGCAGAATGCCTCATCTTTGTCCCATGGAACTGCTGGTAGTTTTGAATTGCTGACCTTGAGGTTGGCAGCCCAACTGGTAACCACTACACTACCAATGGTCAATACTAGTCCATTTTAGCTCACTATTGCCTAGGATAGTGAGCTTTATACATTCCGTTTTATTTTTTACAACTTTCAATTTTCCTAGACTTATACTTTGTACATTTCATGTTCTAATTATTAAGGAATGCTTACAGCTTTTTTTTTTTTTTCTCATTTTGAACTGTGCTCCATCAGCAAATGAGGGTCTCAAAATGTTTATTCCATTCATGTCATCATGGTCAACTCTACTTTGAGGAGGCAGTTATTTCACAGTCATATTTTAAGTGCCTTCCAACCTGAGGTGTTCATTTTTCAACACAACATAACACTGCCATTGATAAGGTTTTCAGTGACTAACCATTCAGAAACAGTCTGCCTCCCCTTCTTTCTAGTCATCATAGTCTGGAAGCTCTGCTGAACCCTGTCCAACATGGGTTACCCTGTTGGTATTTCAAACACCAGTGGGATAGCTTCCAGCCTCAAAGCAACATGCATGCCACCACAATATGACAAACTGACAAATGAGTGGTGACTTGGTTTGTAATTGCTCCTAAATGATTAGTTTGGCCTCAATATTGTAAGGGATTGATCAGTTTACTATTCTCCTAGGTAACTTTTATAGGATTGGTGGCAGTGGGGAGGGGAGCTGACCTTATTCATAAGTGGCTTGCAAGTGATTGGTCCTACCCTATAGTTGATCTATGTGGTCCTAGAGTGGCACTGTTGGATAAGTACTGGACTGCTAACTGCAAGATCTTTGATTCAAACCCACCAGCCACTCTGGAACCCCTGTACAGGGTTGCTATGAGTTGGAACTGACTGGATGGCACTTCATCACAACAAGAACATAGTTTACTTTTACTGGGATTGGCTAGCTCTACCCCTTGGTCTGATCTTTGTTGTTGTTGTTGTTAAGTGCTGTCAAGTCAGACACAAATCATAGTGACCCAGTATAGGGTTTCCAAGGAGTAGCTGGTGAGCATCAACCACTGACCTTCTGGCTCAAACTGACCTTGCAGTTGATTGCTTATCGTACAGCGCAACAAGAGGACTACTTATCTGTATTGGTTAGGTTGTAATTAACAAGGAATGCATGACTAGCCTATAAAAACCTAAGAACATGAAGCCTCAGATAGGACTTTCTTATGAGCAAGAGCCGGGAGGGGACTATACCCTTTGGGTACAGGGCCCTGCACGGAGAACTTCCTATAAGAGCTGTAGTACAAGTCAACATCGATAGTACTCAATGAAGACTAAGAAAATGATGGCAAGCAAAGCAGAGCCAAGGGGCAGAGAAATGGCAGCAGCTGTGGGAACAGCAGGAATCATGAGATGAGCAGTTGTTGTTGGTGGGCAGATTTGGGCATCTCTGAACAGGTTACAAGTGGAGCCAGAAACTTCTAGGCAGGAGGTCGCCAGTGAAGCAGAGTCTAAGGCATATTCCATACAGGGGTTGCCCATAAAAGTTTTACCTTGAGAACTGTCATAATCCAGGCTTACCCCTAGCACTGAAGTGAGATTGTTCCAAAGTTGCTGGGAGTTGGACCAGAAAGCACAGGAGACCAGACAAGAAAAGCTAGAGGGAGAGAGAGGAGAGAGAGAGAAAGAACACAGCCAATTTGACCTGACAACATACCTGTTGAGAGAGAGAGAATGACACCTGCTAACACTTGGTGCCTGGTGCCTGCCCAGTGACACAGAAATGCACATGGGTGACTTGGGAAGAGTAAGTGTTTCCCCTTTTAGACATAACTGAGTCCCACCCCTACAAAGCTAACTGGGTACTAGTTGGGGTAGAGGGGACCAGTTTAACTCAAATCTGTTCTTGCTATTACTGCTTGCTTTCTATATGTTCTTGTTGTTTACTTTTTACTTCTGTACATATTAATAATAAAGACTTTTGATTGGTAATCCTTTGTAAATGTCAGAGATTTGAGTCCTCATCCCAGACCTTCCTGTTGCTTTTAATTTTGAAGCAACTTGAGTGTGTTTATGCACCCAGTTCAAGGCCCTACAAAGACCATCTTTTGGAAATTTCCTGTGCTGACCTTTAGATTAGCTCCCCACCACCACCACCACCATTTATACATGTCATGATCATTTGTCCTCCTGACTGTCCCTTGTGGAAGAGCAAGTATTTGTTGAGCACTTAATATGTGCCAGACACTGTGCTAAATATTTTAAGAAATCATCTCATGTATCTACACAGCTACAATCTGAGGTATGTGCTGTTTTCATTCACATTTTGTAGTCATTTTTTAAAAATCTGTCATCATTTACTGTGTGAATAAGCTACACATACTTATTGAATGAGGCATACCCCTATAGAGAGAATATTTTAATGGGGAAGACAAATCATAAACAAGTACGCACATAAATACACAAATATAACTTAATGCAAATGCTCTAAAATATTCCAAATGGCAGTCAAATCTGGTGCAAACCCAGATATGACTTAAAATATCTGTGCTCTTAACTCTAATGCTGTATTAGTTAATTTTGCCATCCCTGCCATACCTGTTCTCCCACTCTTCCTAGGCATGTTGGATAAGACTCAGAAAGTCTTTTGCCCAATCTGTTCACTCTGTGACTATAGGTTCAGAGCCTAAAGGAAGAGGTTATTTTGTTTGGGTGCAAGGAGTGGCAGTTAGGATTGGGAGTAGGAGGAACTATTAAGCTCCACTCCTCCAAAACAGAGGCCTGAGACAGGCAATCACCCAACTCATTGCATAAGTGAAACAGGGTCGGCAACTGTGAGAATGAAGGTCCCCAACTTCACATGTGTTTGCACTGGCCCATCCCTGAATACTTCCTCCCAGTGCGGTGAAAGAAGGAAGAGAGGAGGGTGGGCCAAGCCTACTGTGTGGTTCTCATTGGCTCCCTCTTCTTCAGAAAGTGTGCTCCATTTTTTATCCCTTTGTCTTCAGTATCTCATCCTCTTCCCATTCTACTAGATCTTTCAGGTCATCATTTCACGCACAAATGGCAAATGTTTTTTGTTTTTGTTTTTGTTTTTGTTTTGGTAAAGATACATATAGCACATAATTTAGGCTTTACAGGCCATTTAGATACTATCACAACTACCCAGTTCTGCTTTTGAAATATGAAATCAGTCCTAGGCAATATATGAACAAACGGGCATGGTTGCACACCAAGAAAACGTCTTTACAAAATAGGTGGCTAACTGGATATGGTTTATAGGCTTGCTGTCCAGTGATTCATAGCATATTTAAGATCCAGGCCTTCTTAAAATGAATACATAGAACAGTCACAATAAAAATCCCTTCTTTCTAGTCACTTTAAAGTTACAGCTTACCTTCGTTTTCTCTCTTTCTGTCAGATGTTTGAAGGGATGTTGTGGTCATTGTGCTTCCTTACCTCCCACTAACCCTCACTCCATTGCTATTTGGTTTCTGTATCCACCATTTCATTGAGACCCTTCCCTCCAAAGTTAGTAACAGTTTTTTTGCTGTATTTAGTGAACACTTTTAAATCCTTATCTTACCTAAATTTCTCGTAGCATTGGCACTGTTTAGCCCTCTGTCCTAATTGTGAAGGTACAATCCATGGTGTTCCTCCTAACTTTTGGCTACACAGCATCCCACCAGGCAACCTCTCTTTCTCTGTCCTTCCTTAAATATCTCATTTGTTTTTTTCCTTCTTCCATGTTCACTCCCTATACCCTACATGGAAGGGTTCATAGGCTCCTAGAGTTAACTCTCATTTGGATGGTGATGACTCACTAGTCTGTATCTTTGGCCAAGATTTATTTCCAGTCTAGATTTATCTCCATGCCTCATATGTCAAATCCTTGCAGGGCATCTCTACTAGGATGACCTTCAGCTCAACAAACCCTGGAGATCAATATGGAATTTATTATCAAATTTCCCAAGCCAGCATCTCTAGAGTTTTCCTCAGTCCCTGTTGCCTTCTCATCTCCTTTATTCAATCTGCACTCCTAATATGGTACTGTAGGATCAGCATTGGGCTGTGAAGCCATACAGTCAGCAATTCAAACCCACCAGCTGCTCCTTGGAAACCCTATACAGGGTCACCATGAGTTGGAACCAACTCAACAGCACTTAACAACAACAACAACATATTCAATCCATCACTGAATTCTAACTAATTACTCTTGAAATTACCTGATTTGTCCACTGCTTCTAACTTATTTTTTGCTTCTCCTTTTTCCACCTGGCTAGTTCCTACTGATTACTCTTTAAGGTTTCATTGAGTTCTCTTCTCTTCAGGAAAACACTCCTTTGGCATTTCTCCTTACCGGTGAGGAACACCCTCTTCTATGTTAGGTACCATATGCTATTCTTTTATAGTTCTCATCATACTCTTGATTTCTTATTGGCTAACCCCACTGGGCTAAAAACTCACTGAGGATAGAAAACTTGTTTTATTCACAGTAAGCCTCCATTGCATGTAGCATCAGAGGCCTGGCACATCAGTTCAATATTGAATTTCAAAGAGGACTGAAAATGAAGTTCCTTGACCCGTGAGAACATTGCACATAAAAGTTTTCCCAAAGTGTGTTTCATGAAATGCTAGTCTCTTAGGGAAAAGTAAGATAAAGAAATTGGGGAAATAGCACATATTATCTTTGTCTTGAGGATTCACAATGTCCACTAAACTAAAAAATGAACCAAGAAGTCCAGCAATACAGAAATCTTTTTTTAAAAACTTGCTACATGGTTTCCTAAACATATTTGAGTAATAATAATAATAATAATAAAACTATCACCAATGATCTTTGGAAACCTTGGACAGACGACTTTGGGTCAGAACCAACTCGACGGTACGTAACAAAAACAACAACCATCAAGGTGATTCTGACTTATAGCAACCTTATAGGGTAGAACAGTATGACTCCCTAGAGTTCCTGAGACGGTAAATCCTCATGGGAATAGAAAGCCTCTTTTTTCTCCAGTGGAGCAATTTGTGGGTTTGAACTACTGACCTTGTCGTTAGCAGCCCAATGTTTAACTCACTATGCCAGCAGAGCTCTTATTTGAACATAGATTCATTTGTTAGCATAGGTCTTTTGTGAAGCTGGTGGTCTGTGGATCTTGATTAGGCTGGCAGCCCAATTCACGTTGCCCTTCTTTGGAAGAAACAACTCTGCTCTTCACTAAGATGCACATGGTTCTCAATGTGGGCAGCCACTCTCTAGACTACAACTGTTTGGTTAGGGGGTACTTAACCCAGGTTGAGCTTTCCCTAGGAAACCAGAATTTGACAAAAAGACCAAGTCTCCATCTTACTGCTCTTTTTAAATGAAAAAAAGGGAAATCTAAGGACAATTAACAAGAACCACTTTCTACCATGTTGTTGTTGTTGTTAAGTGCGGTCGAGTCGATTCCGACCCATAGCGACCCTGTACAGGGTTTCCGAGGGTGTAAATCCTTACAGGAGTAGAAAGCCTCATCTTTCTCCTGCGGAGTGGCTGGTAGTTTCGAACCGCCGACTTTCAGGTTAGCAGCCCGATTCGTAACCACTACGCTACCAGAGCTCCACCTTCTACCATGTTGTTGTTGTTGTTGTTGCGTGCCGTGGAGTCGGTTCCGACTCATAGCGACCCTGCACAAGGTTTCCAAGGCTGTTAATCTTTACGGGAGCAGAACGCCTCATCTTTCTCCAGCGGAACCGCTGGTAGTTTCGAACTGCTGATCTTACGGTTCGCAGCCCGATTCGTAACCACTACGCTACCAGAGCTCCTACCTTCTACCATAGGGCCTGGAAATTTATGGGAAGCCATATCTTGATGGGAAGTAACAGTAAAGCCACTGAGAAGAAGGAGGCAGAAAGGATGGTAAGAAGATTTTTGGATTTCCTGTGAAAGCTCAGTGTTTGCGTTCAGTTTTCCCTGCATTAACATTATATTACAGTCTTGAATACTGTGAATTTCAACCTTTCCTCCATTCTTATAATAAATTTTGTTCTTTCATTTAAGATAGATGGAGGTGATAGAAATGATTCTGTAACTTGAAACCAAAAGAGATATAGTAAATAAACACACACACACATATATAATTATAAATTTATGAATATATAAATTATACATGTATATGTGTGTCTCTGTAGGGTAAGTACAGGATTGGGAACCACAAGGTCAATGGTTCAAGTCCATTAGCCGCTCCATGGGAGAAAGATGACACTTTCTGCAACGGCAAACATTTAAAAGTCTCGCAAACCCTATACAGTGTTGATATGAGTCAGAGTCGGCTCAGGGGCACTTAACAACAATGAAAATGACATGTATGTGTATATACACAAAAAAAATCATGGAAATATTCCATTTTCAACAAACTTTTTAAAGCTCTCGGTCTCTCCAAATACACACAGATGAGAGTAATTGAAAAATCACTGCTGTTTCTGGACACATCTTCCATCTATAACTATGCACTTCTCAAATCAAATGTTTCGATGTCTCTAACCCTTTTCCATAGAATTCTATGCTTTTCAATTTACACCACTTCAAAATGACAGTTTTGGCATCCTCAAATTGTTTATCTTTTAAATGTTCTTTGAGTTGGAGGAACAAAAACAAGTCTGATAGGGCAAGATTGGGGCTGCAGGGTAGTTAGAGAAATGTTTCTCAACCAAGTCTTGTCGGCGAGCTCTTGCTACTCTCAAGGAATGAGCAGGAGCTTTGTTGTGAAGGAAAGAAAAAAAGCCTCGGCACAACTTTCCTAGACTTTTTCTTACCAATGCAATTTTCAGTGGTCAATTTTTTTTTTATAAAAACTTCATAAAATGCCCACGTGGCCATCCTGTGTCCCTCAAGAAAATCCATCAAAATGACTCCTTTGGAATACCAAAACACAGTCACTATAATCTTTTGAGCTGACCTCTCTGCCTTGAATTTATCTTTGAGGTCTTCCTGACCTTCCTTTAAAAACTTGATCCAATTACAAACGGTTGTTTTAAATGAGGCAGCATTTCCTTAAGCCCAATGATCTGGGCAGATGTCCACTTGAGTTTTGTTTAAAATGCTATATTATCCCTGAACTCAAAATAATTTTTTTGCCATGGCACAAAAAGTATCCTTTTCTTTCTTTTTTTGAAGGCACTTTAACAAGTCTAAGACGAATGCATTACTAAAAGAAACTGTCTACAGCCATTCACTGATTTTATAGACATATTTAAATACATTTTGTTTGGAAGAAATTCATGACTATATGAACTGGAACTCTAGTAGAAATATATTTTAATTTACCTTTGTATGTGTGTATGTTTATGGTTCCTATGATTGAAGTTTCTAAACAAACTATAAATGACAGAATGCTTTTCCCAGTATTTGCTTGTGCATCCTATTTGCTTTTTTTTTCTATAATAAGTAATGTTGTTGTTGTTGTTAAGTGCCATGGAATTGGTTCCAACTCATAGCAACCCTGTATAGGGTACCAAGGAGTGTCTGACTGGTTTGAACCACTGACTTTGTGGTTAGCAGTCCAGTGCTTATCCTATAACAATAGGACTCCATGTGTGCTATTGTTGTTAAGTGTGATGGAGTCAGTCGTGTTATGACTCAAGGTGGCTCTATATAGGATTTCCGAGGAGCTACTGGTGAGTTTGATCCACTGACCTTGCAGTGCAAACCAACCTTATGATCCAGTGCTTATCCTATAATTCTAAACTAGTACTTTCTGTGTGTGTGTATGGCATTCATATATATGGAGTCTTGAAGTCCTGGTATAGAACTGTGGGATAAAGCACTGAACCACAAGGTCAGTTTGAACCATAAGGTCGGCAGTTAAAGCTTATCAGCCACTCCTTGGAAACCCTATCCAGGGTTGCTATGAGTTGAAACTGACTTGACACCGTATAGGGTTTCCGAGGAGTAGCTGGTGAAGTTTAAACTGCCAACCTTGTGGTTAGTAGTCCATTATCTATCCTACAGCACCACACTATATATATAGAAACCTCTAGAATGAACAAGAGTTGCATTCTGCAAGAATGTACAGTTGGGAGGTCAATACCCCTCTTCACAGGCAGCCTGAGTATAGGAGAATCCAGACGAGAAATATGTCCATACCTTGGACAGCATGGGAAGAGTGAAGGCTTACAGAGGAATCTGGAACAGAGAAAGGGGTCTGAGATTAACTATTAGGAAACTCCTCTGCTATCTCAAATTCCATCACTCCTCTTCCAACATATACTTTTCACACTCAAATGCACACACACAACTTTTTATGTATTATTCTTCTGCCAGAAATACTCTTCCCTCCTCCCCAGGTGTTGAAACTCTTCTCACTGAGACCTAGTTTGCCTGCCATTTTCCAGACTCTCTTAAGGGCGATCATGCTCTTTTCTGACTCTCTGTTTTTGTATATACAGGCTATGTCTAGGTTTTGAAGCTCAGACTTACTGATAACTGCCCTTTAATGCTTTGTAAAATTTCTCTCACTTTGAATCCATTAAACTAAACAACAAATTCCTCATCACAATCACCCCTTCTCTTGTTACCTGTGAAGTTACAGATCATTGAAAAGGCTTGGAGCCTTTTCTTGCACTGAACCTAAACAAACTCAAGGAAGGCCATTTAGTCAATTCTAACACATAGAGACCCTGTATAGGATTTCTGAGACTGTACAACTTTATGGGCCCAGACAGCCTCACGTTTCTCCTATGGAACTGTTGGTAGGTTTGAATCACCAACTTTGAGATTAGCAATCTAGTGCTTACACTGACTGTAGACACCTGGTTTGACTTATCTACAAATTCTACTTAAAGACACACTTAGGAATTGATGTCATTCCTAATCTGGGGACTGGCTGTACTTTTACTATGGAAGGCACCACACTTTATCTCCAGTGTTTACAAGACTTTCTATCACTAGAAACTAAATTTTTGTTCACCTTTGTGGGACCTGGGACAAGTTATTTTGCCTCTTGGGTTTCATTTAAGAGCATGAAGATGAGCTAATTGATCCTTCAGGGGCCTTCCAGCCTGATGGTTCTAGGTTTTACTTCCAGGATTCCTTGAAATGTAATAAAACAGATTGTTCACTTTCAATGGCTAGATTTATGTGTTTTGTGCAATAATCTGGTCTCTGTGGAGAGGGACCCAAAGGGAAGCACTGAGGCTGAAAATCTAAGGGACTTAGCTGGAGAATGAAAGCTTGCCGTTAGTGCCCCCACAGAAATTGATTCAAATTACAAAATAAAACATACACAAGCCATGCTCCATTATGTAGTGGGTAAACTTTACATACTTTGGGATGTACAGAGATGACGTTGCATTTATTTACCCCTTCCTGACTTCAATTTACTCCAGGGCTTTTATTTGCTATGATGGTCACAATTTCCTCCTTCAAGTCATCTCATTTATTTGACTTAAAATTTTGTCTCATTTGGGTAAATATTAAGCCAAATTCAAGATATTGTTGTTGTTAGGGGCTGTCGGGTCAGCTCCAACTCATACTGACCCTATGTACAACAGAAGGAACACTGCCCAGTCCTGTGCCATTCTTATAATGTTTTGTTATGTTTAAGCCATTAGCAGCTGCAACCACCATGTCAATCATTCTCTAGGGGGGGTCATCCTCTTTTTTGCTGATCCTTTACTTTTCCAAGCATGATGTCTTTTTCCAGGAATTGGTCTCTCCTGATACCACATGCAAAGTACATGAGGTAAAGTCTCCTCAATATTGCTTCAAAGGAGCATCTGGCTGTGCTTCTTTCAAGATAGATTTTTTTGTTCTTTTGGCAGTCTGTGGTACTTTGAATATTCTTCACCAGCACCATAATTCAGTTGCATCAATTATTCTCTGGTCTTCCTTCTTCATTGTCCATCTATCACAGGCTGTTCAAGATTTGTTGTTGTTGTTAAGTGCCATTGGTTGAGTCAGTTCAACTAGTAGTGACCCTGTGTAGTGTTCCTGAGGAGTGACTGGTGGGTTAGAACTGCAGGCCTTTTTGCTTAGCAGTCCACTGCTTTTCATGTAGTTCCACACCAGGACTTGAATTCAAGACTTAGACTACAGGCAATTTGAAGCTGTAACACCTTTTCTGGGTTTCTTTCTTCTCTTCCTCTATAAATGGCATCCTGGAGCTGTGGAAAATTTACATGTAACATTACAGGTGATCACAGAGGTATCTGGTCTGTATGTGGACTATCACTAGCCTCTGCTCTGCTATCTGACCCTGCTATGGTTTGAAGTGTTGTAAATCCTATGCTCTATGCCTGTGGCTATAATCCTATTTAGGAATGGGCTGTCTTTGTTATGTTAATGAGTCAGGATTAGTCTGTGTTTTGAATCAATCTCAAAAGAGATTGATTCAATTTTTGACATCCTGTGCAAACCTCCTGCCTTTGTTTTGAGCATAATGCTGGTCTCTGCTGGAGATAAACATGGATCTTGCCATTGTCTCTGGTTTTATGGTCCTAATAGTTTGCAGCCTTGCTATTCTAACCCTTGTTGTTGTTGTTGTTAAGTGCCGTCGAGTCGGTTCCGACCCATAGCGACCCTGTACAGGGTTTCCGAGGGTGTAAATCCTTACGGGAGTAGAAAGCCTCATCTTTCTCCCGCGAAGCAGCTGGTAGTTTCGAACCGCTGACCTTAAGGTTCGCAGCCCGATTCGTAACCACTACGCAACCAGAGCTCCTTTGGGCATCCCCTTTTCAGCAGGTCTCCTACCACTTATGGATCTATCTTATGAGAAGTTAATTCTCCACTATTTTTCTTTTTTTTTTCACTCCAAACTTGAGTATGGAGCCTTGAACTTCTGTCTTTCGGTCCAACTTTGTTGTTCTAAAATCCCCTCCCAGTCAAATTTATGTAGATGTTGCTACTTTACCTTCTCCCCCTCATAGTGTGAGTACAATGGTGGTGGTGGTTATGTGCCTTGGAGTCAGTTCCCACTCATAGCGACCCTGTACAGGGTTTCTGAGGCTGTAAATCTTTACAGGAGCAGAAAGCCTCATCTTCGTCCTGTGGAACAGCTGGTAGTTTCAAACTGTTGACCTTAAGGATTGCAGCCCGGATTCATAACCACTACACTACCAGAGCTCCTTGTGAGTACAATACGAACATTCAAATATGCATTCTTATCCTGCTTTCTCCACACTTTCTCAGAACCAGAGGAGTTTCCATTTCCCTTTCCCATTGGGCAGAAACCATCTTTCTGTTACAGCCTTCCCCACTCAACGAGAGGCATTTCCTTTCCCTTCGGGAGGAATAAAAGCCTCAATCCTATGATATGGTTTGAGTGGTTTAAGGGCTTCTGGTGGAGGAGAGGAAAGAGGAATTCCCCAAGTGACTCAGAAGGGAAAGAACAGGGCATATTTCAAAATGTATTGCCCAAGAGCTCTGGTAGCGTAGTGGTTACGAATCGGGCTGTGAGCCGCAAGATCAGCAGTTCGAAACTATCAGCGGTTCCGCGGGAGAAAGATGAGGCGATCTGCTCCCGTAAAGATTTGCAGCCTCGGAAACCCTGTGTAGGGTCGCTATGAGTCGGAACCGACTCCACGGCACATCACAACAACAACATCATCATCCTAGAGGGAGTTCTGGTGTGGCACTGTGGGCTAATGCGCTGGACTGCAAAGTCATTTGAGTCACATGGTCAATGGTTGAAGCTCACCAGTTACTCCTTGGAAACCCTATTCAGGGTCGCTATGGGTCGGAACTGACTCGACGGCACTTAACAACAACAACAACATCATCCTAGAAAGCATGCCTGTTTAAGGGTAGACATCTTTCCTCCTATGTCCTTAGCTCTCACATTGCCCTGAGTTCTCTTCAGACTGTACAGGCTGCAAGTTCGCCTCCTCTTAAAGGTCACAGAAATAAAGAGAGCCAGAGATCAGGGCTGTCACTCACTCCTGTCAGAATTCCCAGTGTGCACATATGGAGCCTACGTTCCCGGGGTGGATAGTGGGAGTTTTCAGGCTTGAGTTTCAATCAATGCAGACAATTAGTCAGCATGTTCATCATTCAGATTGGAGGAGATTTGGTTCAAGATTCCTCTCTCTCTCAGCCAAGAATGACAAGCTGCCTCTGTCTTCTCACCTTTCCACTTAACAATCTGTGAGCTTAATTAAAATTGGTTTCTTCAAAGTAAAGGGAATAAAGAAAGCTTGGGTAAGGTTGCTGGGATATTGATCCTATACTTTAGGAGATAAATAAGGACAGAGGTAAAATCCTATTAAGGTGCAAAACTCCCTTCCAGGTAATTGAGGTCCTTTCTTTTTAGACACACACACACACATATATATTCTAATTGATGTTTCTTTGAAAAGGCTAGAGATAATATAGAAGTATGTTTGACATTATAAATTTAAAAAGTGAAGAAAAGACAGATCTGTTTTATATGTTATCTTCTTCTCTTGAACACTGGGCATTTTCTCTGGACTGCTCAGCATCCAAAGATCCTTCCCATCTGAAGTGCATCCCTAGATGGAGACGCATACCCCAACTTCCTACAATGGAAGCTCAAGGCAAGGCAGATCCTGTGGCACCTAGGAATGTGGGCATATGATTAGGCTCAGCCAATCCAATGCTTCACTCAGGACTTTGAATCCTTAGGAATGATCCAAAGGACAGGAATGCCTTCCCTTGATAGTTGTGGTGGATCTAGGGTCTCACAGAGAGTGTCAGGAGCTGGGTGCTGTGGGGCTGATGAATATCCAGTGCCTAAGCAGACTCTTCCTGTGATATGATCTTGGCAGACTTTGCCTCTTTGCATTCCTGCCTTATTACCAATGTTTCCTACTTTTCTATCAATTCTTAACTGTCCTAATAACAAATCTCTTCTGTGTTTCATTAAGCAGAGTTGATATTATGGGTTGCACCTAAGAACTCTGGCTGGTAGAGAAGGAAATAGACTCAGGATGAACTCTTCCTCTTAACTTTTCTTTCTCCTCAGGCTTCTAATGCCACACAGAGCAGCCTGGTATTTCAGCCATTCCAATGAATAATGCACGCATGCTCAGTTCTGTGAAACATGCTTTAAGAGGTATATAGGCAAATTGGTGCTCAGGTTTACAAAGTGGATGAGACTCATAAAGGGTCTTGAAACAACGTAGGCTGAAGTAATTAGAAATGTTACAGAGGTGATTTCTGATTGTAGGTACACAGTACATTTTCTCCTTCATCCCCTGCCCCTCTCACAATTTCTGTTTCCAAGGCCTTCAAATGTTGGAGAGAAAATGCCACTGTATGCTACTCAAGCTTTCCCAGTGACCCCTCTGGAGGTATTTACATTTTGCATATAACAGCTACATGTTGACTATAGAGTGATGTCTCTCCAATGCTGGAAATTCTGTATAAGGTAGAAATTCTGGCAGTGAGGGATAATGGAAGCTTTAGGATGCCTTTTGGATCTGTCCCTGTCTAATGTCTAGAATCCTATTGAGTCTGTTTCTTTGGGTAGTTGAAGCATTTGGGTGTGTTTTTATAGAAGGTATCTAGAAAACTGATGACTAAAGAAAAGAATTGAGTCCTGGTGTGGCATTGTAGATAAGTAATGAACCACAAGGGCAGCATTTCAAACCCACCAGCTGCTCCTCGGAAGCCCTATAGAGAGTCACTATGAGTCTGTGCTGACTTGATGGCACTTAACAACAAAACAAAAGAATTAAGCGACTGCTTATCTCAGTGCTGCTCTCTTTTTTTTACTTGCCACAAATGCAAACAGCTTGCATTGAGGTATTGTTACCAGAAAAAGCATTTGTTATTCTGCAGTGATTTTGTTAGTCCACAGATGAGAAAAGTGTTCTTAGTATAAACCATTATACTATTCTGTAGTGATATTTGTTTTAGAACATTCACATAGTTACTGGGCTTGGCACATGCCTGGCACCTGTACAAATGGCCACACACTCAAAGAAGACTGTCTAGGGAGTATACCAGGGTATTTTGCACAATTGCTGAACCTAGTTTAAGTGGTTTTAGAACCACTTAAACAAGAGTCATAGTCACAAAGGAGTCCTGGTATGGTGCAGTGGGATAATCACTAGACTGCAACGTTGGGTTGAACCACAAGGTTGGCAGTTCAAACTCACCAGTCACTCCTCGGAAACCCTACACAGCAGGGGTGTGGAATGTCCAGCCCATGGACTGTATTTTGTTGTTGTTAAGTGCCATAGAGTCATAGCCACCCTGTATAGGGTTTTCAAGAAGCGGCTGGTGGGTCTGAGCCACTGACATTGCGGTTCAAACCAACTATGCGGTCCAGTGCATTATCCTGTAGCACCACGCCAGAACTCCAGTCATTACATTGTTGTTGTTAAGTGTCATCCAGTTGGTTCCAACACATAGTGACCCCGTATAGGGTTTCCAAGGAGTGACTGGTGAGCTTGAAGCCCCTACTTTGTGGCTCAACTGAACTTGTAGCCCAATGCATTATCCCACAGTGCCACACCAAGACTCCAGTCATCACATTAGGGGTGAATTAATTAAATGTTTCACCAAATATAACATGCTAATTTTTAAGTTGATAATTTTGCATGGCCCATGAATGATGTTATAAATTTTGTCAGAAAATAAGTTTCTCCACCCCAGCTATACAGGATCACTATGAGTTGGAACTGACTCACAGCTCTTAATAACAAGAACATAGTCACAAAATTAAAATAGTAAATAAGAGATTTGATCCTTGTTTCTGTCAACTTAGTTTCAGCTTTTCTCTGCCAGAGTGTTATCAGAAGAAGAAAAAAATAAAAAACTAAATAACCAAGTAACTTTCTGATCTTTGTAGCACAAGGACATTGTTTTCTTTGTCAAGGGGGTTTGAAATTGTTCTTGGGAGAAATATAGAATCAGGAAATATTAAAGCGGGAAGATACTTTTGTTGCTGTTGTTGTTAAGTGTTGTCAAGTCGGTTCCTATCCATAGCAACCCTGTATAGGGTTTCCGAGGAGCGGCTGGTGAGCTGGAACTGCCAACCTTTTGGTTCAAATCAACTTTGCAGTCCAGTGCATTAATCCACAGCACCATTCTAGGATTCCAATACTTTTGTTAAAGGTCATATAATTTCACCCTTTAGTTTTCCAATTCTACAAACTAATGCCCAGAATGATGGGGTTGCTTGATGTGATCAGCATTGGATAATTCTGTCTAGTCTTTCTGACTCCTATTCCAATGCTTTCCCAACAAGCAATCAGGAGTATTCCGTTACTCATATGTCTACCTAAGTATATATGTAGGAACTCCTGGTATGGTACTACAGGATCAACATTGGACTTACAACCACAAGGTCAGCAGTTCAAACCCACCATCTGTTCCTTGGAAACCCTATACAGGGTCACTATGAGTCAGAACAGACTCAATGTACAATTGCTGAGCCTAGTTTAAGTGGTTTTCTAAACAACAACATGTATGTATAATGGAGAATTATACCTACTTAAGGAGAAGATGGAGTCATGGTGTGGTGCTGTGGGTTAATGCACCAGACTGCAAAGCCATTTGAACTGCAAGGTTGGTGGTTCAAGCTCACCAGCTGCTCCTTGGAAACCCTAAACAGGGTTGCTATGGGTCGGAACTGACTCTAAGGTACTTCACAACAACAACAACAAGGAGAATGATAGGGACAATTAACATTCACAAGAACATAGGAGACAGTTATCTTCAGGATCCAATAACTCAGAAATAAAATATTAATATACATATTTTATCTCTGGAAAATATCAGGAGGATTTCACAAGACATCACTCAAAGATCTATTAGAACCCATGGTTTCTAAAATCATTTGACACTTGAGTACAGAAAGATTTATTGCTACTGAAAATCAGAATACATAATAGAGCCAACAGATTTGCAGGAATAAACTGTGCTGTAGATGGGAATTAAGTCTCTGATATTCGAAGTGCTCAAGGCAGGCTCCATTGCTAGCCACATCTACTGACATCTAGTGCTGGACTGAGTTGGTTACACATGCATGTGCTAGGAAATCCACACTGGAGAACTGGGCATTAAACATTAATCCGTGAGGTGACGTTTGAAGTACAAGCTTTATGTTACTCAGATTTCTATCCATGTGTCCACACAGAGTGAGAAGTATCACTGTTCTGTTTATCTTTTTCAGTTCTGTAAATAACACCTGACAGAATGATTTAGAGAAACTAGTGGTGCTGGGAGTTGGTTTGTTTTGCTGATGACAAATTTCCTTCTAAATACATTTAATACTTACCTTCCCAGTGGCTAATTGATCTCAAGTATCATGCACTCTCCTTCTTCCTCCCTGGGCCCCTTCTGAGTGATATGGGCTTATCCATTCAAAACTGAGTCCTTTTTGTTCCATTTTGTCTCCTGGATGACTAGACAAGAATCATTGAAATACAGACCTGGAAACACTTTAGAAATCATGGTACCCAACCCTGCTAATTTCCCTTCCTAATCTCCCTTCCTCTGATGAGAAAGGAGACAAAGGAGTAGAAAGGCTGTGGCTTTCCCAGAATTCACAGCTAAAAAGACCAACATGAAAATTAGAGTTTAAACATAGAAGAAAGAGACCTTTGCAAACAATTGGCCTGACCAATGAGGCAATCCAGGCTCAGAAAATGTAAATGACTTGTTCCAGGTCATTCAGCAGACTATAAGTCTTTTACCAGTTTACCAGTTTTGCCCCAACAATAACAACAGTAAAATAAAAAGAAAGAAAGAAAAGAAAAACAAACCAGATCCTAAAAGCTGTCAGGCATCACTGCCTGCTTTCCAAAAACACGTTCTCTCTCCTCCTCCTCTGTGCCACTCCTCTTCCTGTTACTAGGACAGATGAATAATTACTAGATGGTTTCTGGTTCATACGTGGAGGTCTGTATGTCTATGAGGCTCCTCTTTGCCATTTCCATTTGCTAGAGTTTAAAAACTCAGGATTCATTGATTGTGCATTTATTCTGGTAAGAAATGTAAATACAGACCACAAAGAGAATGGCTTTCCATAGAAATGCAAGTGATTCAACCCCAGGAAAGGATGGGACGGGGTCTCTGGCCCAGGGGGAAGAGAAGGGATACAGTAGCATTGTTAAGCAACAGGTCACTAGATGGCAGCTAGTCTCCAACAGAGTAAAGATTTACAATTTGAAAATTTGCATATAAACAGATAAAAACAAATTATTTTCTCTTTTTTCCTACAGTTTAAATATGTACACAGATATTATATATATATATGTGTGTGTGTGTTGTTGTTGTTGAGTGCTGTAGAGTCAATTCTGACTCATTAGTGGTTCTGTATAGGATTTCTGAGGAGCTGCTGCTGAGTTTGAACTGTAGACTTGCTATTCAAACTAACCTTACCATCCAGTGCTTATCCTACAGCGCCACACCAAGACAACATATATGTATTCCATTGTTTTTAATACCTTTTTCCATGAACTTTTTGAATACCCCTTATGCATGTGTGTGTGTATAGATCAGTACAATTTTATTTTCAGATGCACTGGTTAATTGAGTATTTTTATTTGAAAATTACCAATTTTCAAAGGTTTGCTGTTGCTTGTTGTTAAGTGCTATTGAGTCAGTTCTGATGATTGTGGTTGTTGTTGTTGTTATGTGCTGTGGAGTCGGTTCCGACTCATAGCGACCCTGCACAGGGTTTCCGAGGCTGTAAATCTTTACGGGAGCAGACTGTCTCATCTTTCTCCTGCAGAACAGCTGGTAGTTTCGAACTGCTGACCTTGTGGTTCGCAGCCCGATTCGTAACCACTACGCTACCAGAGCTCCTTCAGTTCTGATGATTAGAAGGAGATATATTATACGCTAGAACTGCACTGGATATATTTTCTCCTGCAGGACATCCTTGAAGATCTTACCATATGTTTTGGAGTCATAACTCTGAACTTACACACTACAGAAAGAGATGATATAATATGAAATACGACATAATTTCTATTGATTAACTTGTCTGGTTGTGGTTTGTTATGTTCATTCATGAAAGCATTTATTGAACACTCACACCTGACCCAAGCCATGGTATTTTCAATTACTCCATGTGCATGTGGATGTTGGACAATGAATAATAAAAACTATAGAAGAGTCAATGCATATTTGAATTATGTTTGTGATGAATATTGAAAGTACCACAGACTATCAGAAAAACAAACAAATCTGTCTTGTAAGTATAGGCAGAATGCTCCTTAGAAGCCAGGATGGCAAGACTGTCTCTTGTACTTTGGACATGTTGTCAGGAGGGATGAGTCTCTGGAAAAGGACATCATGTTTGGAAAAGTGGAGGGTCAGTGAAAAAGGGGAGAGACCCCCAATGAGATCAGTTGACACAGAGGTAGCAACAATAGGTAAAAACGTAACAGCAATCATGAGGATGGCGCAGGAAGGGGCAGGGTTTTCTTCTGGTGTGCATAGAGTCACCATGGGTCAGAATCAACTTGATGGCACCTGACAACAACAATGTTTATATAATAGAGATTGCTGTTGTTATTGTTAAGTGTCGTGGAGTCAGTTCCAACCCATAGTGACCCTGTGTAGGGTTTCTGAGGAGCAGCAGGTGAGCTTGAATCACCAACCTTGCAGTTCAAATGGCTTTTCAATCTGGCGCATTAACCCACCGCCCTCAATTGTCAACAAGTCAGCTCTGACTCATGGTGCGTGACCACATGTTTAGCATAGTAAAACTGTGTTCCATAAGGTGTTCAGTGGCTGATTTATTAGAAGTAGATTGTCAGACCTTTTTTCCCAAGGAGCCTCTAGGTGGACTCAAGCTCCAACCTTCCAGTGAATAGCCAAGCATGTTAACTGTATGAGTCAATTAAGGATGCCACATAAACATTATGTTGTTGTTTTTAACTGCCATAGAGTCAGTCCCCAACTCATGGTGACCCCATGCACATTAAGATAGGACAGTTGTGTTCCATAGGATTATCACTGGCTAAAGTTTTGGAAGTAGATCACTAGTCCTTTCTTCTTATCTTAGTTCTGAATCTCCACTGAAAGCTGTTCAACATACTAGTAATATGCAAGCTTCCACTGACAGACAGGAGGTGACTGTATTCAAAGTGCGCTGGCTGTGAATCAATCCTACATCTCCCAAATGGAAGGCAAGATTTCTACCACTGAGTCATCACTGTCCCAATAAATGTTACAGGGACATTGTTGTTGTTGTTAAGTGCCATCAAGTCGATTTAGACTCATAGTGAACCTATTTCCAAGGAATGGTTGGTGAGTTTGACCCACCGACCTTGTGGTCCAAACCAACCTTGGTCAAGTGCTTATCCTATGGTGCCATACCAGGATATAGAATGAACTTAATCCATGCTCATAAATTACTTACAAATTAGTTGGGTAGTCTCACTTTTTAAGCAAGTTAGAATAAACCAGATGCTCAGATAAAGCAGCAAGTCATTATCAGAGTGCAGTGGAAACATGATAATGGAATATTGAGAAGGGATTCTCAAAGGAAGAGGCACGTGTCTTTAGGCTGTGATGGACAATAGAGCATGTAAGAACATAGAGTTCGATTGAAAGCTGACATTATTCTGTTTCCCTACTGGGCCATAAGGAATCCTGGTGGTGCAATGGGGTAAGCATTGAACTGCTAATTGAAAGGTTGTTGTTGTTGTTGTTAAGTGCCATCGAGTTGGTTCCGACCCATAGTGACCCTGCATAGGGTTTCCGAGGAGCAGCTGGTGAGCTTGAACCACCAACCTTGCAGTTCAAACGGCTTTGCAGTCTGGCGCATTAACCCACAACGTCACATCAGGCAGGTGGTTGGAACCCACCAGCCACTCTATGTGAGAAAGATGAGGCAGTCTTCTGCAAAGATTTACAGTCTGGAAAACCCTTTGGAACAGTTCTCCTTTGTCTTACAGGGTACCTATGAGTCAGAATCAACTTGACAACAGTGGGTGGATGAGAGGGACCAGGCCTAAACTATAAGGGAAGAAAACAGATCTGTCTTCTTAAAGGAATTTGAACTTTTTATCAACCTTTTTCACAAAATTAGATAAAAAATGTGAATAAAAGAGTGTGTTGGTCGCTTGCATTTATGGTGCCTGTGATTTTAGCTAAATCAAGAAGCCATCTAACTAAAATGTTCCATTTTTATTTCCATGTAATATGTTCTCTTCCTGTTGCCATACCCTGTCTCATAAAGATATCCATATTTATTATTAAATTACCATGACTCTCCCATATGCAAAAGTCGAGTCCCTGTCTTAAAAGCTGAGGAATGTCAGCCTTTTTCTAGGCCTATTGGAGTTTTCCTTAAAGTAGATGTACCTTGAAAAGGAGCTTGGTTGTTGTTAGTTGCCATCAAGTGGATTCCTACTTATGACAAGCTACTTGGCTGAAAGTCCCCAGTCTCAACTCAGAGGGCTTAGGGAAAGGCTGGGTTTGCAATTTAGCATGAAGAAACTCTTCATAACTCCGAATTTTTAAAAGTGACCTTTCAAGGACTGAAATCAAACCTCAGTTGCAAAAATTAAGCACTCCCTCCTCCTTCTAAGAAAGGCAATGTGCATTCTGAAGAGACTCGTTGCCTGGCAACAAAATGCGTACTTCCTTCTCCTTCAGGGAACTGCCAAAAGAGACATAAATGCTAGGAAGAAAATTGGCCCAAGAAGAGAGGCAGTAAAATAAATCTAGGACTCACAGAGTGGGAGGAGAGCAGATCCACAACTTTTGCATGGGTCTTTGTGTGTAGATGTATGTATGTATGTGTGTGTATGCCTATGGGTATTTGTGCACAAGTGATGGGGAGTTGGAGCATATAAGATAGGAAGGAAGAGTAGCAATTATCTATGTATTTATTCATTTATTCATTCTATTGTGGGACCAGATAAAGGCAGGTAGAGCAGGAGGGTTTATGTCTTCAGAGATGAAAGTATTCATCATTCCGTAAGCAGCACTTACTGGTGGTTATGCCCACATTGAGGAGTGAAGGAAAAAAATGAGTAATAATGGCAAAATAGGATCCCTTTTTTGTGTGCTTCTCTTTTGGAAAATTAAGACTCGGGGAGTTTTAGTAGTGCAGTGGATTGTCAGCTAGGCTGCTAACTGCAAGACCAGAAGTCTGAATCTACAAGTCACTCTGTGGGAGAAAGCTGAGGCTTTCTGCTCCCATAAAGATTTACACCCTCAGAAATCCTACACAGCATCTCTATGAGAGGGAACTGACTCAATGGCACTTAACAATAACAACAAGAATTAATTATTGGGAAGACAATGGCTCTATATGATTAACACTGGACTGCAAACCACAAGGTTGGTGGTTCAAGTCCACCAGCTACTCAAAGGGAGAAAGATGAGGCTTTCTGTTCCCATAAAGATGTACACCTTCAGAAACCCTATACAGAGTCCCTATGAGTTGGAACTGACTCAACGGCACTTAACAACAACAACAATTAATAATTGGGAGGATGGCGGTCACATATACAAATTATTAGAGGGAGAGAGAGAGAGAAAGAGAGAGAGAGTTAGAGCTCAAGTTCACTTATATAAATTCCTATACAGAGGGGCTATGGGTTGGAATCGACTTGACAGCACTTAACAACAACAACAACAACAAACCTCTTCCTTTACCACACTACCACCATCCCTATTTGAGTTCTGGTGTAGTGCTACAGGATAAGCACTGGACTGCTAACTGCAAGGTCAACAGTTCAAACCCACCCAAAACTCCTCAGTAACCCTATGTTGTTGTTGTTAAGTGCTGTTGAGTCGATTCCAACCCATAGCGACCCTGTATAGGGTTTCCAAGGAGCAGCTGGTGAGCTTGACCAACCGACCTTGCAGTTCAAATGACTTTGCAGTCTGACGCATTAGCCCACAGCGCCACACCAGGACTCCCAGAAACCAGTCTGACCAACTCAATGACACCTAACAACAACAGTAACAAACACCATTAGAGGCACATGGCTTAGACTCTGGTGCTGTTGTAACATGCCTGCTCTTTCAAAACTACCTTTGTTCTTATTTTTTTCTTAACTAAAAAAATATCCTAACCATATGGCTTTAAAAAATAACCAATGCTAGACAATATATAAAGGATAGAAAGGCATTCTTCCCCAGGACCATGGTCTCCTATTACAGTAGCCTTAGGGTTTCTCTTGTGTCCTTCTAGATATATTGATGCACATACAGTAATATCTTTTGATATTAATAAGAATATAATCTAAACAAGTGTTCTTCTTCTTGGCTTTTTTCTTTGAACAGTACTTCCTAGAGATTGTTCAATGTCAACACAACCTCCCATTCTTTTTAATAGTTGTGTATAGTGCGGTGCTGTAGGGTAATGCACTGGACTACAAAGTCAGTTTGAATTGTAAGGTCAGCAGTTCAAACTCACCAGCTGCTCCTCAGAAACCCTATAAAGGGTTGCTAAGAGTTGGAACTGACTCGAAAGCACTTAATAATAACAACAATATATTTCATTTTACAGCTATATCATTTATTTAACTTGACTTCATGTTAATGGATTTTCTAGTTGTTTCCAACCATCTGTTTTTACAAGTAATATTAAGGTGCTTCTGACCCAAGCTAAAATATTTTCAATCATCTTATATGCATGTGAAAGTTGGACAATGAATAAGGGAGACCTTGGAATAATTGGTGCATTTCAAGTATGGTGTTGGAGAAGATTATTAAAAGTACCATGGACTTCTAGAAGAACAAACAAATCTGTGTTGGAAGAAGTGTAATCAGAATGCTCCTTAGAAACCAGGATGGTGGGACTTTGTTTCTCGTACTTCAGAGGGAGAAGTACATCATGCTTGCTAAAGTGGAGGATCATTGAAAAACAGGAAAACCCCCAAGACCCCCAATGAAATAAATTGACACAGCGCCAACAGCAATGGGCTCAGTCATAACAATTGTTAGGATGGCAACAGGACCAGGCAACATTTCGTTCTGTTGTGGATAGACTCATTATGAGTCGGAACCAACTCAACAACACCTAACAATAACAACAATGAAAATCTCAGTATACATATCTTTGCATATTTGAGTAAATGTATTTATAGAAAAAATTCTGAGAAATGAAATTGCTGGACCAATTTTTGCTACCTAATGCTACTTTTCCCACCCAAGAGGTGGCTTCAACCACATTCCCAACAAATACCTGTACTATCAAAACTTTGATATTTTTCAAATGACTTTTGATGCCTAGTTTCCTTAGATTTGATCTATAAAATGGGTGGAGAGGTGGTTGCAATGTCATAAGATGTAGAACTTGCATGGAGCTTGTGAAATACCCCTGGGGTATGTCCCATTGGTGATGGCCTTAGCATTCCTTGATTTTCTATACTTCCCAGAAAATGGCTAACAATGACGCATAGTAAGGACTGCAGCAGAAAAGCCAGCCACCATAGCCACCTGACCTTTCTTTCCACTAGATCAACATTTTGTCTTTTAGCTGTAATTCAAAATCTCCATCATTTTGGCAAAGCTCTGCCTTACTTAGCTGAACTCCTTCACTTGAAAATGTTCAGAACTTCAATATGGACACCTTGCCTTTCTTCCAGATAAGTGCGATCTGACCTATAGTGGACTGGGAAATTTTCCAACTCACTGTGACCCTACGTGTGTCAGAGTTCTTTATAAAATTTTCAATAGCCAATTTTTCAGAAGTAGATCACTAGGTCTTTCTTCCAAGGCACTTTTGGGTGAACTCAAAATCTCCAACAATTGGGTTAGCAGCTGAGAACATCGTAACACCCAGGAACATAAAACCTGATCATTTCTTTCTGGCTTAGTTGCTCTTCTAATCTTTACTACTGTCTTGAGGTGTCTGCCAACTCTATGCCCCACCTCACATTCTAAACGATCAAACATCTAGATATAACTCCTCTGCTCCACCCTTTCCCCTAACAAGCGTCAGTGTGGAAGAGTCTTGGCTAACATGGAGGAGGTGGAAGCAAGAACATTGGAGTCCAAATCTCAATGCTGCTGTCAACTGCTGACACTTTGCCTTTTTATTTCACAGAGAATTGATGAAGAAAGGCTACTGGGGCCTTAATATAGTAAGCAAGTGTCATCTGCATGATGAAACACTATTACCAAATCTGATGTGCAATTCCCTCAAGTCTGAAAGTGTAAATCTTGATCTGGGACTGTTCCCCGGTGTCAAGACAACTAAAGAGTTGTAATATTTCACAAAGTCTTTGGTAATATTTAACACATTGAGTTGTATACTTGGATAAAGTGCAATGCTGAGTGTTTTATCAGACCTGATATCTAATCTTTTTAAGTTCAGAATAGTTTGTTGTATAGTCCTAATTGAGTCTGGCTTTATTAAAAAGAGTGAATTAAGTCATATAGTACTTGATGTAGAACTATTTGCAACCTCATTTTTTTTTTTAGTTGTAGTTGTATTTATACATCTTTCATCCTAAACAGTTGTCCTCTCCTATCCACAAGGGAGCATCATGTCTCTATCAGATAAGTACTGGACTGTGAACCACAGGCCAACAGTTTGAGGCCATCAGCTGCTCCACCAGGAAAATGATGAGGTTTTCTGCTCCAACTAAGGTTGACAGCCTCAAAAAACCTATACAGGGTCACTATGAGTTGGAAACAACTGGATGGCACTTAAAAGCAAAAATCAACTTTAAGTTGGTTGTCTCATATTTCCCCAACACTTTAAGAATAAGTATAAATCCTAACTCCTTCATGAAACCTACTTTGACTACACCAACACAATGTGTTGACCCATTCTCAAAATGCCTTACTATCTCCTATTATCTGTCCTCTTTTAAGACATTTAGCAGATGGCACACTGGTCTGCTCTATATGTTAATATTTACAACGTGAGTCTAATTCCTTAGAATGGTAGAGTAGAAGTTCCAAAGGATCTGGAATTAGGAAGATCTGAGTTCAAAATCTAGCTCTTTTATTTTATGTTCTTATACATACCTTTATTTCCAGGCCTAGTTTCCTCAGTTACAAAGTGAACACACATTGCTTACCTCACAAAAATATTAAAGAGATAAGAAAGATTAAAGAGATAATGGCTAAAGTTAAGAATGAAGCAACCAGCTAATCTGAAGAGGGGTAGGAGTGTGAGAACTTCCAGACTCACAGACATTACCTATTGAACCTAGTGTGCAGGGCTTGCTGACCAGAATTTGACCAGATGAAGATAAGGAATTATGATTCAGGGAGCAAGCGTAAATTGCTACAACCTGATCAACTGGGCACTTGATTAGAGAGGAGGCTGCCCCAAATTCCAAACTAATAGGAAAGTATTCTTCATATAAAGGATAAAGCATTTTTCCTCAATACACTGGTTTGATAGTGACGGGCAACCTAGATTTAGGTTTCCAAAACTGGCATGAAGTGGCTGGCTTACAAACTTTCATGAAGGTGCTTAGTGTCAGAACCAGGGAGTAAGATAGAAACCCTATTGAATAGTTTTCCTTATGTCCAGATGGGTCTGGTGATGAGAGAAATAGGATTTTATGATTCACTTGCGAGTAATTATTTTCTGGTCTAATGGCAATTGTCACAACTGTAAATGTAGAAGTGCAACTAAAAGTGAGGAGCAGTTAATCTGTCATTTCAGGAACAGGGACTCTAGGACCAGCAAGAGGGAAGAACATGAGAGTAGCGAGAGATCCTAATCAGAAAAGTGGGGACAACAGAGATGGTGGTGAAGATGATGTCATACGTAGAGACACAGAGCAGCTGTGGACTACAGGCCCATGGACTAAGAAAAGCATTGTGACTGCAGGGAGTATGTTGGCTTACAAAGTGTGCCCTGTGGACACTGAATTGAATAAATATTTATAATGTGAAGCCTGGTGTGGCTCTGTGGGTTAATGTGCTGGACTGCAAAGTTGGTTTGAACCACAAGGTCGGCAGTTCAAGCTCATCAGCTGCTCCTCAGAAACCCTATAAGGAGTTGCTATACATCAGAACTGACTCACAACTCAATGACACTTAACAACAACAATATTTACAATATGGCCTGTGTACATCAAAAAAAACACAAAACAAAACAAAACAAAAATAATAGAGGTAAATACTGTTGGCTAAATGTGCATGGAGGTTATTGTAACCATTACAATGCATTGCTGAATGTAAAAC
This sequence comes from Chrysochloris asiatica, assembly GCF_000296735.1. Taxonomy (NCBI): domain Eukaryota; kingdom Metazoa; phylum Chordata; class Mammalia; order Afrosoricida; family Chrysochloridae; genus Chrysochloris; species Chrysochloris asiatica. The sequence goes on along the minus strand of NW_006408553.1, from coordinate 3,005,462 downwards.
TGCCTTATAAGCCTTCATTCACTCAATACACAATAAAAGCTTTAAAAAATAAACAAAAGAGCTAAGATGTGTAAACTGCTTTAAGCATATTGTTGTTGTTAAGTGCCATGGAGTTGGTTTCAAGGATTTCTAAGGAGTAGCTGGTATGTTTGAACCACTAACCTAGCAGTTAGTAGTCCAGTGCTTATCCTATAGCACCACATCAGGACCCCACTTTAAACACAATGTTGTTATTAAGTGCCATTGATAAATTCCAACTCATGGCTACCCTATAGGGTTTCCAAATCTTTAAATCTTTGTGGGAGCAGAAAACCTCATCTTTCTCCTATGGAACAGCTGGTAGGCTTGATCCACTGACTTTGTGGTTCACAATCTAGGGCTTAGCCCATGGAACTGCCACACTAGGTTAATAGTGCTAGATATATGGAAAGCCTATACAGGGTTGCTATGAGTCAGAACTGACTTGACGGCACTTACTAACCAAATAGCTAGACATATGTAATTGTGATTAAATGCCATTGAGTTGGTTCTGATTCATAGTGACCTTGTATAGGGTTTCCAAGGAGTAGCTCATGGGCTTGAACCACCGACCATGAAGTTAGCAGTCCAGTGCTTATCCTACAGCTTCCCTCCAGGACTCCATAGACATATTTGAGAGGCTAAATAAATGTTTGTTACTCCCTCTCTGTTTTAGAGAAAGCCATTTTTTTGTGTCTGTCTCGCAATACATATAACTCAGCTTAGCTCATTAGTGCTTACTCAGTGCTTATTAATGGGAAATATGACAAAACCTTAAAGAAAGCATATTTGAGACTATAACTCATTGACTGACAGAACAATAGTAGCATGCTGCATTATGGCAGCGGCTTTGAACATTTTCTGGATCATAGATTTCTTTGAAAATTAATTGAACACACACACATGCTTTTGTAAGGCAATTACTGCATTCACAGATACATGCACATACAGGCATACACACGTAGTTTCAGGGATTCCTAGACTTATCCTGAAACTACTGGCAAACTTCTTCCTCAATGTACACAATAACATGCTCTCTAAATCCCAAGAGTTACTGTCTATTCTCATCTCTTCCTTTATATTTATCATTACTCACAGAGGAACTTCCACCTGACAAACCAGGATCTCTTTCTGCAATCAAATATAAGCTGGGTTCCAGCCAAAAGGTAAACCAAAGTACCAACTGTCTACTAGAACAATTTGAGTTGGTAGCTAAAAGGAGAAAAATAAAGGCCACGCTCATTCTGTGGCAACTCCGAACTGTGACCTAAGGAGTGAACAAATTGAGCTAGAAGTTGTGGCTTATAAAGCAGAGATATGTAAAATCCAAATATTCAAAGAATTTTAAAATAATGAGTTGAAGCGATGTTAGGACTGAAAGACAGAGCAGAACTTTATATAAACTGTAGACCCAAGCTACTTAGTGGAAGAGCTGTCTAGAATGCAGTTCTCCTAAATCCCAACTCAGTCATTTATTTCATAAAGTATTGATTCTATGCCTACCCTTCTGCCATATATTATGGTTTACAAAAGCCATAAAACATCATATATGCTTACAAAGGCATTATTTTGCATTTACTGATTCCCTGAGTAATAAAAATGAGTAAGTATTCAGCTACTGGCTGAAAGATTGTTAGTCCAAACCCATTCAGAGACATCTTGGAAGTCAGACTTGGCGATCTGCTTTTAAAATGTCACAGCCTTGAAAACCCTATGGTGCAGTTCTACTCTGAACTTGTGGGATCACTATGAGTCAGACTGGACACAACAGCAAATAATCACAAAAGCACCAAATATAAACTATTATTCCTAGATTTGTAAGGGAGAAAAAAAGTAGCAAGACAAGCCTCTTTCCTTGGTGAGCTTGCATTATGAAGAGAATAAAAAGGAATTGTGTGAGGAGTAAGTCCACACAGAATGACTTGTTAGGCCCTGACACTCTGGGGTGAAAGAATCTCCAATGTGGGTTTTTCTGATGACAGAGAGAAATTTGCAAAAGGCAAAGAGAGTCATCAATGATCAAAGTGGTCCAAGGAGTATTAATGGGGAAGAGAGATTTCAGCTAATCCTTGATGGACAGATAAAGTGCATGTGTGAAATAGACCATATACATCCAGAACACATTCTCTATAACAGCTCCCTATCCATCTATCTTTAAATGTCAAAGCAGGTGGGGACTGGAAGTTGGTGTGGGTGGAGGTGTTTTGCAGAATTAACTTTCTACCCTGTGTGAATGGCTGTCAACCAGCTAGTTAAATGCTAAGCAGATGAACTATAAAGTTGAGAAAAAAGAAACACATATAGGCAGGCCCTAGGTTACAACACACAATCAAGATGTATTGATCATTACTGGTAATTGGAATGCAAAGGTTGAGACCAAAGAGAAAGGATCAGTCGTTTAAAAATATGGCCTTGGTAATAGAAATGATGCTGGAGATCGCATGATAAAATTCTGCAAAACCAATGATTTGTTTATTTCAAATATCTTCTTTAGACAATATAAGAGATGACCACACACATGGACTTCACCAGATGGAATACATAGAAATCAAATTAACTACATCTTCAGAAAGAGATGATGGAAAAGCTCCATATTATCAGTGAAAACAAGGGGAGGGGCAGACTGTGCAGACCATCAATTACTCATACGCAAATTCAAACTGAAACTGAAGAAAATGAAAACAAGTCCATGAGAGCCAAAATATGACCTTGAATATGTCCCATCTGAATTTAGAGATCATCTGAAGAACAGAATTGATACATTAAACACTAAAGACTGAAGACCAGAAGAGTTATGGAATGCCATCAAGAACATCAACATGAAGAAAGCAAAAAGTCAGTAAGAAGATAAGAAAGAAGGGAAAGGTCAAAATGGATGTCAGAAGAGACACTGAAACGTGATCTCCAGTGTAGAGATGCTAAAGCAAATGGAAGAAATAAGGAGGT
>NW_006408553.1:2978859-3001002 GCF_000296735.1 Chrysochloris asiatica | reverse complement strand
TGGAAGAAGTGCAGCCAGAGTGCTCCTTGGAGGCCAGGATGACCAAACTTCATCTCTAATACTTTGGACATATTGTCAGGAGGGACCAGTCACTGGGGAAGGATATCAGGTTTGGTAAGGTGGAGGGTCCGAGAAAAAGAGGAAGACCCCCAACGAGATGGATTGGCCAGGTAGCAGCATCAATGGACTTAACCATGGCAACAATAGTGAGGTTGGCCAAGGATCGGGGAATGTTTTGTTCTGCTGTGCATAGGGTCTCTATGAGTTGATACTGACTCCATGGCACCTAACAACAACAGGTTACAAATGTTCAACTTGTAAGCAACCTGTAGTTTCAAACCAATGCCTGTAAAACCTATTCATTAAAAAATTTGAACAGTTTGTAATAGCAAATGAGCACTACTTTTAACACACATCTAGACATTATTACTGTTATTACTGTATCACTGTTGTTGTTGCTGTTAAATGCCATGCAGTGAGTTCTGACTCATAGCAACCCCGTATAGGGTTTCTAAGGAGCAGTTGGTAGTTTTGAGCCACCAATCTTGCAGTCAGCATACCAGTGCTTATCCTACAGTGCCACACCAGGAATCTACTGTTGTTATGTAAAAGACATTTTAGTGTATCTGGAAGTGCTTCTTTTATGCTTTTATACATAGAAAGGTACACTGTATACTATATTGTAAGACAAATGATTGATGTTAGATACGCAGTGTAACCTAACTATTCTAATTCAGGTACAGATTCAACTTAAAGACAGATGTACAAACAGAACTCTTACATAATCCAGGGACTACTTGTACAGGCATAGAAAACAGTTGTACAGAAAAAAACAACACTGCTTGTGGTCAGGGGATGGTCTCTTGATGTTGATGTGGAAGGTACCCCCTTCATTCCAGGGCTGTCAGGTTTAGTTTGTTGCCTTCAGTCAACACACATTCATTGAAAATCTACCACATGCTAGGCCCCAAGAATTGATGAGACACAAAAGCCAATAGGTAACTCAGACTGTTCTTCAGGGCTGCTAAAGGTAAATTGTGACTTGTGAGGACTTCCCAGAAGTCCTAGCACCTCTGCCATTCCTACAGTATAGACTCTTATGTGCATGGATGCTGCTTCTGCTCCACTAACTACACCCCTGAGGGTCCAGGACTAATAACATCCCAAAAGTACAAAGCAGGGGGAAAGAACCAGCAGTCCCTGTCCTATGTCTTATGTCTTACCATCTCACTTATTGGACTGTGAATCTTAGAAACTTGCCTTCTGTGTTGGCCAAGATCGCTACCTGCTCTCTTCCTCTAACAATGAACGCCTGTTGGACTCTTCTAGTCTTTAGTAGTGCTGGACCCTTTATATCAACCATAGGTTGGTAACTATATAAACTAGATGAGCTATGTTAGTATGTTGTTGTTAAGTGCTATGGAGTTTGTTCCAACTCGTAGTGACTTTGTATAGGGTTTCTGAGGAGTAGCTGATGAGTTTTAACTATCAACCTTGTAGTTCAAACTGACCTTGTGGTCCAGTTCTTATCCTACAGCACTATACAAGAACTCTCATTTTCTTTTTATTCCATCCAGCATACCCACTAATATACTGACTTTCCTTAAACAATGTTTTCGTCACTTAATCAGCTGCCATCAACTCATCTTGAACCCATGTGTGTCAGAGTAGGCAATGACTGCGTTTGCAGAAGTAGATTTCTAGGTTTTCTTCTGCAGTGCCTCTGGGGGACTTTAATGAGGGAGACTGCAAATTTTTGGTTAGCAGCTGAGCACATTAACCATTTACAAGCCACTCAGGGACTCTCTTCATCACTTGCTCAAGGATTATTAATGATCTTATATTCCCTGGTGTGGCACTGCAGGATAATGTACTGGACTGCAAGGTTGGCAGTTCAAACCCACCAACCCCTCCTCAGAAACCCTATACAGGGTCACTATGAGTCGGAACTGACAACAATGACAACAATTCCTATAGGTTAAAGTGTTTGTACCTAAGTCTAGCATCCAAACTCCCTATAATGTGGTCTGACCCTTCTAGTACTTTTCTATCTCTTTCTGCTTAGCCCTTAACACAAACCCTCAACTCCACATATGGCTATTGCTCTACTATTTAATATTCCTCACATTTGTGATTTATTTCTTTTTGACTTCTCTTATAAAAGTGTTCTCTTTTGGGAAACAAAAAACTTCCCTCATATTATTTAAAGGCTCAATTGTTCTAATAGAGATTCACAAATACAGTTACTTGAATGAAACAATGATTTGCTTCTCATTTAATAATCTGGGAATCTGGGCTCATAGACCAGTTTCATCTTCTTTCATATTGCCTTAGTTTCAGGCACTTTTGTAATGCAAGAACCATAGGTGGGTGGCTATGAAAAACAAAAATGTACTTTCTCAGAGTTCAAGAGGCTAGAAGTCTGAATTCCGTGTATCAGGGGAAGTCACAAGGGAAGAAACTCCAGATGCTCTGGGAGAAGATCCTTGTACATTTCAGCTTCTGTAGCTCTGCATTTGTGTTTTTTGACAATCACACGTGACATCTATCTTCCCCAGTTTATGCTAGTTTCTGTGTCTGAGCTACTCTTTTTACAACTCAGAGTGATTAAATTTAGGAAACGCCCTATGCGGTGTCATTAGCATAACAAAGAAGATCCTATTCCTGATGTGATTTTAGAAAGAGAGAGAGAGGCACACAATTCAATCCATAACACACATGGATAAAGATGTATAGTTGCCAATCCAAATTCCAGCTCGTCTGGAAAGGATAAAGAGGCAATAGAGAATAAACAATCTTATTTTTAAGAACATGAAATAGAAGTTGAACACAGCATATCAGTTCATATTGCATTAGCTAAAACATAAACTGAACAGCCTCGCCTGATTACAAGTAGAGTCGTGAAATATGGTTTTTAACTGAACATCCATATGTCCAAATGAAACCTGGGGCTGAGTGAAGAGTGCACTCTATTGAGATAAAGAGACAAGAGGACAATGGGTGATAAACAGTGTCAGCAGTCGAAGCTACACCCCTTGCTTTTTTGTCTTGTCTAGAATCCCAGAGTAAAGTCATCCTTTTTCATAAACTATCTCTGGTTTCCACAGACCACTCCTCTGTCTTTTCTTGATCTTCCAAACTCTTGATATTTGTACCATTCACTTGGCACTTATTGACTAGTTCAGACTACAAACACTATGTTTTACTATTAGTTAAGTATTACTATTTATTATTCTGTGAGTCAACAAATATAAGAAGCTGTTAAGAAATCCAGGAAATAGAGACAGATTGATAAATAATATTAAGTTAATGCCCTAAAGAAATGCACACTATACATGCAGGACACGCCCAGGAAAATAGTGACTTATAATTGTTGTTAGGTGCCATAGAGTCGGTTCCAACTAATAGCAACCCTATCTATGCACAACAGGACAATACACTACCTGATCATGTGCCATCCTCACGATTGTTACAACTGAGTCCATTGCTGCTGCCGTTGTTGTGTCAATTCCTCTTGTTAGGGTGTTCCTCTTTTCTGCTGACCCTTCATTTATCCAAGCATGATGTCCTTCTTTACAAACTGGTCCCTTCTAATAACATGTCCGAAGTATGAGAGATAAAATTTCACGTTCTCGGTTTCTAATGAGCATTGTGGCTGTACTTGTTCCAAGAGAGATTTGTTTGTACTTTTGGTAGTCCATGGTATTTGTAATAATCTTCTCCAACACCATAATTTAAATGCATAATTTCTTCTATGGTTTTGCTTAACACTGTCCAACTTTCACATGCATATGAGGCTATTGAAAATACCATGACTAAGGTCAAGAGCACCTTTGTCCTCAAACTGACACCTTTGTTCTTGAACACTTTAAAGAGGTATTATGCAGCAGATTTGCCTAATGTAATACTTCATTTGAGTTCTTGGCTGCTGCTTCTGTGGGTGGATCCAAGTGAAATGAAGTATTCCACAACTTCAATCTTTTCTCCATTTATCATGGTGTTACTAACTGGCCATTTTATGAGGATTTTCTTTTCCTTTACATTGTGGTGCAATCCATACTGAAGGTTGTAGTCTTTGATCTCCATTAGTGTTTTCAGCGCTCTTCACTTTGAGCAAACAAAGTTGTATTAGCTGCATATTGCAGGTTGTTAATGGGTCTTCCTCCAATCCTGATGCCATGTTCTTCTTCATATAATCCAGGTAATCTTAGATTATTGTTCATTATACAAATTGTATAAATATGGTGAAAGGACACAATGCTGGTACATACCTTTGAGTATTTTAAACCATTCAGTATACCCCTGTTCTGTTTTAACAACTGCCTCTTGGTCTATGTACAGGTTCCTCATGAGCACAATTAAGTGTTTTTGGAATACCCATTCTTCACAATGTTATCCATAGCTTGTCATGATTCACACAGTTGGAAACCTTTGCATAGTTAATAAATCAAAAACTAGTAAACATCTTTCTGGTTTTCTGTGCTTTTAGACAAGATGCCTCTGATGTTAGCAGTGATAACCCCAAGTTCCATGTCCTTTTCAGCATCTCACTTGAATTGCTAGCAGTTTCCTGTTGATGTACTATTGCAATTGCTTGTGAATTATCTTAAGCAAAATTTTACTTGCATGTGATATTAATGTATTGCTTAATGCTTTCCACATTTCACTGAGTCACTTCTCTTTGGAATGGGAGAAAATATGGAATTCTTCCATTGACTGACCAGCTAACTGTCTTTCAAATTTCTTGGCATTGATGAGTGAGTGCTTCTAGGGTTGCATCAGTTTGTTGAAATATTTCAATTTGTATTCCATCAATTCCTGGAGCCATGTTTTTCACCAATGTCAATGCAGTTTGGACTTCTTCACTCAGTAACATCAAACCTTGGTTATATGCTGCTTTTTGAAATGGTTGAACATCCGCCATTTCTTTTTGTACAGTGACTCTCTTTATTCCTTCCATCTTCTTTCGATACTTTCTACATCATTCAATATTTTACCCATCGCTGTTGTTGTTGCAAATAATTACTTGAATTTTTTCTTCTGTTTTTTTTTTTTTTCAGCTTGAGAAATTTTGAGTGTGTTCTTCCCTTTTGTTTTTTTAACTAATTGACCAAAGAAAAGAATACATCTCCCATGGGATAATAAGAATATGCTGGAGATATCCATCAGGGAGAATTGTTGTTGTTGTGTGCCATGGAGTCGGTTCCGACTCATAGCGACCCTGTACAGGGTTTCCGAGGCTGTAAATCTTTACGGGAGCAGAAAGCCTCATCTTTCTCCCACGGAGCAGCTGGTAGTTTCAAACTTCTAACCCTGAGGTTCGTGGCCCAATTCGTAACCACTACGCTACCAGAGCTCTGGACAGTTTCGGTACATGGGAGGAGAAAAAGAATCACAGGAGGCTCTGAATGATGTTTCTAAGAGTAAGTCAAAAAGTACTGATACAGAATCATAGAAACTTTTAATAAAGAAATACATCAAAATGTGAAGCTACTGTTTCTTGACTTATCCTCTATCCAGGTCTGTACACTTCTGAAGGTATTATATCCATCCCGCTAACCTTTCCCTGAAGAATTCTATACTCTTCCATTTACACCACATCAGAATGACAGTTTTTGCATCCTTCAGGGACTCAAATAGGGTTCCTTTTAAATCTACTTTGAGTTTTGGTTAACAAAAAGTCTTAAGAGGCAGATTAGGTCTGGGAGGTCAATGGAGTAAGATTTCCTCAAATCCTCATAGCACAGTCCTTGCTATCCTTGACGAAAGAGCAGGTACTTTATGGAAAAAAATTCGTTGGCTCAAATTTCCTGGCCATTTCTCATCGAAACAATTTTCAGTTTTCTTAAAACTTCTTCCAAATATGCTCCCGTAATTGTCCTGTGCCCTTTGAGAAAATTTATCAAGTTACCCCTTCAGAATCCTAAGAAAAAACATTCTCCATAACCTTCTAAGTTAACTGCTCAGAAATTCTACCTTGAATTTCACTGGCCCAGCAATCTGCTTGGGAACCAGATAGATATTCTCAAAGAATATAGAATTGTTTTGATTGGATCTTGTTCTCTGGGTCATATTGGTAAATGCAAGACTCATCTCAGGTTACAATTTATTCCATAAAATTGTCTTCATTTGTTTTATCTTGCTTAAAACTGATAGAAAGATCAGCTCATTGAGGTAGCTGATCTTTAGTCAATGCTTTTGGTACCCATCAAACTGAAACCTTGTTGAGGCCCAGATTTTCATTTAAAATTGAAAATGTTGAGCCATGTGAGATCCTAAGGTCTGTAGCTATTACAGCAGTACTAATTCTATAGTTTTCTTCCACAAATTTCTGGACTTTAACCATAGTTTCTTTGTTCATGAAGGCTGAATGTCTTTCCTTTCGTGCCTCATCTTGGATATCTTTAAACACTTAATCCATCTAAAAACTGTTGTTTTGTGTAAGGCCACATGCTTGTAAAATTTTGCAAAATTTCAAGGTGTCCACTTGAGTTTTGCTAAAAAAAAAAATTGGTAATAAAAATAAGATATTAGCCCTTTAGGAAAAAATTCCTGGCTAAAAGAATTATCCCACCCCCTTCACACAGAGTGGAAAGGGATGGGCAACGTGAACATTGGCCACCCAAAATGGGGGGGAGGGATGCAAAGGTAAGAAGTGACTGGCTTACAAGCTTTCAAGAGGGAACCTAGATCCACAGGGCGGGGAGGATAATGGAGTCTCCAGTGAATAGTACCCACCCTGTTTAGGAAAGGTGGATGATAAGAAATGCAGACGGGTCTCATGTGATGCAATGGTAAAAATTGTTACCAGGACTGATTATGAGGACTGGAAATGTAAAGGTGGATATTTTACAGCAAGGAGGGGAGTGACTAGGAGCAGAGGGCCCTGGGACCATCAACGGAGAAGAATGGAGAGAGGGACCCTACCCAGAGAAGCAGTGAGGCCTGAGATGAAGACAGAGAGGACAACATGAAGAGATAGACGAAAGAAAAAAAAAAAAAAAGTATCTTTTGTGGGTTTTTTTAAAGTACCCTTGGAAACCCTGTACAGGGTTGCTATGGGTCGGGACTGATTCGACGGCACTTAATAACAACAACAACAATAGAGGCTAAGACAGATGTATATCTAGGGAAACTTGTCTTCAGCCATCCACTGATTTCATTGGCAGGTTAAGCATGTTTTGTTTGAAATAAACTTGTGAATGTATTAGATGGAACCCTAGTAGCCATACATTTTAGCATGTCCTCATTATGTGTGTGGTTTTTTAAATACCTGGAGTGGGGGCAGAGAGGACTATCAAACAAAATTTGAAATACTGTCTACCTTAGTGAGTTGTCATCGTCACCAAGACAGGATTTAATCTTTCTTTGATGAAATCACTGTCTGTGCTTTGCAGACAGCAGGCACTCAACAATTATTTAGTGATTGGGCTGGCTTCTTTCCTAATTTGAGTGGCTTTAATTTCTTTTGTTAAGTTTGACATTAATTCCACTTAATGAGTTTTAGAGTTTTAGCCATTAGCCCTCTCTTAAGCAATCACTATTATGTGTAGGCTTCTCTGCACTCTTCCATCAGTACAAATGTGTTCATCCAGAAACAAGTAGCAAAAGGCATTGAGCCATCAGCAGCTGATGTGCTAAATTATCTTTCCTAATCTTGAGTGCTTTCAAAATATGCTTTGATGCCATTTTTTTAATGAGTTCTTGCATCCAGATACCTCATGGCAAGAATTTAAGCTGAGATTACAGTTTTATGATGCTCAGCTATTTTTTGGTCTATTAAACATTCTTTCCAGACAATAATGTGGCACTTGGTATTAGTGAAGGGGACTTCATATTCTTCCCCTTCTAAGACGATTTTATTGTTGTTATAAAGAAAGGCTTCCTGGAGTAATTATATTTCAATTTTGCGTGCCAGTGCCAACACCAGCTGCCATCAAGTCAATTACAACTTATGGCGACCACATGTGTGCCAGGCTAGAGCTATGCTCTACAGTGTTGGCAATGGCTAATTTACTGAAAGTAGATTACCAGGTATTTCTTCCAAGGCATGGGCTTCAACCTTTTGGTTAACATCTAAGTGTTTTAGTTGTATCACCCAAAGACGCCAATGTTTGCATATATGTTGTTGCTGTTAGGTACTAATGAGTAGGTTCAGACTCATAGTAACCCCCTATGCACAAGAAAACTAAGCAGCACTGGCCAGTCCTGAGCCATACTCCCAATTGTTATGTTTGAGCCCATTGTTGCGGCCATTGTGTCACTCCATCTTGTTGGGTGGGGGTGGGGGGGATCGTCCTCTTTTTTGCTGACCTTTCAAAGCATTATGTCCATTTCCAGAGAATTGTCCTTTCTGATAAGATGTCCAAAGTAAGAAAGACAAAGTCTAGCCATACTAGTTCTAAGGAACATTCTAGTTGGACTTCTGCCAAGACAGATTTTCTTGTTCTTCTGGAAATCCATAGTTTTTCCAATATTCTTTTCCTTATTCCTTGTCCAACTTTCACATGGCTCCAGTAAGGTAGACCTTAGTCCTCAAACAGACATTTTTTTCTCTTGAACATTTTGAAGAGATTTGCAACAGATTTGCCTAAAGCAATACATTGTTTGACTTCTTACCAGTTGCTTCCATGAGTGTTGGTTGTGGATCCAAGCTAAGTGGAATCTTTGACAATTTCAATTTTTTTCTCTGTTTATCATGATGTTATTTATTGGTCCAGTGGTGAGGATTCTTGTGTGTGTGTGTGTTTTAATTTACATTGAGGTGCAATCCAAACTGAAAGCTGTAGTCTCTGATCTTCACCAAGTATTTTAAGTCCTCTTCACTTTCAGCATGCACGGTTGTATCATCTGCATATCACAAATTGTTATTAAGTCTTCCTTCAGTCCTAATGCCATGTTCTTCTTCCTATAATACAGCTTCCCAAATGCTGTGCTCAGCATCCAGATTGAATAAATGTGGTGAATGGATTCAACCCTGATGTATGTCTTTCCTGATTTTAAACCATTCTGTATCCCCTTGTTCTGTTCTAATGATTGCTCTTGGTCTATGTGCAGATTCCTCATGAGCACAACTGAGTGTTCTTGCATACCCATTTTTGAAAATTTCATCCATAGTTTGTCATGATCTACAGCCCAAAGTCTTTGTATAGTCAATAAAGCACAAGTAAACATCTCTCTAGCATTCTCAACTTTCAGTCAAGATTCATCTGATGTCAGCAGTGATATTTCACATCCTTTTCTGAATTCAGCTTGGATTTTTGGCAGTTCCCTATTGATGTACTGTTGCAACCATTTTTAAATTATCTTCAGCAAAATCTTACTTGCATGTAATATTTATGACATTGTTTGACGATTTCCACATTTCATTGGGTCACCTTTCTTTGGACTGATGTCAAACAGGGATCTCTTTCGATTGGTTGGCCAGATAGCTGTCTTCCAAATGTCTTGGCATGGATGAGTGAGTGCCTCCATTGCTGTATCGGTTTGCTGAAATATTTCAATTTGTATTCCGTCAATTCCTGGAGCTTTGTTTTTGTTAACCAGAATGTCTTCAGTGAAGCTTGGACTTCTTCCTTTAATATCATTGGCTCTTGATCATATGTTAACTCTTGAAATGATTGAACATCAGCCATTTCTTTCTGGTACAGTGACTGTGTAATTCTTCCATCTTCTTTTGATGCTTTCTGCATCATTCAGTATTTTGCCTATTGTTGTAGTTGTTAGGTGCCATAGAGTTGGTACCTACTCATAGTGACCCTATACACAACAGAACGAAACACTGCCCGGTCCTGGGCCAACCTCACAATTTTTGCTATGTAGCAATGATTTTGCACGTAGAGGTCTTCAATATTACAAGTCTAGACTTGAACATTTTCTTCAGTTCTTTTAGCATGAGAATTGATGAGTGTGTTTTTGCCTTTTTGTTCTCTAACTTATGGATAGCAGTGGAACATTATCATTGTTTGCATATATTATCACTATAAAAATGCAATTTTTATTTACAAATTAGCTAGTGCTTCTCAAACGTTTATACCAAAGCAACCTTGTAGGCATAGGAGAGTAAAAGCACCTCCTGAGAGCATCTGAGGTCAAAGGTGCAAGCAGCCTGCAATAAGAACATAGTGCTGTATTGGACAGGAGAGCAGGAGACAAGTGGTTGACCAGATATGAATGGTCATTATGTGTGTTAAGGAATGTGAGTCTGCCAAAAAAAATGGGATCAGACTACAAGGAGCCTGAAAATAAAATTTTGTCCTATTTCAAATCATTTTTTTTCATTTAAAAGAACAATTTTAAATTTGTTTTGCACTCGGTACCATTGCTAGAAAATGGAGAGAAAAGGATTAACTAAATTTTATTGTTAGAGAAGTGAGACAGGGATTGGATAATTCCTGGGCTTGTATTATTGTTATAAAAATACAAAATTTCCTGAGTCTGACTATGAAGATATAAGCCAGCTTCTTTTGGAGCTCAGAATAGATCAATCTGGAAGGATGGAGAGGAAGGGATAGCTGATGCAGTGGGAGAAAGGCATAGCCGTCAGAGTCCCATGTGTAACAGGAAAAACGTGTGGGTGTGGGTAGAAGAGAATACTGTAGTTCAGTGTGGCTGGGACTTACAATGCATGGAGGAACTGAAGAAGATGACTGAGTGGGGGGTCACAGATCACAGGGACTTTGTGTGCTCAGAAATGTGGCCTTAGCTGCCACTCATCATGATGGCCAAAATTCCAATGTTAGAGCTTCCTTTTTAAAGTCTTCAATGATTCATTGGTTTTCTCCTTAATAAGAATTAGTTAATAATTAGTTGAGAACAAAACAGGACCCTGGGGTGTGTTCAGATGGATGAAAGAGGCTGAAAGAAGGGCTGGAATGGTAATATTGCCCAGCACTAGCCCTGCCCCTCACCTCCAGTCCTACTACTTTAAAACACCTCGCTTATTCTATCAAAAGCCATCATAAATGCTATTTTCAGGCTCATTTGAAAATGTCAGTGTGTCGAACAGATGTAGGTGCAGGAGATAATTTGCATGCCTCCTGTGAAATCCTTTCATGTCACATATTTTTCCTACAAAGAAACTCCTGGCTTGGCTCAGGGTCAAGACAGAGCAGATTCTGGAATGCAAGACCTTTTGGTCCTCATTAGCATTATTGGGTAGAGATAAGCGGATGGCTTGAAGTGTCTGCTTAGGATGACGAAAACGAGCTTGGGATTCTTCAGAATAACTGTGCACAGGCTGATGCCAGATAGTCTGGCAGATGTGTCTGGAATGAGAAATGAACCTTGTATAGTACTGTTGAGCTCTGAAACTAGTTAGCATGTGGGAAGTATTAAGAAAGGTATTTTTATGGCAGGATGATCAGCCTCTGGACAAGCCCTTCTTCCAAGGCTATGGCAGACCTGTTCTCTGACTCTAACAGCATCCAGTCAGGTGCAACAGAGTTGTTCTTAACTTGTCAAAAGAGAAAGGTCACATGTCCCTGGAAGTGATACTTCCTCTCACTTCCATGTTGTTGCTGTCCTTAGCTGTCATGAAAATGGCCCTTGACTCATAGCAAACTTATATACAATTGCATTAGATTGTTGTGTGCCATAAAATTTCCATTGGCTGATTTTCTAAAGCAGATTATCAAGCCTTTTTTTCGTACTCTGCCTTAGTCTGAACCCACTTTGGAATCATAACAACAAGCAAGCCTCCACTGTCAAATGGGTGGTAGTGGCTGTGTATGAGGGAATCGAACCCAGGTACAATGGCACAATAGATTAACTCACAGCACTCACTTCCATCACCCTTTGCCACTGAGCTGATTCCTACTCATAGCAATACTATATGAGAGTAGAATTCTTCCTTAGAATTGCCAGTGCTGCAGACTGACAAATCTTTTCCCAAAGAGTGGCTGGTTGGTTCAAGCCACTGACCTTTTGGTTAGCAGCTGAGTTAACCATTGTGCCACTAAGACTCCTTATTCACTTCCATTTGTTGTTGTTAGTTGCAACTCGTAGTGACACTATGCACAACAGAATGAGACACTGCTCAGTCCTGTGTCAGCCTCACAATTGTTGTCATATGTGAGTCCATTGTTGTAATCACTGTGTCAGTGCAACTTATTGGGATTGTCCTCTTTCTCACTGACCCTCTACTTTGCTAAGCATGATATTCTGTTCTAGGCACTGGTCTCTCCTGACAACATGTCCAAAGTATGAGAGACAAAGTCTCACCATCCTTGCTTCTAAGGAGCATTCTGCTTGCACTTCTTCCAAGACAGATTTGTTTTTTCTTCTGAAAGTCTATGTTGTCGTTGTTAAGTGCTGTCGAGTCAGTTCTGTCCCATAGTGACCCTGTGTAGGGTTTCTGAGGAGTGGCTGGTTAGCTTGAACCATCAACCTTGTGGTTCAACCCAACCTTGCAGTGCAGCATATTAACCCATAGTTTCAATATTCTTCATCAACACCATAATTCAAATGCATCTATTCTTCTACTGTCTTCCTTATTCATTGTCCAGCTATTGCATACTTGTAAGGTGATTGAAAACACCATGGCTTAGGTCAGGTGCACCTTAGTCCTCTATCATCTTTGCTAATAAGCACTTTAATGAAGACTTTTGAAGCATGTTTGCCTAAGGCAATAGGTCGTTTGATTTCTTGACTGCTGCTTCCATGAATGCTGATAGTAGATGGAAGTAAAATGAAGTCTTTGACACCTTAAATTGTTTCTGCATTTGTTATGATGTTATTTATTGGTCCACTTGTGAGCATTTTGCTTTCTTTACATTGAGGTGCAATCCATACTGAAGGTTGTAATCTTGGATTTTCATCAAAAAGTACTTTAAGCCTTCCTTGCTTCTGGTAAGCAAGGTTAAGTCATCTGCATATATTGCAAATTATTGATGAGTCTTCTTCCAATCCTGATGCCATATTCTTCTTCACATAATCCGAGTTCTTAGATTATTTGCTCAGCATACATATTGAATAAGTATAGTGAAAGAATACAACCTTGAATCATGCCTTTCCTGATTTTGTCATTCAGTATCCCCTTGTTCTACTAGAACAACTGCCTCTTGGTCTATTTCCAGGTTCTTTATGAGCACAATTGTTTTAGAATACTCAATTCTTCTCTATGTTATACTTAATTTGTTATGATCCACACAGTTGAATGCCCTTGCATAGTTAATAAGGCACAAGTAAATATCTTTCTGGTATTTTGCTATTCTCTGCTTCTAGCCAAGATTCATCTGACATCAGCAATGATATCCCTCATCCTGAATCTGGTTTGAATTTCTGGCAGCTCCATGTCAATGTACTTCTGTAACCAGGTTTGAATGATTCTAAGCAAAATCTTACTTGCATGTGATATTATTGATATTGTTAGATGATTTCTGCATTCCATGGGTCACCTTTCTTTGGAATGGGCACAAATATGATTATCTTCAAATTGGTTGGCCAGCTTCCAAATTTCTTGGCATGAATGAGTGAGTGCCTCCATTGCTGCATCAGTTTTTTTCAACATTTCAATTTGTATTCCATCAATTCCTGAAGTCTTGTTTTTACTAATGCCTTCTTCAGAGCACCTTGGACTTCCTCCTTTAATACCATCCATTCTTGATCATATGATACCTCTTGAAGTGGTTGAGTTTTTTTTTGTTTGTTTGTTTGTTTTGGTTTTTTTTTGGTACAGTGACAGGGTTTTCTTTCCATCTTCTTTTGATACTTCCTGCAATATTCAATATTTCTCCCATAGAACACTTCAATATTGCAATGCGAGATTTGAATTTTTTCTTTAGTTCCTTCAGCTTGCAAAATGTGTGTTTTTTCATTTTTGTTTTCTGACTCCAAGTCTTTGCACATTTCATTATAATACTTTTACTTTGTCTTCTCAAATTGCTCTTTGAAATTTTCTGTTCAGTTCTTTTACTTCATCATTTCTTCCAGTCTAATGTCCCTGCACTGAAGAACGTGTTTCAAAGTCATGTCTAACATTCACTTTGTTTTTTATTTCTTCTTTCTTCCCTATCTTTTAAAAGGCTTTTGTTCACTTTCATAGTGCTTTGATATTTCTCACACATTTGTGCTAATATCTCTTAATAAATACATCCAACGATTATGGCTGTCCTATCCTGACTCAATGGCACATAACAACAACAACATCCTGATCTCCTATTGAAAAAACTGGGAGATATTTAACATTTCTGAGGTTCGGATGCCAGTCTGTAATTCTGGGTTTCTGTAAAGGTTAAAAAAAGGTGTTTATTTTTTCTTTGTTGTTTCTCCTGGCTCCTTCCCTCTTAGAGACCTCATCTATGACCCTGGACCTCTGTGCTTTCCCAGACGTGTAGAGATAAACAAGGCAGAGAGAGACATAAAGCTTGATCATAAAACAACATAAACAGTAAGTAGTTAAGCTAAGACTAAATTCCACACATCTCCTGACACAAATCCAGGTCTCACTCCAGCCCATCATTTTACCTTGAATAACATATAAGTGCAGTGGTTAAAAAAAAAAAAAAAAAAAAAAAGGAGTTTAGCTGTTAATGGAGAAGCCACCTTTTTGAAGACACCAAGCATTCCAAAGAAAAAGATGTGGCAGTTTGCTTCCCTAAAGATTTGTTGTTGTTGTTGTTGTTAAGTGCCATCAAGTCGACTTTGACTCATAGTGACCCATAGGGTGTCTGAGGAGCAGCTGGTGAGCTTGAACCACCAACCTTGCAGTTCAAATGGTTTTGCAATCTGACTCATTAACCCACAGCACTTACCAGGACTCCCTAAAGATTTACAGCAGTGGAAACTGAGGGGCAGTTCTACTCTATCCTTTGGGGTTGTTATGGGTCAGAATCAACTCACCAACAACTGTTTTGGCTTTTGGAGTGGTGAAAATTTTTGTTGGTAAAGGGAGGATGCAACCATCCTCAAGCAGAGGAACCACATTAGGTCCACCTTCTTCCATGCATTGCATTCCCTATGCTGTAAGCTCTTGTGTAACTATCACAGCTTGGTCATTTCCTCCCACCCTCAAATCCTTCTCACCCATCTTCCCTGGACCCACTTCCCCCTGTTACTCATGCTGAGGTGGTGAGGCATTCTGGAGAGATCAGACAAGCTCAGACCTGCCACTTGGAAGCAGATGCCACCAACCAGCTTATTTATCATCTCTGAGGTTCGGATGCCAGTCTCTAATTCTAGGTTTCTGTAAAGGTTAAAGCAAGCTGTTATTTATTCTTTGTTGTTTCTCCTGGCTCCTTCCCTCCTAGAGACTGTGACCTGAGACCTCATCCATGACCCTGGGCCTCTGTGCTTTCCCTTTTCTGTGCCCAGCTGTGGCACTGTAGGATTAACATTGGACTGCTAGCCACAGGTCAGTGGTTCAAACCCACTAGCCATCGAGTCAGTTCTGACTTACAGAGACCCTCTCTAGGGTTTCTGAGACTGACTGGTGGGTTTGAAATGCTGGCCTTGTGGTTCAAACTGACTTTGTGGTTCAGTGAGTTATCCTGCAGAGCCATGCCAGGACTCCAATAAATAAATTGATGTTGGTGTTAAATGCTGTGGAGTCAGTTCCAACTCATAACGACCTTGTATAGAATTTCCAAGGAACTGTTGGTGGTTTGATCTGCTGACTTTGTGGTTTGAAATCCAGTGCTGATCCTACAGCACCACACAAGGAAAATTATTAGTTGCCTGCCATCAAATCAGCTATGATTCACAGAAAACTCGTGGGTGCAGAGCAGAACCACTCCATATGATTTTCAAGGCTGTGACCTTTCAGAAGCATATGAGTTCAGAAACCGTAGAATAATTAGATTATCTTTCAATTCCATCTTTCCATGATATTTTGAAGCCCCCATATATTGTCAGGCCTGTCTTCCAAGGCGTCTTTGTTTTTGTTATTCCTGCTAAGTACTGTCCAGTTGGTTCTGATTCATAGAGACCTTGTATAGGGTTTCCAAGGAGCAGTTGGTGGGTTTGAACTATCAACTTCATGGTTAGCAGTAAATCAAGTGCTTATCCTACAATGCCAAACCAGGACACCAAGGTGCCTATTCTTCTTGTTAAGTACCGTGGAGTCGGTTCCCACTCATAGTGACCCTGCACAGGGTTTCTGAAAAGCTGCAAGTCTCTATGGTGTGAGCAGAAAGCCTCATCTTTCTCCTGCGGAACAGTTAGTAGTTTCGAACTGCCGACCTTGAGGATAGCAGCCCGATTCGTAACCACTAAGCTACCAGGTGCCTGTGTTGTTGTTAAGTGCCTTCAAGTCGGTTCCGACCCATAGCGACCCTGTACAGGGTTTCCAAGGCTGTAAATCTTGACGGGAGTAGAAAGCCTCATCTTTCTGCGGTGAAGCGGCTGGTAGTTTCGAACTGCTGGTCTTAAGGTTCGCAGCCCAATTTGTAACCACTATGCTACCAGGTGGCTGTAAGCATGTTCAAATGGCAAATCATTCAGTTAGTTCTTGAAAGCTTAATGGCTTGAGGTACGCAGGTGTTCCTATTCATATGGTGTTGTTAAGTGCTTCTGAGTCAGTTCCGAATCATAGCAACCCTATATAGGGTTTCTGAGGAGCTGTTGGTGAGTTTGAACTTCCTATTTTGTGGTTCAAGTGGAAGTTGGAGTCCAGGGCTTTAACCCACAATGCCACACCCGGACTCATATTCATATGTAGATGTAGATGAATAGAATAAAACACAAGTGTCCTGGTGGGTGTGGTGCTGCCCGGGACTTTGCACTGAAGTGCAAGGTCGGTTTGAATTGCAAGGTGGTTCATACTCTGGTAGCATAGTGGTTACGAATCGGGCTGCAAGCCTTAAGGTCAGCAGTTTGAAATTTCCAGCTGTTCCGCAGGAGAAAGATAAGGCTTTCTGGTCCCGTAAAAATGTACAGCCTCAGAAACCCTCTACAGGGTCACTATGAGTCGGAACCGACTCCATGGCACATAACTACCACCACAATGACTCACCAGGCTTTCTTAAGAAACCCAACGCATGGTTGCTATGGGTCGGAACTGACTTGAAGGCACTTAACAGCAACAACATGTGGTGTTGTGCAAGGTCAGTTTGAGCAGCAAGGTTGGTGGTTCTAATTCACCAGCTGCTCGTCAAAAACCCTATACAGTGTCACTATGAGTCAGAACCAACTTGAAGGCACTTAACAATAACACCATTAAGTATTTTAGGTCTGCCCTTTGATTTATAAGTAACTTTCAAAATAAGTTCTATTGAGAATGAGGCACAATCGTCACTCACTTGATGTCAGAGATACTTAAAAGTTTGCTACAAACCAGAATTCTATTAAGGAAATGACATTTTCTTTCCAATTACACAGAAATAAATAAAATGTCAATTAGGACCTTAGGGAATGTTTGTGTTTTCTCTTCATTCCATCTTGTTCCAGATAGGATGTAAGACTGAAGACTTTTTATTAGCATAAATCATTACTAATATAAAAGAATTTACTGATCACAAATGGGCTCACATTCATGGCAACCTCATTTTCTGCCTCTTGCCCACTTGATGATTCATACTGCCAGCTCCCTCAAAGCTGTATTCTATTAATTAAAAGTGTGTTCTAGAACTATCTTGACCCCTTAGAGTCCCCATGTTCTTTGCTCTCCTACTTCAACATCTCTTTGTTGTCCTCTACCCTCAAGGCCACATGAAGACCCCTGTTGCCCCAGACTACAGGACTCCCACAGCCTCATGGTACAGCAGGGTGCACCTGACACCAATGGGTGTCAGTTGGCACCAGGGCCTCAGAGCTGTCTTGACCTTGCTTCAGTGTCTCCCAGAGACCCTGGCACTCTTAACTCCTTCAGTATCATTCTGAAAACCTTGTCTATACTTACATGTTTTTCATTGGACTGGGTGCTGGAGACCAGACCACCTTAATTGTCCTTCCACTGACTTGGTCCACCAAAATACACCCACACTACTATTTCATGTAATGGCCGCCCCTCATTAGTTTTCAACTTTGTCCCTAATATGTCTCAGTTCAGAGGTGGATTCAGTTTGGGTTAAAGCTAAGATTCTTGCAACAGCAACAAAAAATTAATTCTGGAAAAAAAAAAAAAGGAAGAAAGAAAGAAAGAGAAAAGGAAAGGAAAAAGAAGAAAGGAAGGGAGGGAAGGATAAAAGACACCAATGCTTATTAAATCAGTAAAATCTCTACTATTCAAAAGTTGGCAGCATTGTCATTACTCTAGGCAATACAGTAGGCAATCAGAAAATCAATTCATTTATTCACTCACTCATTCATTCATTTATTAGGAAACCCTCAGTGACATTAAATGACACAGTGGCTGCAACCATGGGCAGACAAAACACATCAATGACTGCGAGGATGGCACAGGATTGGGCGGTGAGTGTTTCATTCTGTTGTACACAGGGTGGCTATAAATCTCAACCAATTCAATAGCACCTAACAACAACTCTGGTAGCGTAGTTGTTACGAATCAGGCTGCGAACCTTAGGGTCAGCAGTTCAAAATTACCAGCTGTTCTGTGGGAGAAAGATGAGGCTTTTTGCTCCTGTAAAGATTTACAGACTCAGAAACTTTGTACAGGGTCACTATGGGTCGGAACTGACTCCACAGCACATAAAAACAACAACAAACAGGTGTGCTTCTAGAAACATCACAATATCCATACATTGAATCCAATCTAGTTTACTCAGATTTTTCGAGCCTTAGTTCAGCAAGGGTTGTTGTTAAGTACCACTGAATTTGTTCCAACTCATAGGGACCCTGTATAGAGTTCCCTTGTTGTTGCTAAGTGCTGTTGAGTTGGTTCCAACCCATAGCAACACTGTATACAGTTCCTGAGGAGCAGCTGGTGAGCTTGAACTTCCAACCTTGTAGTTCAAATGGCTTTGCAGTCTGGAGGATTAACCCACAGCGCCAAATCATGACTCCATAGAGTCCCTAGTCCTCTTTTTGTAATTTTCAGGGGAGCAGCAAGCCTCATCTTCTTGCTCTTGGTTTAGGTAGTGTTTTAATTTACACTGTTTTCACACTAACAGGAAATGAATGATAAATTAGAAAAAGGGAGATAGAGCCTACAGGAATATAAATGCATGAAAGAGGTATAAGTTTTGAATGAGAGAGAAAGAAATTTGATAAAATAATATTTTGGAAAGGATTCAATAAACTTGATAATTTCAGATTATTGAACAAAAGAACAGTGGGCCCTACAAAAACAGGAGTTTTTTAAAATTAGCATTTCAATTTAATAAAGACTCCTTCCCTTTTCTCTTTCTTTTGTTTTAAAGAATAGAGAAATGCAGCACACCACAATAGCAAAGCTTATAAGTAAACAAAGCTAAGTGCTAGAGAAGGGTTGCAGAGAATATGAACTATGTAAACTACAAAATTTATGTTGAATTGATGCCTTCCTACTTAATTTACTATAGCAGGACTAGAGGAAATACTCTCCCCTGAGCTGAACTCTTTGTCATTTTATTTCCTTATGTTCAAGGATCAAATCAATAGCTTATGATCTTCCAAGAATTCCAATATGTGATTGATTAAATATTTTAGCTGTTACAAAAATAAAATCTACTGTCACCTAGTGGGTGATAAAAATGACAGAAATTTTTCATTGACCATAATGATTACATATGTAATCAAAGATGAAAATTCTGATATATTTGTTCAACAACTATATCACTGATATATTATAATTATATATATCAATAATAATAATAATATTAATAAATAACATTAATTGATTGTTAACCATGTCCTAGAACTTTTCTAAATGCTTTACATGTAACGTAATTGCATACCTTTTACTTCTTCATTTTGTCCTTATAACTATGTGATTGATACTAATATTATCATTTTTTTTTTTTCAGATGAGATGCCAATTACATATGAAATCCAAATTTAGATTTAAGATGTGAGACTGGTAATACGTAAATCTAGAAAAATAAAGGTTTGTTTTGTTTTTCAAAAAGAAACTCAGGGTTCCATGGCAACTTGCTTAAAAATTCCATGGGTGTTGTTAAGCTAGTCGAATGAGCTCTCTTTGGTTTTCTGTGCATATGTGTGAACTCATAAGATTTTTTTATAGTTAGTACATAATTGTAAATCCAATGCCTTCCACTTCCACCATCTCTCAATGTCACTATCACCTTTATCTGAAACACTACATTTGTTCCTTGGTACATTCAAAGCCCAAAAGCCAACAGTGGACTCCAAAATCAATCCCTGTTTCACAATATTGGGATTAGGCTGAGATCTCTAGAGAAACAAAACCAGTGAAATGTAAAAATAAATCTGTATTTTTTGTTTTGTTGGGAGCTGTTGAGTTGTTTCAGATTCATAGTAACCCTGTGCACAACAGAACGATCCACTGCCCGGTACTGAGCCATCCCACTGTTACGTTTTAAGCCCACTGTTGCTGCCATGATGTCAATCCATCTCATTGAGGGTCTTTTTCATTGACCCTCCAGTTTTCCAAGATGCCTTTCTCCAGAAACTGGTCCTTCCTGACAAGATGTCTGTAATATAGAGACAGTCTTGATATCCTGACTTCTAAGGAGCATTCAGGCTATGCTTCTACCATGGCAGACTTACTTGTTCCTCTGGCAGTCCACGGTACTTTAAAAATACTTCTCCAGCACCATAATTCACATATATCAATTCTTGTATGGAGAAAATTTATGTAGAGAGATTTCCTTCAAGGAAATGACTCACACAACTGTGGATGTTGTCATGTTTCAAATCCACGGGTCAGGCATCAGGCTGGAGGCTTAATCTGACAACATCAAAATCTACAGGGCAGGTGGCAGAATGCTGGCTCATGGGGTTGCAGATAAATCCAAAATCTGAAAATCCAAATGGCCTACAATTCCAAAAATATTTACTACCTGACCCTTTACAGAAGTTTTCTGACCCCTGCTCTATTGTTGCTGTTAAGTGCCATTGAGTCGATTCCGACCCATATTGACCCTGTATAGGGTTTCCTAGGAGCAGCTGGTGAGCTTTAACCACCAACTTTGCAGTTCAAATGGCTTTGCAGTCTGTCGCATTAACCCACAGTGCCACACTCTAGACAGTATAAAAATAAGACTGAGAAGTGCTACATATGCACACACACCCTATCCTCCTGTAGAGACTCCAGGGGAAATAATACCCTGGCCAGGACAGACAATGTTAGGCCAGTGTTTCTCAAACTATGATATGTGTATGGATTCCCTGAAAACTTTTTTAAAGTACAGCTTGTGAATCACTCAGTCTGGGTAGGGCCTGAGTTTCTGCATTCCTTTCTCCTAGGTTATTTCAATGCTGCAGTTTCAAGGGCCCACTTTGAATAGGTATTAGACTTTGCCTTTTAGTTCCCCCCCTTCTCCTTCTAATAAGGAATGATGTTGCTGTTGTTAAGTGCTGTTGAGTTAGTTCCAGCCCATAGTGACCTTGTATAAGGTTTCGGAGGAACAGCTGGTGAGCTTGAATCACTGATCTTTCAGTTCAAACCAACATTGCAGTCCATTGTATTAACCCACAGTGCCACAGGTAGATCCTTATGGTGGAAAACTTTAAAGAATTATTAAAAAGCATAGCAGATTATTATTTAGAAAGCTAACCAAAAGATTGCAAGTTTGAACCCACCAGCTGCTCTGATTATAGCCTCAAAACCATAGTAAACATTCCCCTCTGGCCTATAGAGTATCTATAAATTGGAAGCGACTAAGTGATAGTGGGTTTGGTTTTCTGGGGAAAACACAAGAACATTTTTGTTGGTAAAATGTTTGGAGATGAACATTCTTTTAATAGGAAGATATCTTTGACTATGGAAACTAATAATTATTATAATGCTAATAATAAAAATAAATTGAACCAATATCTTCAAGAAGTCCCTGGGTAATGAAAAGAGTTAACATACTTCACAGCTAACCACAATGTTGGAAGTTTGAATTTACCCAGAAGCACCTCAGAAGAAAGATCTAGTGATTTACTTCTGAAGAATCAGCCATTGAAACCTGTGGAGCACAGTTCTACTATGATAAATATGAGGGCTCTAATTCTGGTAGCGTAGTGGTTACGAATCGGGCTGCGAACCATAAGGTCAGCAGTTCGAAACTACCAGCTGCTCCGCGGGAGAAAGATGAGGCTTTCTACTCCCGTAAGGATTTACACCCTCGGAAACCCTGT
>NW_006408553.1:2968420-2972079 GCF_000296735.1 Chrysochloris asiatica | reverse complement strand
ATTTGTCCCTATTTTTTCATTGATGACCCTCATAATTTTGGATTCACATTTAGATCTATTCACATTTAGATCTTTAATCTCTTAGGAATGGGCACAAATACAGATCTCTTCCAATCAGTTGGCAAGATAGTTGTCTTCCAAATTTCTTGGCATAGATGAGTGAATGCCTCCAGTGCCACCTCACTTTCTTGAAAGATTTCAATTTTTATTCCATCAATTCCTGATGCCTTGTTCTTTGCCAATTCTTCAATGCACACTGAACTTCTTCAGTCTCATTGGCTCTTGATCATATGCTACCTCTTGAAATTGTTGAACATCAATCAACCATTTCCTTTTGGTACAGTGACTCTGTGTATTCCTTCCATCTTCGTTTGATGCTTTCTGCATTGTTCAATAATTTCCGCAGAGAATCCTTCAATAATGAAAGTGAAGGCTTGAATTGTTTCTTCACTTCCCCCAGATTGAGAAATGCTGAGCGTGTTCTTCCTTTTTGGTTTTCTGATTCCAGATCTTTGCATATTTCTTTGTAATATTTTGCTTTGTCTTTGAGCTGACCTTTGAAATTTTGTGTTCAGCTCTTGGACCTCCTCATTTCTTCCATTTGCTTTAGCATCTCTACACTGGAGAGTAGGTTTCAGTGTCTCTTCTGACATCCATTTTGAGTTTTTCCTTCCTTCTTCTTAATGACATTTTGCTTTCTTCCTGTATGATGTTCTTGATGTCACCCCACAAATCTGTTCTTCAAATGATCTCTAAACCACCACTCCTCTTTCAGTTTGTCATACTGTGGTGGCTTATGAGTTGCTGTGATTCTGGAAGCTATGCCATGGATATTTTTCATACCAGTAGGGTCACACCAAGGTATGTTGTTGTTGTTAAGCACCAACGAGTCAGTTCTGACCCATAGCGACCCTGTATAGGGCTTCTGAGAAGCGACTGGTGGGCTTGAACTGCCAACCTTGCAGTTGAAATGGGTTTGCAGTCTGGCACATTAACCCACAGTGTCACACCAGGACTCCAGAGTATAAGAGACATCAAAATAGGATGGAAGGCTCTCCCATCCATCAACTGTGGTGCTTGCTCTGACCCTGGTCCTTGCCCAAAGACATGACTTGTAGCTCAGCTCCCTCAGACTCATTGTGCAAGTGTTGAATGGGAACCTGTGTTTAAGTAAGAACTGAGGCCTCACTGGAGACATTCAAGAGAAGTATGGACAACCATTATTCCAGAAAAGAAAAGAAACTCATGCATCAGAAGAGGTGATTAATAACCATTCCAAAAGAATGCTGCATAAACACCAGAATCTGATCAGATAAAACAGTTTAAGGTACAATAAACTTACAGAAACGTATATTTTTGACTGTGTTAAAGATTTCACAACAAAAAAAGTAAAAACAAGAAGAGACCACCTATTCAGAGCATTGCTTACAGAAATGTTTTTAAATGACACAAAGAATATCCATGAAATTTAAGGAATATCATGTTCAGGTGAATAAACCTTGGCAGCCAAAGCAAGACTCCTTGGCAAGCCACAACAGACAAGTCTTGATGACTGAACTTTTGATGCACTATTGCTAACAGTTATTACACTGGAAATGAGGAATCATATGATAGAATCCCCTGAAAGCAAAAGTCACCAGGCTAAACAGTCTGACAACTGGAAACTACTAGAGAAACAAAATTCAAAATTACTGTGTGTCAGGTATAGTCAAATAGGAGTTCTTGTTCAATGAAAATAATAAGATACAACACTTGTTGGGGCCTTAAGATACAGCACCTAACAACAATAATCTTGATAGATTTTTCTCAAGGACACAAATGATTATGAGGTCTTATTATCAAGAAGTTTTAAGAAAATTGAACACTACCTTGGTGAGAAAAAGTCCAGGAAAGTTGCACTGAGGAGTTTGGGGTTTTCTGCATCATGACAATGTACCTGCTCATCTGTGAGAATTTTGTTGGAAAATCTTACCCCATCCAGCCTACTGCCTTGATCTTACTCCTTCAGTCTTCTTTTTATCCTCAAAACCCAAGGAATATTTCAAAGAAACACAATATGATCTCCTTTAAGATGCCCAAACTATCATTTTGACGTGATGCAAGTTGAAGATAGAAGAATTCTTCAGGGAAGGTTCATGCTGTTGTTGTTGTTATTGTGTGCTGTTGAGTTGATTCTGACTCATAGTGACCCTGGATATGGTTTCCAAGGAGCAACTGGTGGGTTTGAACTGCCAATCTGTGGTTCACAGTCCAGTACTGATCTTACAGTGCCACACCAGGAGCTGGAGCAGAGAAGGATCATAGAGATGAAAAATCAACTTAGATGGAGACTGTGTCTAGAAACAATAGCTGCACATTTTGATATCTGTGTTTTATGAAGATTTCTAGGATTTTGTGGCATTACTTTTTTACCTACTATCTTATAATATGCAAATATAACACATAGTCTATAATATGTATGTAGTATATAATAAGGAGTCTTTGTGTGGGATAGGTAATGGACAACTCACCGTAAGTTTGGTGGTTAAATGCCATCAGCCACTCCTTGGAAACACTATAGTGAATCACTATGAGTTGAAACCGACTTGACAGCATTTAACAACAACAGTAACATACATAATCTGATTAGTCAATCCCTTTGCTGATCACATACCTTGATTTGATTTTGATCTTTCTATGTTGTGTCATTTTCTTGCTTACCATATTAGTGTTTAGTTCTACAAGTGGCATAAACTCATTAATTTACCATTAACATGTTGATTTTGACCAGTTCAATCTGTAATCAGTCTTGTCTACAATTCTGAAGGCAATTTACCATACCGTTTCAACATTGATGATATATTTTGTAATGCTTGCAATGGAAGCATTCTAAATCTGGATTTTGGTGATAGCTATACAACTTCATAGTTTGGGCACCTGGTATGGCACTGTAGGATAAGCACTGGAATGTTAACCACGTGGTCCACAGTCCAAACCCACCAGCAATTCCATTGAAACCCTGTACAGGGTTGTTACAATGGCACTTAGCAACAACATAGAACTGCAAATTTATTAAAGCTTATTGAATTGTATACTCAAAATAGATGAAATTATATCTCAATTCATTTGTTTAGAAATCTGACCTATGCATAGGAAAATAGGAACCAATCCACTGCCTTTAAAACTGTTGGCATTACTATTGTTTGCTTTAGTTAAGGAGCCTGTGAATACACATCGTGGTCTAGTAACAATATTTTAAGGATTAAGGATTACTGGTCCTGTGTATTTGTATTTACCCCATTAGAGTAGCATCAGTTTTTAAATAAGAATTCATGACTAAATGCAAACCTGTTGCTGAGGAGTCATGTGCTAGAGAAAAGATGTACAGAGAAGATGCTGACACTGAGAGAAAAATAATGACTGAGAGTTGTTCAGTCACCATATGGTGAGGGGTCCTGGCAGCACTGAGCTAAATAGATGACAGTCTAGTGCTAGCACAGCCACTACCCTGTGCCATTTTTATACCCATAATCTCTGGTCTCTGAAGATGGGGTGATGCAGTTGCTTCTAGTTTCTAAGAGATTCTTAACATCTTTACTTAAAATGTAAATGTATTCTAATATAAAAATAAACTTAGAATTAAGTTTTCAATCTTCAAAGTTGACTCTTTTTTTTTTTTT
>NW_006408553.1:2959196-2967675 GCF_000296735.1 Chrysochloris asiatica | reverse complement strand
TGAGTCAGTTCTGACCCATAGCAACCCTGTATAGGGTTTCTGAGGAGCAGCTGGTGAGCTTGAACTGCCGACCTTGCAGTTCAAACAGCTTTGCTGTCTGGCACATTAACCCACAGCGCCACACCAGGACTCCAAAAACATTCATAAGTATAGGTAAAGCACATCGATATGTACAGGTAAAGTTCATCAAATTGTAGTGAGTTACTCTTTTTTTTTTCTCTTCCCTCTTCTTTCTTCTTCTAGTTGTGTTCTGATCATTCAGCCATTGAAGCCAGGTCAAATGGGTACTATCTCCAGGTATGGGTGTTCTTGTGCATATGCCCTCACTTCATATTTTCTGGATGCTTCACTCTCTGCTCTAGTCCTCTGTGGCCATGTCACTGCCTATGGGCCCAGGAGTCCCCAGGTCTTACCATACTGCTGGCCATCCAGGTCTCCACCTGAGTTCACAGGAGTCTATTGAATGTGGTCAGACTTAGATTCCAACTTCATTACTGTTTTTTCTCCCTCTTCCCCTTATCGGTGATCAGTGTGGTCACCAGACAGACCACATGCCTGCTCGTGTATTCCCCTTGAGTCTTAGTCCTGGGAGGGAATTTGCTCTGAGGGGACCCGACCACTTGCCTTGATGGCTCCCGGGCCAACAGCTTACTTGTTCTTGTAATAATCAGACTACTGTTATTGTTTCTAATTTTTCCTGCTAGTCTTTCTTCACAAAGTATCTTCTGTTCTAGCCGCTCTAGGCTGGTCTACTTGTCCTCTCCAGTGGAAATTTCCCACCTCAGACAATTCTGGATGGGGTTCTGGTTTCCACCTATACCTATGGTTTTATGCAATGAAAAAGCTCCATAGGAAGGTCTCTTTCACTGGGCAACTTCTAGCCCACTTTAAGGTATTCCAATCAGTTATAGGCTTAAGACAGACTTACAAGCTTTCTAGTATGATGTTTCTGGCTGTTCCTTTCTCCTCCCCCTCAAGTGTCTATTTCACAATAGTACTCAAGAGAAACCAAGATTGAAAACATAGACAGCATCTTAACACTATTCTCCTCTTTTACCCATTCAAATAATGCCTCAATCCCTGTATCCTGAAGCTCTGTTGTTCCAAGGTTGTGCATACATCATCATTTACATCTATCCCACTTAGCCCATGTGAATCTGTCTAACTGTTCTCCCGTCTGCCTTGTTCCTCCGTTCCCCTCTCCCTTCTTGTTTTTGCCTGTTCCCCCCTTCCCCAGCACCCAAGCTATCCAGTTCCTATTCCATACCCTGTGCTCTATCTTCCCCACTCTCCCTCCCCTCCTCTCATCCTATACATCCCAGTGATCAGCAATTATATATATATATTCCCTCCCCCCATTTAGGGTGGGTTCTTTTTCTTAGTCTTTTACAATAATGGTCCTATACAGTATTTCTCCTTTTGTGACTAATTTCACTCAGCATAATGTCCTCAAGGTTCATCCATGTTATGTGGTGGCTTGCAGCTTTCTTGTTGTTTTTCAAGGTAGCATAGTATTCCATTGTGTGGATGTACCACAGTTTGTTTATTCATTCTTCAATTGATGGGCAGGGCATATAGGCTGTCTCCATTTTTTTGCTGTTTTAAATAGTGCTGCTATGAACATTGGTGTGCATATATCTACTCATGTTATGGCTCATATTTCTTGTGGCTAAATACCAAATAGAGGAATTGCTGGATCATAAGGTATTTCTATTTCCAACCTTCTGAGGAAGCACCATATTGCTTTCCAGAGTGGTTGGACCATTTTGCAATCCCACCAGCAATGTAGGAGGGTCCCAGTCTCTCCACATCCTCGCCAGCATTTACAGTCCTCTATTTTTTTGATTTCATATCAAGATGGCAGATGGGGTAGACGTGCAGTGAGGAGCTCCATCACCAACAACACAGAATACTGGGCCAAGCAGGCTCAGGGGATGGTGCTAGAACTCTGAACCACATATAAAGGAATATTTAGAAGATTGGAAGGCTTACAGCTAGGGTAATTTGTAGCAGAATCAAGAAATCCATTGATTTCTAATTTAAGATGCTTAGCTATTCCCGGAGCCACCATCTTGGAGAGACCAAATGGTGATTGGAAAGCAAAGGTTGGGAGCAAAGAGGAAGGATCAGTAGTTGGAAAATATGGCCTTGGTGATAGAAAAGATGCTGGAGAATGCATGATAGAAATCTGCAAAAATGATTTATTCATTTCAAATACCTTCTTTAAACAGCATAACAGACGACTATACACATGGACCTCACCAGATGGAATACATACAAATCAAATTGACTAAATCTGCGGAAAGAGACAATGGAAAAGCTCCATATCATTAGTCAAAACAAGGCCAGGGAACAGACCATCAATTACTCATATGCAGGTTCAAACTGAAGCTGAAGAAAATGAAAACAGTTCTATGAGAGCCAAAATATGACCTTGAATATATCCCACCTGAATTTAGAGATTATCTGAAGAACAGATTTGATACATTAAACACTAAAGACCCAAGACCAGAAGAGTTATGAGATGACAACAAGAACATCATACATGAAGAAAGCAAAAAGTCATTGAGAAGACAAGAAAGAAGGAAAAGGTCAAAATGGATCTCAGAAGAGACACTGAAACTTGCTCTCTGACGTAGAGATGCTAAAGCAAATGGAAGATACGAGGAGGTCCAAGAAATGAACAGAAAATTTCAAAGATTAGTTCAAGAAGATAAAGCCAAATATTACAATAAAATGTGCAAAGATCTGGAATCAGAAAACCAAAAAGGAAGAACACGCTTAGCATTTCTCAAGCTGGGGAAACTGAAGAAAAAATTCAAGCCTCGACTTTCGTTATTGAAAGATTTTCTCGGAAAATTATTGAATGATGCAGAAAACATTAAGAGAAGATGGAAGGAATACACAGAGTCACTGTACCAAAAGGAAATGGTTAATGTTCAACCGTTTCAAGAGATAGCATATGACCAAGAGCCAATAATACTTAGGGAGGAAGTCATAGGTGCATTGAAGGAATTGGCAAAGAACATGGCATCAGGAATTGATGGAATGAAAATTGAAATCTTTCAAGAAAGTGATGAAGCACAGGAGGCACTTACTCATCTCTGCCAAGAAATTTGGAAGACAACTATCTGGCCAACTGATTGGAAGAGATCCATATTTATGCCCATTCCAAAGAGAGGTGACCCAACAGAATGAGGAAATCATTGGACAATCTCTTTAATATCCCATGCAAATAAAGTTATGCTAAAGGTAATACAGAAATGGCTACAATCATACATTGACAGAGAACTTCCAGAGGTTCAAGCCGGATTCAGAAGAGGCCATGGAAGGAGGTATATCATTGCTGATGTCCGGTGGATCTTGGCTGAAAGCATGGCTGAAAGCAGAGAATATCAGAAAGATGTTTACCTGTGCTTTATAGACTACACAAAGGCTTTGGATTGTGTGGATCATGACAAGCTATGGACAACATTGTGAAGTATGAGTATTCCTGAACACTTAATTGTGCTCATGCGGAACCTGGACCTGGACCAAGAGGCAGTTGTTTGAACAGAACATTGGAACACTGAACGTTTTAAAATTAAGAAAGGTGCGTGACAAGGTTGTATTCTTTCACAATACTTATTCAACCTGTATGCTGAGCAAATAATCCGAGAAGCTGGGTTCTATGAAGAAAAACGTGGCGTCAGGATTGGAGGAAGACTCTTTAACAACCTGTGATATGCAGATAATACAACTTTGCTTGCTGAAAGTGAAGAGGACTTAAAACATTTACTGATGAAGATCAAAGAGCACAGCCTTCAGTGCTTATCCAACAGCACCATACCAGGACTCCATAGAATTTTGTAATTTTTCAAGTCAAAATTTTAGTTTTTTCTTCAGTTCTTTCAGTTTGAGAAATGTTGAGTGCGTTCTTCCTTTTCAGTTTTCTAACCCCAAGTCTTTGCACATTTCATTATAATACTTGCCTTTGTCTTCTTGACCTTTCCTTTGGAATTTTCTGTTCAGCTCTTGTATTTCCTCATTTCTTCTATTCACTTCAGTTTTTCTAAACTTAGGAGCAAGTTTGAGAGTCCCTTCTAACATCCATTTTGGCCTTTTTTTTTCTTTCCTGTCTTTTTAACAATCTTTTGCTTTCCTCTTGTATGATATTCTTGATGTGATCCCACAGATATTCTTCAGTCACTGGTGTCTAGTACCTCAAATCTGTGTTTGAGATAATCTCTAAATTCAGGTGGAATATATTCAAGGTTATAATTTGGCACCCTTGAACTTGTTTTAATTTCATCAGCTTTATCTTGAATTCACATTTAAGCAATTGATGGTTGGTCCCACAGTCAGCCCTTGGCCTTGTTTTCACTGATGATATTGAGTCTATCCACCTCTTTTCACAGATACAGTCAACTTGATTCCTATGTTTTCCACCTGGTGAGGTTCATGTTTATAATACTCTTTCAGGTTATTTTAAAAGGCGTTTAAAATGAAAAAAGTCATTGGTCTTGTAAAATTCTCTCATGCGATCTCCAGCATCATTCCTACCACCAAGGCCACATTTCCAACTACTGATCTTAATTTAAAACTTTCACATTTCAATCACCAGTAATTATCAATGATCTTGAATTGCATGTTTGATTAATTTCAGACTGAAGAAGTTGGTTGACTTTTTCAATTTCATAATCTCTGGCTTTAGTGTTTGGGGCATAAATTTGAATAATAGTGGCACTAACTGGTCTTCCTTGTAAGAGTATGGATATTATTCTATCACCGACATCACTGTACTTCAAGATAGACTTTGAAATGTTCTTTTTGATGATAAATGTAATGGCATTCCTCTTTAAATGTCATATAGTAAACCACATAATTGTCTGACTCACAATGGTTCATTTCAGCTCACTAATGCCTAGAATATTGGTCTTTATGCATTCCATTTCCCTTTTTCTCCATTTTGCTCAATTTATCCATTGAACATTGCCTGCACAAATTATTGATAGATATTTGCAGATGTTTCTTCTTGTTTTGAGTTATGAAATTCATAATTTGAGTGTAGCTTTAAATGAGAAGGAGTCTTGGTGTGGTGCAGTGGGCTAATGTGTCAGACTGAAAAGTCATTTGAACTTCAAGGTTGGTGGTTCAAGCTCACCAGTTGCTCCTTGGAAACCCTATACAGCGTAGCTATGGGCCGGAATAAACTCTACGGCACTTAAAAACAACATCATAAATGAGAAGGCTCATTTATTCAATTATTGGAACACAGATAATCTTGCATTAATTAACAAAACAGATAACGAATGGCATGACCTGGTATAAAGGCACCTTTGAATTTTTCCTAGATTTGTACTTCCTACATTCCATGATCCAATTATTAATGGATATTTATAGCTGTTTCTTCTCATTTTGTGTTGTGTCCCATCAACCAATGAAGGTCCCAAAAGCTTAACTCCATTAACGTCATCATAGTCAACTCTATTTTGAGAGCCTTCCAACCTGAGGAGCACATCTTTCAGCACTGTATCTGTCAGTATTCTAGTGTTATTCATCATGTTTCAATATTTAATATTCTGGTACTATCTGACAGTGTTACTCTGCTATTCATAAGTTTTTCAGTGCCTAAACATTCAGAAGTAGTACACTTCTCCTTCTTCCTAGTCTCTCAGTCTGGATGCTCAGCTGACACCTGTCCTCCATGGGTAAACCTGCTGGTATTAAAAATACTGGTGGCATAGCTTCCTGCTGAAACAGACACTCACAAGCCACCACAATATGAGAAACTGACAGATGAGTGGTGATCAGTTTTGCCAGTTTGGGTGCCTTATAGCTCCGTTGAGACTTTCAGCACAATATTGAATAGCAGTAGTGATAAAGGGAATCCTTTAGGTTTCATTCACAAAGGGAATCCTTTCACAGTTTCAATTTTTCTCCATTGAGACTAATATTGGCCATTAAACATAATTACCTACTTTATATGGAAAGGAAAAACATCCCATATAAGCAAAGTACTTCTAAAGAAGAAGAACAAAGCAGGTGGCCTCACAGTTCCCAATCTACAAACCTTCTACACAACCCTGGTATTCAAAATACCCAGATACTGGTACAATGACAGACCAATATACCAGTGGAACAGAATTAAGAACCCTGAAATAAATGTATCCATCTAGGGAGAGCAGATCTTTGTCAAAGAGCCAAAACACATTAAATGGTGAAGAAATAGTCTCTTCAAACAATGGTGCTGGAAAAATTGGATCTTCATTTACAGAAAACTGTATCAGGTCCCATATCTCACACTGTATACAAAAATAAACTTGAGATGGATCAAAGACCTAAATGCAAAACCTAGAACTATAAAGATTATCAGTGAAAAAATAGGTACAAGTTTACGTGCTGTGATACCATGACACAAATACACTATCAAGCATAACTGAAAACAGACAAACTGCAAAAGACGAAATAGAAGATTGAGAACTCTTGAAAATTAGAAACTTGTGTTGATAAAAAGAAAACAATTTTGACAATGATATATAAAATAAGGGACTAATGTCTAAAACCCACTACTCATCTGTCAGTTTGTCGTACTCTGGTGGCTTGTAAGTTGCTGTGATTCTGGAAGCTATGCCATGGGCATTTTAAATACCAGCAGGGTAACCCATGGTGGACAGGTTTCAGACGAGCTTCCAGACTAAGACAGACTAGAAAGAAGAGATGAACTACTTCCGAATATTTAGTCACTGAAAACCTTATGAATAGTAGAGAAATACTGGTCAGATATAGTGCCAGAAAATGAGCCTCTCAGGTTGGAAGGCACTCAAAATGCAACTGGGGAAGAGTTGCCTCTTCAAAGTACAGTTGACTGTGATGACCTGAATGGATTTAAGCCCTAAGGAGTAAAACTCTTGGGACCTTCATTTGCTGATGGGGGACAAGTCAAAATGAAGAGAATCAGCTGTAAACATCCATTAATAATCAGAACATGGAATGTATGTGGTACAAATCTAGGAAAACAGGAAATTAAAAATGAAATGGAATGCATAAACATCAATATCTTAGGCATTAGTGAGCTGAAATGGACTGGTATTGGCCATTTTGAATCTGACAACTACATGGTTTACTATGCTGGAAACAATAAATTGAAGAGGAATGGTGTTGTATTCATTGTCAAAAAGAACATATACCAGAATCTGTCATGAGATACAATGCTTTCTGTGATAGGATAATATCCATTTGCTTACAGGGAAGACCAGTTAATACCACTATTATTCAAATTTATGCAGCTACTACTAAAGCCAGTAAAGATGAAACAGAAGAATTCTACCAACATCTTCAATCTGAAATAGATCAAACATGCAATCAAGATATATTGATAATCATTGGCGATTGGAATGTAAAGGTTGAAAACAAAAAGCAAGGATCAGTAGTTGGAAAATATGGCCTTGGTGATAGAAATGATGCTGGAGATCACATGATAGAATTCTGCAAAATCAATGATTTATTCATTTCAAATACCTTCTTTAGACAGCATAAAAGATGACTATACACATGGATCTCGCCAGATGGAATACACAGAAATCATATTGACTACAACTGTGGAAAGAGAAGGTGGAAAAGCTCCATGTCATCAGTCAAAACAAGGTCAGAGGCAGATTGTGGAACAGACCATCAATTGCTCATATGCAAATTCATACTGAAGCTGAAGAAAATGAAAACAAGACAATGAAAGACAAAATATGACCTGGAGTATATCGCACCTGACTTTAGAGATCATCTGAAGAACAGATTCGATACATTACACACTAAAGACTGAAGGCCAGAGAGTTGTGAAATGACATCAAGAACATCATACAGGAAGAAAGCAAAATGTCATCAAGAAAACAAGAGAGAAGGAAAAGACCCAATTGGATGTCAGAAGAGACTCTGAAACTTGCTCTCCAATGTAGAAATGCTAAAGCAAATGGAAGAAACGAGGAGTTACAAGAGCTGAACAGAAAATTTCAAAAGGCCAGCTTGAAAGCACAAAATCAAATATTACAACAAAATGTGTAAAGATCTGGAGTCAGTAAACCAAAAGGGAAAAACATGCTCAGCATTTCTTAATCTGAGGGAACTGAAGAAAAAATTCAAACCTCAACCTTCATTATTGAAGGATTCTCTGGGGAAATTATTGAATGATGCAGAAAGCATAAAAAGAAGATGGAAGGAATACACAGAGTCACTGTACCAAAAGGAAATGGTTGGTGTTCAACCATTTCATGAGGTAGCATATGATCATGAGCCAATGATACTGAAGGAAGAAGTCCAAGGTGCATTGAAGGAACTGGCAAAGAACAAGGCTCCAGGAATTGATGGAATACAACTTGAAATCTTTCAGCAAAGTGAGGCAGCACTGGAAGCACTCACTCATCTCTGCCAAGAAATTTGGAAGACAACTATCTGGACAGCTGATTGAAAAAGATCCATATTTGTGCCCACTCCAAAGAGAGGTGAC
>NW_006408553.1:2948177-2952606 GCF_000296735.1 Chrysochloris asiatica | reverse complement strand
GACTGGGGACTTTGGACCCAGAGAGGGAAAGGAACTGCGGGCCAAAAACTGGGGGGAGGAGAGGGAAGTGTAGGGGGCGGGTTTCTGGGATATACCCTTTGGGTGGTTGATGATGCATGGAGGGGATTGGAACCATGGCAAAGAGATGACATACGATGGGATGAATGTAAAACTAAAGTTCTCCCATGTAAACTATCATATAATTCACAATAAAACTTTAAAAAAATTGTTTTTTTTAATAAAAGAATAAAGCTCATGTCAAAAAGTAGAATGTGAAATATAAAAGATGAAATGTTGAAATCCCCTTCTTTGTCCTCTCAGACCTGACCTCCTGCCAATTCTATTCAATAGAAGAAAAGTGTTGGCAGATTTATGTTTTCTCCCACCAGTCAATATGCAATTTAAAAGAGATAGTAAAACACACACATAAAGCATTCTATAATGTATAAAGTAAAAGTCTACTTGGCTCTTTTTCAACTCAACCCTGTATCTTGGACCTATTTTCTTTTTAGTCCATGCAGATTTTTCTGATTCTTTTAACAGTGTTATGGTGTTCCATTGTATGGGTTGCACTATAGCATTTTAAGGAGCTCTGGTAGCGTAGTGGTTACGAATCGGGCTGCGAACCGCAAGGTCAGCAGTTCGAAACTACCAGCTGTTCCGCGGGAAAAAGATGAGGCTTTCTGCTCCCGTAAAGATTTACAGACTTGGAAACCCTGTACAGGGTTGCTATGAGTTAGAACAGACTCCATAGCACATAACAACAACAGAGCATTTTAACCCAAATCCTTATTAATGAGCATTGAGATTGTTTCCAGAATTTGCTTTTGAAAATGATGTCATGAGAAGCCTTACACATAACTGCACAATTTTGCAAGTATGTTTATGAGAGAAAGTCTCTGAAAGAGTAGGCTGAGTTAACAGGTAGGTGTATTTTTCATTTGGGTCGATTTAACAAATTGTCTTCTCAAGTCATAATACCATTGTCTATATGCCCTTTGACTTAGTTAATACCTTTATAGCTGCAGTCACTCTCTCCTCAAACCCTTTTGACTTGCCTAAGAATTCTCAGAAGGATACCGTCTTCTTCCTGATTCCTATATGGCTTTATGCTTCACTCATTTCCAAAATGGCACTCATTCTCACCAAATTGTAGCTCCCAGGGCTTCTATGACTGTCTTTCATTTTTTCTAATAAAGCCTAAGAGTTGGGGTGGGGGAAGCAGGAGGAAATGTCCTTACATCATTTTATCCTGCTACTAAGAGATGCGTAGGACAACTCAGCTACAGTCTAAGGGCTCAGGGCAATACTAAGTCTCCAAGGTTAGCATCTAAGATCCACCATGATTTATCCCCAAACTACTTTCCAAGATTTTCACCCACCATCTTTTCCTTTTCTTTAGCAGATTATTCTGCTAATTTTCTGCAAAACACAACCATAAGCATTCCTATTTTGGCAACACTGATAACATCTTCCCTTTTCTTTGTAAACTTTCCCATCTCTCAAAATCCAGCTAAAAGGCTGCCTCTTTTATGAATCAACCTATAGATATCAAGAAAACATATCCCTTTATTAAACTCCTGATCACAGTAATTTATTCAAGAATATGTACAAGGGGACTTCTGAAATTTAGTGGAAAAAGTTTTCCACCAACTTTCTAAAGCTTCCTTATATTAAACATTTATTATGTACCAAGCAATTTGCTAGGCAGTAGGGACTTGCATATTAAACACGTTAAACTCTGATTCTCAAAGGGAATTTTTAACACTTGCCAAGTACTAGTTTCTATCATCTCTCTCTTTCTTTTGCTGATATATCCTTAATTCATCATCTGAGTTTTGCATTATTAAGGGTTCTCCTGTGTTTAAACGCATCTTGTGTCTCGTAGGCTATCAGTAAGGTTTGCATCAGATCCTTGATAAGATCTCCTTCTTGATACAATGTCTTGAAAATATTGCAGGTTCAGCTCACTCCAATAAAGTAAATATTACAATAAAGAGAGTCACACTAAGTTGTTGTTTTTCCAGTGTGTATAGAAGTTATGTTTACACTGCAGTGTAGGCTTTTAAGTGTGTAGTAGCATTACGTAATACATTAATATATTGTAATACATTAATATATTGTAAGAATTACCAGACTGTGACACAGAAACATGAATTCTCAGAGGGATACCATCTTCTTCCTGATTCCTTACATCATTTTAAGGATGTTAGCACATGCTTTTGGAAAACTGATGACGATAGACTCAGGATTGCCACAAATCTTGAATTTGGCACTGTGGGCTAATGTGTCAGACTTCAAAGCCATTTGAACTGCAAGCTTGGTGGTTCAAGCTCACCAGCTGCTCCTCAGAAATGCTTACAGGGTCACTATGGGTCAGAATCGACTCAAAGACACTTTACAACAATAAACGATATCTATGGAGTATAATAAAGTGAAGTGCAATAAAATGAGGTTTCATGGTAATCTGTATAGGTCTG
Organism: Chrysochloris asiatica; assembly: GCF_000296735.1. Classification (NCBI taxonomy): domain Eukaryota; kingdom Metazoa; phylum Chordata; class Mammalia; order Afrosoricida; family Chrysochloridae; genus Chrysochloris; species Chrysochloris asiatica. The sequence continues at coordinate 2,950,126 of NW_006408553.1, read as the reverse complement.
CAAGCACTTTTTAAAATACATCTAAAAATTTTTCTTTGGAGAAAGCAGTAATTTTCTTATTGCACTATCATTGTCCATACTTTAGTAAGAAAAAAGAACATTTCACCCAAGTACAAGGGGACTTCAAAAAGTTCATGGTAAAATAGAATCAGAAGATAATGAAAATTTTCATTGCATTGTTTGAAACCCCCTTGTACACAGTGTTTGTTTAGATTTAGCAGTTGTGCTATTAATGAGATGCCAACTGAATTATTATTGAGTCGAATGACAAAAATCACACTCAACAAAATGGGGGAATTTTTAATTTTATCTTAATGTTGGTTCCTACTGCATCGTGATGAGTTTTTGTTTATTTTCTTCTTTCCTGCAAGTTTGACTGCTACAGACACGCATGCCAGTTTCTTAAACAAGACTCCCTCAAAATCAGCTAATCTAATTTACTGCTCATGAACAGCAGAGCAGTTACTGTTTCAAGAACATAAATCATCCTACCTTTCTGGGGTGCAGTATCAGGCAGCAACCAAATACCCTTCTCAGGGACCCAGTGTCTGTCCAACCGTGATTCCCCTGCCCTACATAGAAATGCTCTTCAATTGAGTATATATGAAAATTGCCCACAGGACAGTTTTCACACAGCTAGTAAAATTAATCTCACCTTTACAAAATCAGTATAGAGCTCTCCATAGCCTAAGAAACTAAATTTGGGGTTATGACTTCAGTTTTGCCAGTATATTGAAAAATGACATCAAGTATCATGAAATGTTGGGTGAAACTCAAAACAAAAGTGCTGACACTAGCCTAGAGGAGCTCTCCCCCTGCAAATATGGTGAACCAATGAAGAGAACAAGCAATGCCAAACACAATAATAATATGTATCTCAGATACCCACCGTGTTACATTAGTCTTTAGTCTCAGTATCTGTATACGTTCTTTATGGGCTTGCCTATGCCACCCACCACAGAACTCAGCAATTCTCCAAACTTTCCAAAGAGAATTCAAACATAAAAAGCAACAGTGGGCAATGTTATTGAACATTTGATAAGGTAAGTATAGGGGTAAGTTAAGTATCCCATCCTAAAGAATACAACTCAGAAACCCAGACTGGACATTTCTTTGTTCTATTAACATAGTGGTTATGAATTGGGCTGCTAATCTCAAGGTCAGCAGTTCTTCCACTAGAGGCTTTCTGCTCCCGTAAAGATTTACAACCTAGGAACCCTGTACAGGGTTGCTATGAGTCGGAACCAATTCCACGGCACAAACTACAACAACAACCCAAAAGAGGTTTTCTCACGTGGCTTCTCTTTCCTAAATTTCTGCTTCCCATCAGCTTTAATTCCTCACCCTTTTGTTGAGCAGATGTAGTTACTTTAGATAAGCTCTTGACCCTCCTTTTGTACTCCTAAATTCACAGCTGTGTTCAGTGCAAGGGACTTTCTGCTAATAGGGCCCACACTTCTTAGAAGTGGGTAAGATTATGAATAAACAAAAAAGTAAAAATTTCCCCTTACAAACACAGCAAACAGGAACGACATCATTTGGTTTTTCATACCAAACTTGGTACTAAAGATCATATTAAGTAGCCACGTATGATAGCAGTTGCTGAATAAGAAATGAAGAACATACAGTTAATTCAGAATGGACTATCCCATGGCTTGTTCCCTGTGATACCTAACTCAATAATTGGCACGCTTAGGTGAGGTTTCAGCTGAAGTCAATTAACAAAAAGACGATGAGGAATTTAATTCAGCCACACCAAATTATGTACAAACACAACTATTAGCATTTTAACTGACTTGGGTTCTGATTGGTCAGTTTACTACTTATTACCATAATAAAATAATGGTTGTTGTTGTTGTTGTTGTCAGGTGCCGAGTCGGAACCGACTCATAGAGACCCCATGCACAGCAGAACAAAACAATGTCCGATCCTGGGCCAACCTCACTACC
>NW_006408553.1:2945873-2948077 GCF_000296735.1 Chrysochloris asiatica | reverse complement strand
CTATGGACAACATTGCGAAGTATGAGTATCCCAGAACACTTAATTATGTTCATGAGGAACCTGTACATGGACAAAGAGGCAGTTGTTAGAATAGAACATGGGAACACTGAATGGTTTAAAATTAGGAAAGGTGTCTGACAGGGTTGTATTCTTTTACATATTTATTCAACCTGTATGCTGAGCAAATAATCTGAGAAGTTGGGTTATATGAAGAAAACACATGTCATCAGGATTGGAGGAAGACTCATTGAAAACCTGTGATATGCAGATGATACAACCTTGTTTGCTAAAAGTGAAGAGGACTTAAAATACATACTAATGAGGATCAAAGAGCACAGCCTTCAGTATGGATTACATCTCAATGTAAAGAAAACAAAAATCTTCACCACTGGACCAATAAACAACATTCTTATCAATGGAAAAAAGATTGACTTGTCAAGGACTTCATTTTTCTTGCATCACCATCAACACTCATGCAAGCAGCAGCCAAAAAACTAAACAACATATTACATTGGGTAAATTTGCTGAACAAGACCTTTTTAAAGTGTTGAAGAGCAAAGATGTCAGCTTGAGGACTAAGGTATGTCTGACCAATGCCGTGTTATTTTCAATAATTCATGCACAAGTTGGACAGTGAATAAGGAAGACCATATAAGAATTGATGCATTTGAGTTGTGGTATTAGAGGAGAATATTGAAAGTACCATAGGCTACCAAAAGAACAAACAGATCTGTGTTGGAAGAAGTATACCCAGAGTTCTCCTAGGAGGCCAGGATAGCCAGCCATCCTGACTCATGCTTTGGAGATATTGTCAGGAGGGACCAGTCACTGGAGAGGGATATCATATTTGGTAGATTGTCAGAAAAAAAGAGGAAGAACTCCAATGAGATGAATTGGCAAAATGTCAGCATCCATGGACTCAAGCGTGGCAACAGTGGTGAGGTTGGCCCAGGATTGGGCAGTGTTTCGTTCTGCTGTGCATAAGGTCACTATCAGCTCGATGGCACCTAATAACAACAACAACAATCACAATAGCAAAAAGATGGAAACAACCGAGTTGCCCATCAATGGAAGAATGAATAAACAAACTATGGTATACACATACAGTAGAATATTATACATCATTATTATTGTAAAGAATAATGATGAATCTGTGAAACACCTCATAACATGGGTGAATCTGGAAGACATTATGCTGAGTGAAATTAGTCAATCACAGAAGGACAAATATTGCATAAGAACACAATTATAAAAGGTCAAGAGAAAGTTTTCACACTAAAAAAAATAGAAAAAGAAAGAAAGAAATTAAAATCTTAAATTGGACTACTCTGGAAAGTGACCAGGAATCCATTAGACAAGAGGAAAGAGTGGCCTCACAGAGTAGTGACTGGAGACAAACAGACAAACAACTAACCCATGTTCCTTCCTACAAGTTCAGACCTATCAATGTACCAGTTACGAATGTATTCCAACAGTGCTGACGTTACTCCAAACATTTTTTGGAACTCCTCTTTAAAAATAGTCTTGTGATTCTAAATAGCAACTGGATGAAAGTTCTTAAAACTCCCTCCATAACCAAGTCTTTCAAAACAGATCTAGCTATTACAAGTTTAAAAGTTCAAGTCCACTTTAACAAAATACACATCACAATTTGCTCCCACTGGAGTTACTCAATCAAATGTGCTATAGGCTGCTGTAGATATCAGTTTGTTTAAAGCAATTGTCAATTGAGTCATCTGGGATTCCTGCTTTCCTGTATGTTAATTTTATTTATCCAATTAAATTATGAACTCTAGAAGAGACTTTAAAATCTCCCATGCCACAGTGGCATAGCATAGTAGATTCTTAGTTCTTAGTAAATACTTGTTGATTGATTGAGCCATTTAAGTTAAGACTGAAAATCCCAACCCATGGGTAGGAGTTTTGCAATATGGCTAAGAAAAGGCAGCCAAGAACATAATTGCTCAAGCCCACGGCAATCCTGTGTCTCCTGGCTCCATCACTCTAAACTCCTGCTTGAAGGAATGATCTTGTTAAGCATTTCTATAAGAATAAACTATTTGGGTAATTTCCCAGGCCTGAGAGTTGGACAATAATCTATTATGTTTCATGACAAGAAAATGCGTTTGTGAGATGTGTGTGAGACCTATGTACTAACCAGTATCAGCAAGCACTTACCCAGAGGCAATATTAAAAAAAAAAAA
>NW_006408553.1:2899117-2936586 GCF_000296735.1 Chrysochloris asiatica | reverse complement strand
CCATGGCACTTTCAGTATTCTCCTCCAACACCACAACTCAAAGGCATCAATTCTTCTACGATCTTCCTTATTCACTGTCAAGCTTTTGCATCCATATGAGGTTATTGAAAATACCATGGCTTGGGTCAGGTGCACCTTAGTCCTCAAGCTGACATCTCTGCTCTTCAATACTTTAAAATAATGGTTAGCATATAGTAACTATTGGGTAGTGTAGTGATTAAGCACTTAGCTGCTAATTGAATGACCAGAAGTTTAAACTCACCAGTCCTTCTGTGAGGGAAAGATGTGGCAATCTGCTTTTGTAAAAATTACAACTTTGGAAACCCTATGGAGCAATATTACTCTGTCTTATAGGGTCCTAGGTGCAATTATACTCTGTATTATAGAGTCTATATGAGCCAGAATGGAATACTGGTGTGGCACTGTGGGTTAATGCACTGGACTGCAAGGTCACTCTGAACCACATGGTTGGTGGTTCAAGCTCACCATCCACTCCTCAGAAACTCTATACAGGGTCACTATGGGTCAGAATTGACTCGATGGCACTTCACAACAACAACATTATCATAACATCATAAGCCAGAATTGCAATATGTTTTTGGAACTATGTATATGCTAGAAACAATACAAAATGTTTTACATTTATTTTCTCAAATGTTCATGATTGAAAGCTAGATAATGAATATGGAAGACTGAAGAAAAATGGATGCATTTGTATTATGATGCTATTGAAGATATTGAATATACCATATACTGTTAAAAGAACAGCAAATCTGTTTTGGAAGAAGTATGGTTAGATTGCTCATTAGATGTAATGGTAGCAAAACTCTGTCTCTCACATTTTGGATATTTTGTCAGGAAGAACCAGTCCCTGGAGAAGGACATCATGTTTGGTAAAATTAAAAGAGAGGAAGACCTTAACAAGATAGATTGATACAGTGTCTACAACAATGGGCTCAAACATAAGAATACTTGTGAGGATGGCACAGGACCCCAAAGTGTTTCTTTCTGTTGTATATATGATCACTATCAGTCAGAACCAACTTGATGGCACCTAACAACAACAACAACATACATAAAAACTCAGTGGAGCAGTGTTTAACATGGCCCTTCTAATCTTCAATTGTGTAATGTATGGTAAATCCTAACCACTATGCCTGTGGTTATTGTCCCATTTTGGAATGAGTTGTTCGTTATGTTAGTGAGCTCAAATAAAGTAAACAATATCTTCAGTCCCCACCTTACTAGAGGGTGAGACTCAAGTCACCACTCTTAGTTTCCTTGGAGATGTGGTCTGCATCCCAATATATAGGAATGGTTTTGAGAGCCACAAATTAGCCATCATCTCTGATATCTGGGTTAAAACAATAACCACTTTTCTGTTTTAGGCTGTTCCTGTATTAGGCAGACTGACAACTTCCTGTTAAATTAAGATGAGGAGGCTGGGGTCAAAGAACTGATTGAGACCAAATCAGGCCTAAGCACACATACATAATAACAAGCAATGTGTCCTTAACCTGATTTTTTGACATCATGAGGTTGAAACACACTTCCATCAGTGCCCCAGACATGGACAAAATACCATCTTTGTGATCCTCTCCCCTCCTCACCAAGGATGCACAGAAGACTAGTTCTTAAGCTGAATCATCCTTATGGATACAATCAGACAATGGTTACCACCCTAATAAAAGACTCCTGGCCCAGGACTCAGAGATCCATCTTGATGATGTCATACCTGGTGCACTCCTTTCTTTGGCCAATGAAGCAAGATCTTCTTCTTTTGCTTTTGGCCATTTTACAACTCTGTAGCCATGCCAAGAGAAATCTGGGAGACCACCATAACACTTTGGAAAAGTTCATTCACTTGCTCTGGATCCTGTCTTATCCTGTAGCCCATTGCCTGACCTGATGCATCGTCTTCTGCAGCCTTGTGAGTCAACAGCCTGTCTTCTGACCTGCCAATTTGGGTTTATCAGCTCCTGCAACCATATGAATCAGGAGAATTCACCAGACTGATGTCTGAACCATGGATTTGGGATTTGCCAGTCTCCACAACTATGTGAGCCATTTCCTTGGTGGTTCATAAATTCTATGAGATGTTGCAGCAAATTATAGAACCTTAAAACATGAAGGATAATATTGAGGGAAGGAGTTGAAGTTGATATCAGAGATTATGGAGTGGTACAGCATTTTCGAAAAGGTGGACATTTGAAACATCTTTAATCTCTACCTCATAGGGACCTGCCTGTGTTTCTCCTTCTAAAAGAAATTATTCAAGAGGCAGGACTTGAAGGTGGCTAGGGTGAAGGTGTAGTGAGGTTCACCACCAGCAATACCACAAAATACCAGGCATAGCAGATTCAGGACAGAGCTCCAAACTCAGAACCATATAGGCAGGAATATTTTTAAAGTTTGAAGACTTATAGCTAGTGGAACTTGTAGCTAAAGTAAGAAATCATGCGCTTTTGAATCTGCCAGGCTTGGAGGCCCAGAGTTGACAACATGGGTGAGACCAAATGGCAAGACCAAGTGGGAGAGCAGACACACCATGGAAAAATGCCACAGGGCCCTCGGAGCAAAGGTGGACAGTAAACTTTGTCACTTTTGCTTTGTTCTGATTTTCTTTTTATTGGTATCTGTTCATTGGCCTGCCATTGTTTGTGCACCTCCATTCTGGTAAGTAGAGGGGGTGCCTGAGCTAGGGGACACCCCCACCTCACCACTGGTGGGTTCTTCTGCCACGCATGTGCACAGATACTCTCAGCCCCAGAGCTGGCTCTGAACTGTTTTTTTGCTTGTTTGTTTGTTTTGTTTTGTTTTAATACGGAAGAGGCCAGAAAACAAGTGGTGTACAGAGGGAAAGAGAGTTAAAAAAAAAAAAAAAAGGCCAAAAATTAAATTAAATCCTGAGGTACCGTATAACAACCAACAGTGGCCTCTTGAAGTCTCTCAGGCAGCTTTAAAGGCAAGAAGAAGAAAGGGGACATTAAACTCATACTCATATTAGGCTACAGACTTTTTTTTTGTTTTTTTGTCTTATCTCCCTCCTTTACCTTTTTTGCAATTATAGACTACAGTATCCAGTCTAGTTTTTTATTGTTGTTTGTTGGTGGGGTTTTTTTTTTTTTGTTTTTTTCTGTTTCTGTTTTGCTGTTTTATTCTCCCCCTTTTACATTTGGAGGACTATTTCTCTCCCTAAATTACCCAAGAAGAGACAGCAACTGCTGCCATATAGTCAAGCTACAATCACACTCCATAAAACACCAAAATCCAGGCAAGAACCTATACCAACTGCCATATACCAGGGAGGCAGATAATACCTGTGAAAGTTACTCTGAGTTAAGCAATAAGAAGAGTGAAAAGGGAAACCCACATCCTGCTCGCATCTACCTGGAAGCAATCAGAAAGCATAAAAAAAAATACAAAAACACACGCTCAATTGTATTAAGGCCACAGATAAACACTAAACATATCCAAGAAGCAAAAGCAGATGACCATATCAGCACATGTCCAGAAACAAGATAAAATGTCTGAGACAAATGACTTAGAAGTATACCTGGATTCTATTCTGGAAGGATGGCAGGCCTTGGAAATGCCTGGGAAGGAATTAAGAAAAATGATTTTAAAATGTTTCAAAACACTATATAATGGAGTTGAGAAAAATAAGGAAGAAATGAGGAAAACGCTACAGGAACAACCAAATAAGATAGATACAGCATTGGAAACAATTCAAAACCTACATAAAGAGGTCCAAACGATTAATAACAGACTATCAGAAGTAGACAATACACTGAAAGGGCAAAGGAGTAGAATAGAAGAGATGGAAGGCAGACCAGTGATCTGGAAGACAAATGACTCAATACCACTAAGATAAAAGAGCAAACGAAAAAAGGACAAAAAAAATCTGAAGAAGGTGTAAGATTCATGTTGGACAATATGAAGAGGAATAACTTAACAATTATTGGCATTCCAGAACAAGAAGAATCACACAAGAGCACAGAGGAAATAGTTGAAGAACTACTGGAAGAAATTTTCTCTAACATCCTGAAAAGTGAAAAGATAAGCATTCAAGAAGCTCAACAAACCCCAGGAAGGATAGACCCCAAAAGAAAATCACCAAGACATATCATTATCAATCTCTCCAAAATCAAAGATAAGGAGAAACTCCTGAAAGCAGCTAAGGAAACCAGAAGTGTTACATACAAAGGCAAGCAAGTCAGATTAACCTCGAATATCTCAGCAGAAACCATGTAAGCAAGAAGACAATGGGGAGACATATATAAAACCATGAAAGAAAAAAAACTGCCAAGAATCCTTTATCCAGCAAAGCGGCAAATCAAATATGAAGGTATAATAAAAATTCCAGGAGAAATAGAAGCTAAGGGATTTTGCCAAAACCAACCCTGCGCTACAAAACATCCTTAAGGGAGGTATGTAGACTGAGAAGTAACAAGAACAGACAATAACCAGATATTAACATACATGGCAGCACATCCAAGAACAAAATCAACAGAAGGAAGAGTCAAGAACAGAACACAATTATAGGAACAAACTCAGAGAATCTGGGGGGTCAGTCTATGATCAAAACAATTACAATGTAAAAGAAAGTAAACACGTAGGAACAGAGATCCAGATAGTGAGATGGTCAGGTAGATTATAGGATAAAGTAGACTGCACTAAATGGAGGGAAGAGTTAATGGACTATAAGGTCACCTCAAAGAAAATTAACACTTCACAACATACCAAGAAAATGAAAATCCAAGAAGAGCATGCAAACATTAAAACTGAGGAAACTTACAAGAAAGAACACAAAAATCATGAACTCAGCAAAGGAAGACACACAGAACAAAGAAAGTAGCAATACCATGATAAAAACCACACACAAAACAAATATAATGGCAGCAATTAATCCATACATATTGATAATTACACTAAATGTAAATGAATTAAATGTACCAGTTAAGAGACAGAGGGTGGCAGATGGATAAGAAAATAAGATCCTTCAATATGCTGTTTGCATGAGACACATCTCACACAGACACAAAAACAGATTAAAAGTCAAAGGATGGAAAAAATATATCAAGCTAATTGCAATAAAAAAACGTACAGGAGTGACAATACTAACTTCTGATAAGATAAAGTTTAAGGTAAAAACCAGCATAATAGATAAAGATGGACATTATCTCATCATTAAAGGGACAATTGAACAAGACGACATACCATAATAAATATCTATGCTCCCAGTGAAAGAGATCCACAATATATAAAGCAAACTCTAATAGATTTGAAGAAAGAAATAGACGAATCTACAATAATAGTGGGTGATTTAATACACCACTTTTAAAAATGAATAGATCAATCCGAAAGAAACTTGACAAAGATACAGAAGAACTAAACAACACAATCAGCCAACTGGACCTCATAGATGTGTACAGAGATTTCAACCCAACAATAGCACAATACACATTCTTTTCCAGTACACATGGAGTATTCTCCATAATAGACCATGTTTTAGACCAAAAAACAAATCTCCATAAATTTACAAATATCAAAATACTACAAAGCATCTTCTCATATCACAATGCTCTCAAATTAGAAATCAACAATAGGAAGACCAAGAAAATAAAGTCAAATACATGGAAACTGGATAAGAACCTGCTGAAAAGTGACTGGATAGTAGAAGAAATTAAACGTGAATTCACAAAGTTCCTAGAAACAAATGAGAACAGAAACACAACATACCAAAATCTTTGGGACACGCTGAAATTGGTGCTAAGAGGACAACTTATTGCAATAAATGTACACATCCAAAAAGAAGAAAGAACCAAAATTAACACATTAATACAGCATCTACAACAATTATAAACAGACCAACAGAGGGAACTCACAGCCACCAAAAGAGAAGAAATAATAAAGATTAGAGCAGAAATAAATGAGATAGAAAACAGAAAAACTGTAGAAATAATCAACAGGACAAGAAGCTGGTTTTTTGAAAGGATTAACAAAATTGACAGACCATTGGCAAACCTAACAAAAGTAAAGAGGGAGGAGACACAAATAACACGCGTTAGAAACCACACAGATGATGTCACAATGGAACCAAAGGAAATCAAAAGGATAATAACAGAGTACTATGAAGAGCTGTACTCCAACAAATTTGAAAACTTAGAAGAGATGAATACATTTTTAGAAAACCACGACCTACCTAATTACACAGAGTGAAGTAGAAAACCTGAACAGACTCATAACAAAAGAATAATTGATCAGGTCATCAAAAAACTCACAATCAAAAAAAGTCCAGGCCCAGGTGAGTTCTACCAAACATTCAGGGAAGAGATGTCACCAATTCTACTCAGATTATTCCAGAAGATAGAGGAGGATGGAAAGCTTCCTAATATATTTTATGAAGCAAGCATAACCCTTATACCTAAACCAAGGAAGGACGTCATTAAGAAAGAAAATTATAGACCAATATCCCTCATCAACATAGATGCAAAAATTCTAAACATCAATCTTAGCCCACAGAATCCAGCAGCACATCAAAAATATAATACATCATGATCAAGTGGGATTCATATCAGGGATGGTTAAACATCAGAAAAACAATTAACTTAACACACCATATGAATAAGAAATAGAAAAGAACCATAGGATCACATATCGATTGATGCAGAAAAGGCATGTGACAAAATCCAACATCCATTCCTGCTAAAAACACTCAACAAAGTAGAAATTGAAGGGAAATTCCTCAACATAATTAAGAGCATATATACAAAATCAAAAGCCTACATTACGCTCAATGGAGAGAAACTGAAAGCCTTCCCTCTGTGAACAGGAACCAGACAAGGATGTCCTTTGTCACCACTCCTATTCAATATTGTGCTGGAAGTCTTAGCAAGAGCCATTCAGCAAGACAGGGAAATAAAAAGCATCCATATTGACAAAGAGGAAGTAAAACTGTCTCTATTTGCAGATGATATGATCTTATACATAGAAAACCACAAAGACTCCATAAAAAAATCTACTATACCTCATTGGACGACTCAGCAAAGTGGCAGGGTATAAGATTAACATACAAAAATCAGTGGATTCCTTTATAACAAAAATGACAGCACTGAAAAGGACATTAGGAAAGCAATACCATTTACAATAGCCACCCAAAGGATGAAATATCTAGGAATAATTGTAACCAGAGAAACAAAGGATTTATGCAAAGAAAACTACAAAATACTACTACAAGAAACCAAAAGAGATCTACAAAAATGGAAGAATGTACCATGCTCCTAGATAGGAAGATAACATTGTGAAAATGTCAATACTGCCCAAAACAATTTACACATATAATGCAATCCCAATCCAGATTCCAATGACAGCTTTCAAAGCGATGGAAAATTTTTTTACAAACTTCACATGGAAAGAAAAGAGACCCAGGATAACCAAAGCACTGCTTAATAAGAAGAGTAAGATTGGAAACCTCTTACTTCCCGACTTCAAAATTTATTACATAGCTACAGTGGTCAAAACAGTTTGGTACTAGTACAATGAAAGATACATTGATCAATGGAACAGATTGAGAATCCAGAAATTAACCCAGCCACACACAGCCAACTGATTTTTGACAAAGTACCTAAATATATTGCATGGGAGGTGATAGTCTCTTCAACAAATGCTGTTGACAGAACTGGAAAACGATATGCAAAAGATTGAAACAAGACCTTCACCTCATGCCTTATATAAAAACCAACTCAACATGGATTAAATACCTAAAATGTGAATCCCAGAATTATGAAGGCCATCAATGAAAAAATAGGGACAAATGTGAGGGCACTAATTCACGGAATACACAGACTACCAAACATTTTGAAAACCACACAATCAAAAGTAGCCAAACAAGATGATTGGAACATACTAAAAATTAAAAACTTATGTGCATCAAAAAACTTCAACGGAAGAATAAAAAGGGAAACCACAGAATGGGAAAAAGTCTTTTGCATCAGACCAGGGACTCATTTCTAAAATATATAGGAAACTCCAACAACTCTACAAGAAAAAGACAAATAACCCAATTAAATAATGGGCACAGGACATGAACAGACAATTCACCAAAAAGAAAATCTATGCAGCCAACAAACATATGAAGAAATGTTTGTGATCACTAGCCATTAGAGAGATGCAAATCAAAACAACAATGAGATCTCATCTCACATCAGCAATAACAACAAAGATAAAAAAAAAGTTGTTGTTGTTGTTGTTGTCAGGTGCCATCGAGTCGGAACCGACTCATAGCGACCCCATGCACAGCAGAACGAAACAATGCTCGATCCTGGGCCAACCTCACCACCGCTGCCACCCCCGAGTCCATCAATGATGCCACCTGGCCGATCAAAAAAGTAGAGGACAAGAAATACTGGCCAGATGTGGAGAGACTGGGACGCTCCTGCATTGCTGGTGGGATTGCAAAATGGTCCAAACTCTCTGGAAAGCAATATGACACTTTCTCAGAAGGTTGGAAATAGAAATACCTTATGATCCAGCAATTCCTCTACTTGGTATTTACCCACAAGAAATATGAGCCCTAACATGAGTAGGTATATGCACACCAATATTCATAGCAGCACTATTTACAATAGCAAAAAGATGGAGACAGCCTAAGTGTCCATCAACTGAAGAATGGATAAACAAACTGTGGTACATACACACAATGGAATATTATACTACCTTGAAGAATAACAAGGAAGCTGCAAACCACAGCATAACATGGATAAACAATGAGGTCATTATGTTGAGTGAAATTAGTCAGTCACAAAAGGAGAAATACTGCATAGGACTACTAATGTAAAAAACTAGGAAAAAGAATCCATACTAAAGAGGGGGAGGGATTCTTTGCTGGTGACCAAGATGTGGAGGTGGGGTAAGGGGAGGGAGGGTAAGGTGGAGCACAGGGTAGGGAATAGACACAGGATAGTTTGGTTGCTAGGGAGGGGGGCAAAGCACAAGATGGGGGAAGGGAATGGAAGAACAAAGCAGATGGGAAAACAATTATGCAGCTATGCATGGGCTAAGTGGGATAGAGGTAAATAAAGTTGTATGCACAACCTTGGAACAACAGGGCTCTGGAATACAGGTATTGAGACATGGTTGGGATAGGCAAAAGGGGGGAAATAATGTTAATATGCTTGGCTGTCTTTTGAATCTTGGTTTCCCTGGCATACCATTACAAAATAGACACGAGCGGGAGAGAAAGGCATAGCCAGAAATACCACCATAGAAAGCTTGTTAAGTCCATCTTCTGCCTATAACTGATAGGAATACCTAAAATGTGGCTACAATGTGCTCAGTGATGGAGGCTTACTGTGGAACCTCTGCATTACATAAGACCATAGGTGGAATCCTGAACCGCATTTAGAATCTTCTGAGGTGGGAAATTTCCACTTGAAAGGACAAACAGACCAGCCTAGAGTGACTAGAACAACACAAGATGCTTCTTGAAAGAAAGACCGACAGGAAAAATACAAAACAATATAGGCAGGCGTACTGATCACTACAAGAACAAGTAAGTTGCTTGCCCAGGAGACATTAAGTTAAGTGGTAGGGTCCCTTCAAGGTAAACCCCCTTCCAAGACTAAGACTCAATGGTAATACATTCTCTGATTGGTGATCACGTTCATCATTGATAATGGGAAATGAGGGAAATACAGCAATGAAGCTGCGAGCTAAGCCCTACAACGTTCAATAGACTCCTGTGAACCTGGGTGGAGACCTGGTTGGCCAGCAGTATGGCAAGACCTGGGGACTCTTGAACCCAGAGTCAGTGACATAGCTACAGAGGACTAGAGTGGAGAGTGAAGCGTCCAGTTGATAAGAAGAGAGGGCATATGTATAAGAACACCCACACTTGCAGATAATATCCACTTGACCTGGCTTCAATGACTGATTGACCAGAGCTCAACTACAAGAAGAAAGGAGAGGAACAAAAGAGTAATCTGATACAATTTTATGAACTTGACCTACACCTATGGATGCAGTAGCTCAAAAGAGGGATTATTCCCACCCCTCCATACACAGAGTAGACAGGGATGGGCAACTTGGACATTGGCTATCCAAAATGTGGGGCTACAAAAGTAAGAAGTGGCTGGTTTACAAGCTTTCATGAGGGAACCTAGATCCAGAGGGCATGGAGGAAAGTAGAATCTCCACTGAGATCCAATCTGTCTGGGCAGGGCTGATGAAAGGAGATATGGATAGGTCTCTTGTGATATACTAATGAATAATTGTTAACAGGACTGATTGTGAGGGTTGGTGATGTAAAGGTAGACATTTTATATCAAAAGAAGGGTAGTGATTGACTTTACAGTCTAGGAGTGGAGGTCCCTGGGACCATCAAGGGAGAAGAGCAGAGACCGCGACCCTACCCAGAGAAACAGTGATGCCAGAGATGGAGGCAGAGATGATGACATGGAGAGATGGAATGGCTGGGAATTTTAGACCCAGAGAGGGAGAAGGGCTGTGTACTGACAACCGGAGGCAGGCTTGCAGGGTATAATACCCTTTGGTTGGTTGATGATGCATGGAGGGGATTGTAACCATGGCAATTAAATGATATATGACAGGATGAATATAAAGCTAATGTCCTCCCATGTAAACGATCACATGTTGTTGTTGTTGTTAAGTGCCTTTGAGTCGGTTCCAACCCATAGCGACCCTGTACAGGGTTTCCAAGGCTGTAAATCTTTACGGGAACAGAAAGCCTCATATTTCTCCCACGGAGCGGCTGGTAGTTTCGAACTGCTGGCCTTAAGGTTCGCAGCCCAATTCGTAACCACTACGCTACCACATAATTCACAATAAAACGTTAAAAAAAAAAAAGGAAATAAATTATTCATGCAAACCCAATGAGGCAGATGTAATCACGTATGGATGAAGAAACTGAGATGTGGTGAATAAATTATCTCCAGTGCCTACTGGAACAAATTACCACAAACTGAATGGCTTCAAACACCAGAAATTTTTTCTTTAACAGTTCTGCAGGCTATAAATCCAAGTTCAAGTTGTCTATAAGACCATGTTCCTTCTGAAGGCTCTAGAGAAACATACTTCATTGTCACTGCCTAGGTTTTGGTAGTTTCTGGCAATCTTGGGCATTCTTTGGTTTGTAAATGTATCTCTCCAATCTCTTCCTCCATTGTCATAATGGTCTTTTCTCCTCTGCATGTATGTCTATAGCTAAATGTTTCTCTCTCTTTATGAGGATCCCTCTAACAGGTGCTGTGGAATAAAGCACTGAACCACAAGGTTGCTTTGAACCACAAGGCCAGCAGTTAAACTCACCAGCTGCTCCTTGAAAATCCTATACTGGGTCACTATGAGTCAGAATCAACTCAAAGGCACTTAACAACAACTAACCATAAGATAAGTGGTTCAAATCTACCGGCCATTCCTTGGAAATCCTATACAGGGTTGCTATGAGTTCAAACTGACTCGATGCACTTAACAACAACAAAAACAATAGGAAACGTGGTGATTCTGTGGATTAGGTCCTGGACTGCTAACTGTACAGTCAGTTGTGCAAACCCATCAGTTTCCACACATTAAGATTTCGTGTCAAAACCTTGTGTAAGGTGGCTATGAGCCAGAATTGACTCAACTGCAGTGGGTTTTTTTTGCTGTCATTGTTTAATCCAGTATAAATTCATTTTAACTTGACTACATTTGCAAAGACCTTATTCCTAAATAAGATCACATTCACAGATATTACAAGTTAGGACTTCAAGACAGTTTTTGGGGGCACATAACTCAAACCCCATAATAGTGGTTCAGTCTCTGAACTTCTAGTATTTGTACTACCAGAGAGCTGATTGAACCTTCAGCCTGAAAGACAGGACTCTTGGTTTCTACTGATTAAGAATAGTAAACAGAGGAAGGGTTTCCATATGAGCAAGGAGTTATAGGAAAGAGGCTTGCAAGCAGAGACAGGAAGGACTTCATGTAACACTTAACCCCGACTCCCTGAGCAAAGGCTTTGCTGTGTTTTTTTTGTTGTTGAATTTTTTTAAGGTTTTATGTGGGGGACAGGCATTGTGTTTATTCATAGGAATAGGTGAGGATTTGGGGAAGTGGGCTGTAAGAAGAGGCCATGCTAATTGCGTGCCTGTGCAACATTTCTTAAAGGTGTATTCTATTGCAAAGTCTTCTGGTAAGGGCAGACAAAACATATTCTGGAATGTCTTGCATGCTTGGTGTTCTCTGCTCTCCATGAAAGGTCATCCTTCAGGTTATACACATGCTAAAGGAACTAAGTTAAACCAATTGACCTGTATTTCAAGTGCATATCTCAGGATGTGGGTTAATCTATAGCAACTTGAGATATACAGACTGTAAAATGGGCAAGGTCTTGTGAATAATGCTTTCACATCCCAGAGGCCCTCTAGGTACTCTGTCTCAATTGGAAGAGTCTGAATCTTCACCTGGGGACTTAGAATCTATATACTCTTAACCTCTCTGCTTTTCTCATTTAGAGTTGCTATCTGTTTGCTGTTGTACTCTGGATGGTGATCATGGTGGTTATGTGCTGTGGAGTCAGTTCCAACTCATAGTGATTTTCCAAGGCTGTAGATTTTTATAGGAGCAGAAACTTCATTATTCTCCCATGGAATAGCTAGTAGTTTCCAACTGCTGACCATGTGATTAGCAGCCTGACTCATTACCACTATGCTACCCGAGCTCCTGTACTCTGCATAGCTATAGATAATAACTAAAGGTTAAGAGAAATGTTTGGACATGTAAGGAGTTGATAAAGAGGAGACCATAGTAGAACTTAAGCCTCTGCTAGTACTGTAAATTAACACATTCATGGATGCAGTACAAAGTAGAAGGGGAAAGAAGTATAGAAAATTTCAAGTAAGGTAGACTCGTTAACTGAGTTTTAAAAGATAAAGTAGAATTTTATTAAATATTAAGTGTCATAGGCAATTTGAAAGCATTTAAAAACAAACAAATATCATGAAGTGCTTGTAAGGACTAGGCATTTGGTCAAGCACTGGAGTTATAAATAGTAGACTGTCTCTATAGTTGCTGAATTTACAGTCTAGTCATCATCCAGTCTCCACAGCCTCTTAAGATTTTAAGCACCTCCCTCCCTTCCCAGCCCCCTTATTCTTTCTTATCATCTTGACTTCAAGCATAATCTAGTGCTCTTCCAGTTCCACTTGTCAAAGAGCCAATAGCTGAATCCCATACATTTTCCTGAAAACTGCTTAATGTTTACTCCTACCAAGACTACTGACCATCTTGACCTGATGATGGAACAACAAGCACAGTGTCTTCCTGATGAGTTTGTTGTTTTGCTATTTTTCATGCACATGGAAGGTCATATCTGGTGTTCCACCCCAGTCACAACACATAGTAAAGAACCACTCAATAGAAGTTGAATTAAGCAGAATTCTCCTCCTCAACTCTAGTCTTTTGAAACAAATTTTGTGAACCTTCTTCCTTCTAGAACCTCCTCTTTTCTACCACTTCTACACAAATTAATGAGGCCCTGGAACCCTATTTTTTCTTTCTTTGTTTATGAAGTTGTAGAGATTAGTAAGTTCCATTCTGCCTCACAGAAGTATTTCAAGTGTTTTATACTACTTTTCC
This sequence comes from Chrysochloris asiatica, assembly GCF_000296735.1. Lineage (NCBI taxonomy): Eukaryota > Metazoa > Chordata > Mammalia > Afrosoricida > Chrysochloridae > Chrysochloris > Chrysochloris asiatica. Next base: position 2,922,948 of record NW_006408553.1, on the reverse strand, counting down.
CACACTTTCATCCACAAAGTCCTCGATCCCTTCCCTGAATTAAAAAGAAGTTATATAAAGCAAGGGGCAAGTGTTTGCATTTAGAGAATTTATGGATTATTATTGTTATTATTATTATTATTATTTTGAACAGGCAGCAATGATATATATAAAATTTTCTCTGGTCTTACCACCTTCCCCCTAGCTCAGCATGCATCAACTCATCAGAGTGGGATGGTGGAGTTCTAGAGTGAAATATTAATCTCTCCTTCAAGGGCACATGCAGGAGGTGAAGGGGAGGGTGTAAAGTATTTCTGGCTACTAATTAAAAATCAAATCATTATTCACACCAGAGACATAAGTTCTCCTTATAAATTGCTAACCATGTTTGTTTCCTATGGTGAAAAGTTTAGAAACTTAAGCAATTGTGTTTCAAGGAGATAGAAAGGGGAAAGATATGTTTTTTAAAGTAGTTTTTGTCATGAGTTGTAGCTTTCATTTAAACAACTTAATTCATTTCTATGTATTTGATTAGCATTTGAGCAAAGAGAATTCTAATGGTTCAATTGATGTGCTCAAAGGAATCCTGGAGGGTAATCCATCAGATAAATATTGATCAGTAGAGGTTCTGCACCCAGCTGGAAAAATAGCCACTGGAAGATTTTTAATGGAGGATTACTTCAAAATGTTCTTTTTGGGAACAGTATTGCTGAAAGAAGATTACTTATAACAATCTATGTTTATGTAACATTTGAACATTTTCAATGTTTTGCTTCCCTTAATGTCAAAAAGGTCTTTGATATATATAAAGCAGAGATTTGACACATGAAGGAACTGGGGAATAGAGATTAAATCTAGAAGTTTGTGGCATAGTTATAACCAGAAGCCAGGCTTCTTGATTACTGCATTAGATTGTCTCTTAAACAGATGTGATAGCAAATATTTAAACAACTTATTTATTTATTTCTGACAGTGGGAACCAGGAATGGTGGCGTGTTGCTATTGGTTAACACTGCCTTTTGTAGTCTATATAAACATTTCAAACTAGGATGTTAAATAGAAACTACATGTCCATATTATCAATAAAATGAACACTTTGTTCTTTAGGTGTACATATATAGAGTCACAAAAACCATAATCTCATGCTCAGAACAGGTAAAATGTCATAATCTTGGTCCAGAAGACAAATTAAAAATTCTATGGCTGGTCCAATCTCTTTACTCAATACTTAGGTCTACAACTGAGCTGTCCAATATGGTAGCCATTAACCCCATGTGACTATTGCTCATTTAAAATCAGACTCATCAGAACTGAGATGTGCTATAAATGTAAAATGCATACTAGAGTTTAAAGACGTTGCATAAAAATTTAATGTATCTTTAATGGTTTTTATATTAATTAAGTGTTGAAATAATATTTTGGTTACTTTGGGTTAAAAAAAAAACTGTATTATTAAAACAAATTCTACTGTTTTCACTGTAATGACCACAAAAAATTAATTACATATAGCTTACATATGTGGTTCATTGGACTGATGAACTATCAGATTGTCAGCTGGTCTGTGACACTCCCTAGTGATTATCTCTGTATGTGCCTGGATATCTCATAGACTATATACCTTTAGCTTAGGCAAGTAATAGCAATTAAAGGCTAGACATGTGGTTAGGCTGCCTTATCTAGCTCCTTCTATTTTTTTCTCTCTCTTTATATATATTGTTGTTGTTGTCAGGTGCCATCGAGTCGAAACCGACTCATAGCGACTCCATGCACAGCAGAACGAAACAATGTTCGATCCTGGGCCAACCTCACCACCGCTGCCACCCCCGAGTCCATCAATGATGCCACCTGGCCGATCCATCTCGTTGGAGGTCTTCCTCTTTTTCTCTGACCCTCCACCCTACCCAGCATGACATCCTTCTCCAACGATTGTTTCCTCCGGACTACATGTCCAAAGTAGGAGAGACGAAGCTTAGCCATCCTGGCCTCCAAGGAGCACTCTGGCTGCACTTCTTCCAAAACAGATCTATTGGTTCTTTTGGCAGTCCATGGCACCCTCAGTATTCTCCTCCAACACCACAACTCAAAGGCATCAATTCTTCTACGATCCTCTTCATTCACTGTCCAGCTTTCGCATCCATATGAAGCTATTGAAAACACAATGGCCTGGGTCAGGCGCACCCTAGTCCTCAAGCTGACATCTCTGCCCTTCAATACTTTAAAAATTTCCTGTGCAGCAGATTTGCCCAGTGCAATACGTCGTCTGATCTCTTGACTGCTACTTCCGCGAGTGTTGATAGTTGATCCAAGAAGAACGAAGTCCTTGACAACTTCAATCCTTTCTCCATTGATAAGAATGTTGTTTATTGGTCCAGTGGTGAGGATTTTTGTTTTCTTGACATTGAGATGCAATCCATATCGAAGGCTGTGCTCTTTAATCTTCATAAGTAAATATTTCAAGTCCTCTTCACTTTCAGCGATCAAGGTTGTATCATCTGCATATCGCAGGTTGTTAATGAGTCTTCCTCCAATCCTGATGCCACGTTTTTCTTCATAGAACCCAGCTTCTCGTATTATTTGCTCAGCATACAGGTTGAGCAAGTATGGTGAAAGAATACAACCCTGTCTCACACCTTTCCCAATTTTAAAACTTTCAGTGTTCCCATGTTCTGTTCGAACAACTGCTTCTTGGTCTAGGTACAGATTTCTTAGAAGTACAATTAAGTGTTCTGGAATACTCATACTTCTCAATGTTGTCCATAGCTTGTCATGATCCACACAATCAAAAGCCTTTGCGTAGTCAATAAAGCACAGGTAAACATCCTTCTGATATTCTCTGCTTTCAGCCAAGATCCATTGGACATCAGCAATGATATCTCTCGTTCCACGGCCTCTTCTGAATCCAGCTTGAACCTCTGGAAGTTCTCTGTCAATGTATGACTGTAGCCGTTTCTGTATTACCTTGAGCAAAATATATTAATTTAAGAATTTTATTGTGGATTGTAAAAGTTTACAGGGCAGATCCTCAGTTTTACATTCAACAAATCATACACCTTGTTCATTACAATGACTATAATACCCTCCATGTAGCATCAGTTAATAGTGTTTCTCTCTATCCGCTTTAGCTCTTTTTTTGTTGTTGTTGCTGATGGAGCCCCTCACTGCACTTCTACCCTATCCGCCATATGGTTTGTTCTTGCTAACTCCTTCTTGAGACTAAAGAAGAGCCAGGGATATCCTTTGGCAACACAAGTACTAGAGCAAAGCAGATTCCATGACCCATGGCCTTTTTCAGGGGTCACCCTTATATCATTAATCATGTCTGGAGGGAAAGAAAAAGAATAAAACCTTTCCCTGAGGTTGGGAAGGGGTGTGGTGGAGATGGTCTCAGTCTCCATACTTTGTCAAGTATATGATGATGGTAGGTTTATTTCTTTACAGATTTATTTTGTTTCTTTTGTCTCGATGGAGTCCTGGTGTGGTGCTGGGGGTCAATGCGCTCGACTGCAAGGTAAGTTTGAATCACAAGGTCATTGGTTCAAGCTCACCAGCTGCTCCTCAGAAACCATATACAGGGTGGCTATAAGATGGAATCAACTCAACAGTACTAAACAACAACACAAATGGAATGCGAGACCTTATTCAGAGAAGGAGCAACACCAGAGATGAAGGTGGAGATGGGGACATGGAGAGAGGTTTCTACTGTGCACTAGTACTGACCTGCTCAGCAGAGGCTCTCAATATTCCTAAAATAGAAGAGAAAGCAGAAAAAATAGAAGAGAAAAGCAGAAAAAAGAGTCTAAGATTCATGTTGGATAACATGAAGAGGAATAAATTAAGAATTATTGGCATTCCTAAACAGGAAGACTCACAGAAGTCCATAGAGGAGATAGTTGAGGAATTACTGGAAGAAAACTTCCCTAACATCTTGAAGGATGAGAAGATAAGCTTTCAAGAAGCTGAATGAACCCCAGGAAAGATAACCCCAAGACATATCATAATCAAGTTCTCCAAAAATCAAAGTCAAGGAGAGAATCCTAAAAGTAGCCAGGGAAAAGAGAAGTGTTACTTACAAAGACAAGCAAATTAGATTAAGTTTTGACCTCTTAGCAAAAACAATGCAGGCAAGAAGGCAATGGGGAGACATATATAAAATCCTAAAAGAAAAAAACTGCCAATCAAGAATTGTCTACCCAGCAAACCTGTCAATCAAGTATGTTGGTACAATCAAAGCAATCCAGGATAAAGAGAATCTAAAAGACTTTATCAAAACCAACCCAGCACTTCAAAACATCCTAAAATGAGTTATTTGGACTGAAAAAACAACAAGAACAGACACCAACCAGAGATTGACAGATGTGGTAACACCACCTGAAACTCAGTCGACAGATATCAGAGTCCATAACAGAACAGAATTACAACTATGAATACAGAGGTCCTGGAATTTCAATCAAAGATCAAATATATAACAACGTCAACAAAGGGAAAAATATAGGAACAGAGATTCAGGTGGTGAGAAGGAGGTCAGGTCGATTGCAGGATACAATCGTAAATGTCTTAAATGGAAGGAACAGTTATTAGATTATAGGGTAACCTCAATAAAAGTTAATACTTCACAACACACCATGTAAAGGAAGATCCTAGAAGAACATGGAAACATTAAAACTTAAAAGAAGCTGACTAGAAATAGCACAAAAAACATGAACTCAGCAAAAGAAGACATGCAGAACAAAGGAACAAGCAGCACCCAAGGTTGGTTTGAACTGTAAGGTCAGTAGTTCAAACTCATCTGCTACTCCTTGGGAACCTATACAGGCTCACTGTGAATTGGAACTGACTTGAAAACACTTAAAAACAACAACATACTCGGATTATATATATAAAAAAGAACATGGGATCAGGATTGGAGGAAGATTAATTAACAATCTGTGATATGCAGATGATACACTCTTGCTTGCTGACAGCAAAGAAGCCTTGAAGTACTTAATGATGAGGATCAAAGATTACAGCTTTCAGTCTGGGTTGCACCTTAATGTGAAGAAAACAGAAATTCTTACCACTGGACCAATAAATAACACCAAGATATATGGAGAAAAGACTGAGTTGTCAAAGACTTCATTTTTCTCGAGTCAGCCATCAAAACTCAAGGAAACAACAGTCAAGAAATCAAACAATGTATTACATTGGGCAAATATACTGAACAAGACCTCTTGAAAATATTCAAGAACAAAGATGTCAATCTAAGGACTAAGGTGTGCCTGACCCAAGCCATGGCATTTTTAGTAGCCTCATATGCATGTGAAAGTTGGACAATGAATAAGGAAGACTATAGAAGAATTGATGCATTTGAATTATGGTGTTAGAGAAGAATATGAAAAGTACTACTGACTGCTATGAGAACAAACAAATCTGTGTTGAAGAAGTACAACCAGAATGCACCTTAGAAGCCAGAATGGTCAGACTTTGTCTCTCATACTTCTGGTATATTATCAGAAGGGACCAGTCCCTGGAGAGGAGCATCATGCTTGGTAAAGTGGAGGGTCAGCGAAAAAGAGGATGATGTCCAACGAGATGAACTGGCACAATGGCAAGAGCAATGGGCTAAGCATAGCAAAGATTGTGAGGTTGACACACAGAACTGGGCAGTGTTTCGTTCTGTTGTGCATAGGGTCACTATGAGTCAGTATCAACTCGATGGCACCTAACAACAACATGTTTTCCAACATCCTTGCCACTCCATTTGAATATAAAAGTTGCATTGTTCATGAATACAGTATTCCATGGGCTTAGGATATAAGGGAGTTCAGCAGGACACAAAATGAATACAAGCAATCATGCTTATTCTATGACTGAGTGAAAGGTGACATCTGGGTGATTCTGTTTGAGCCAAAACACAGAAAGAAGGTAATGGTGTTTTAGGACAAACTAATGACAATGGACCCCTCTTATGTCCTTTTTTTCCTATCATTATGTCATTGTATTAGTCAATCACTTACACTAAAAAGGAAATGGAAAGACTGGTCATTCCATAGTTGCTTTTTTATTCAGTCCTTCCTTACTCACCAGCTAATATTTCCATGAGAAGCAGCCCCTATTTTAAGAACCCTGGTGGCACAGTTGTTAAGCATTCATCTGCTAACCAAAAGGTCAGTGGATTGAACCTACTGGAGAAAGATGTGACAATCTGGTTCTGTAAAGATTTGGAAACTATGGGGGCAGTTTTACTTCCATTTGAATCCACCATCTATTCTTCAGAAACCCTATATAGGGTCGCTCTGAGTCAGAACTGACTAGACAGCACTTTACAACAACACAGGGTCACTGAGTTGGAATCAACTGATGACAATGAGTTTAGTCCTTGTGTGCCTAAATAAGGGGGCTCTCCAGAATGAAGTGATTTGACTTAAACCTTCTTAGGTTTAGGTTTCCAAAGCCTATTTGTTTCTAAAGCCTTTGAGGTTTTCCATTTTAAAGGCAGGACTTTGTGATACAGAATCAAATTTTGTTTGGAGAAAGGGATTGGGAAAATCGTTTGCATATCTGTACTCATAAAATGAGTATGAAAGAGAAAAACACCTAGAAACCAATTAAGGAGAATGTATAGACTCAAACCAATGCTGAGGGTGTAAGCAATGCTTTGGTTGAACATCAGAGCATATTCAACTCACAGAATCAAAATTATAAGCATGCTTCATTAGTTTACCAAATAGTTCAACAGAATTGGTAGAAGTTCAGAAACATGAAGAATCCAGATTCAAGGTATTCTTTGTCTTTGTAGTGTTAGTTTTGTTGCCTCTGGGTAACAATTTGACAGTCTCAGCTGCTGGCATTGGGTACTCTAATGATAATATTCAAAGGCCACTTTCCTTTAATCAGGGAGAAAAGTATTTGACATTTTCATTCTCTATTGTGGGAGAATAATTCTGCCAGTACAGGAGAAAAATATAAAAAATAATTATTATGTGGCAACCAAAGTACTGGTACTGAGTTAGGAAAGGAAAGCAGTTGGCCCTGGAATGGAATAGGGAAGGGGCAGTAAGTTCAGACTAAACAAAAAACAAATGTACTTCTCAGGATCAGTGTTCGTGTGGTAGCAGGGCTTTGAAGGAGAGCGCCTCTGTGAGTGAATGAAAAATATGGGCAACAAGTGGTATTGTTTGGGAACCTAGTGAGAGATGCATATGGTCAGTCTCCATAGGGAATCCAAGAAAATGTTATTGGGCAACATACCTTTGAAAGTTTATGTACATGGACATAGAAGGGGCAAGAAAGATCTCACACAATCTGGAGCACAGTGTGGGGCAGCATCATCTCGTGGCAGCAAAGAGCACTGAGGGGAGGCCACAGTCTTCTCTGCTTGGAGGATGACTCTGGCAGAGTTGTGTTATTTCAATCATTCTGCATAGGAGTCGAATGCTCTTATAGTCTGCCTTTAACACTAGCATTGCACAATATTAAGGTGGGTAGTAAAAGTCATGGAAATAGTTGGAATTTTTCAGTTTTAGTTACTTGTTGTTGTGTTGTTAAGTGCTGTCGAGTCAATTCCAACCCATAGTGACTCTGTATAGAGTTTTCAAGGAGCAGCTGGTGAGCTTGAACCACTAACCTTGCAGTTCAAATGACTGCAGTCTGACTCATTAGCCCACAGCGCCATACCAGGACTCCTTTAGTTACTTAGAACAACATTAAATATCAAATAGGAAACACCATGGTAAGTCACAGAATTGCTAGACTTAAGAGTGAGACAGGAGACTAATATAACCCTGGGTTTCTTGCACATTGTATGTGTGAGTCCTTGATCCTGTTCTAATATAAAATAAGACATAAGCATGGCATTACTTGAATCTCAAGTGCCACATAACAATCAATATCTATTATACCAGCAAATACAGGTAAATGACAGAATAAGCACAGTACATCCTTTACCTGTCTAGGAAGGGCTGATGAAAAGAAATGCAGATGGGTCTCATGTGATGCAACAGTGAAAATTGTTACCAGGACTGATTGTGAGGACTGGAAAGGTAAAGGCAGGTATTTTATAGCAAGGAGGGGAGTGACTAACCTTTCAGTCTAGGAGCGGAGGGCCCTGGGACCATCAACGGAGAAGAGCGGAGAACGGGATCTCACCCAGAGAACCAGTGAGTCCTGAGATGGAGACAGAAGATGACGAGAATGACGTGAAGAGATGGAGTGACTGGGGAGTTGAGATCCAAAGAGGGAAAGGGGCTGTGTGCTGAGGACCGTGTTGCGGGGGTTGGGGTGGGGGAATGCAAGGTATATCCTTTCTTTGGGGGATCATGGATGGGATGGTAACTATGGCAATGAAACGATGGATGAGAGAATGAATGTAAAACTAATGTTTCCCCATGTAAACTATCACTCAATACACAATAAAACATTTATATATATATATAAAGACCTTGGTGGATTGGTTTTATTTATTTTGTTGAGTCAAGCTTGTCAATATCATCACAATCATCATCGGAGTCACCTGACTTAGTTCTAAAATGTTTCTAATTCCCCACCGCCCCCCCACACAAACTGCACTGAAACTTCTAAGGAAATTCCAAAAAGCTATTCCAAAAAACATACATTGATACCTTTAAAATTTAGAAATTTCAAGTTTCTACTCTGAAATGGACAGCTTGTGCTTGATTTTATAAGTTACATCATGTTTTGAGATTGAAAATTCAATGCTGTTATTATATGATAAAGGAAAGGTGAAAGGTCAATGAAGATGGGCGAAATCTCAATGGAATAGATTGATGCAATACTATAATAATGGTCTGAAATATACTAACTATCATGAAGACGGTGCAGGCAATTTTTCTTTCTCTTATACGTAAGATAACCATGAGTTGAAGTCAATGGCAACTAATTACAACAAAGAAATAAACGTGTATAGAGTACCTACTGTGTACCTAGTATCCATGGTTTCTCATTTAATCTTCACAAAAACAATGTAATCTGTTTTTACAGATACAGAAATTGAAGTTCAGAGCAGTTAACAAAATTCACTCAAGGTTGCCACAGTTAATAAACAGCAGAGTTGAGATTTCAGTTTTGTCTTCTTCTGATACCCAGGCTATTTCTGCCATAGAAAACTGACTCCCAGATCTTGCATATAGTCTTCTTAAAGTACACTGTAAATTAAGACTCATGATTTACACATAAAATTTAAATGCTTAGGTCCACTGTTTCCATAAGCATTTATTACACTAAACAGAAGTGTTGTATTTCAGTGTTTGCTAAGATAATTGCTATCTTCTGTGCTCTATGCAGTGAGCCCTAATGGTACAGTGGTTAAAGTGTTTTGTTGTTAACCAAGAGCTTGATGGTTCCAACCTGCTAACTACTTTACAGGAGATATATATGATAGTCTGCTTCTGTAAAAATTTGCAGCCTTGGAAATCCTATGGGGGTAATTCTACTTTGCCCAACGGGTTTGCTATGAGTCAGAATAAACTCAATGATAATGGATTCCACTTGGTGGTTTGGTGCTCAATATAAGAATAATTAAGAATCTATGTCGATTAAAAAAAAAAAAGAATCTATGTCGATATAAGCATGAAACTTTAAGAGTTTGATGGGACAATACCATTCAACCCAAATGTTTATGAGCCAGTGAGTTTCCGCTGCCAAAAACTCCTAGGTGCCATTCTAGATTTAAGCTTATTGTAGCACATGATTGATTTCTTGACTTCTTCTTCCATAGGAACTGATTGTAGATTCAAGTACAATAAGTTTCCTTGGATTTTATTCCCCAAAGCACCCTGTTGTAATTATTTTTGCCTATTGAAATCCTGCTCTTTTTCCAAGGTTAAGTCTTATTATTTCCAGGAAGGTTGAGTTTCATCAGTTTCCCCAAGTGTTCAGTCTCTGCACATCCAAAAGCAAAAAGAAGTTTAGAGCTGGCACAGATTGAAAAATTTCTGGATTTTTCTTAATAGGTTGTTCAGGCAATATGCTTTAGTATAGGACAATCTTTGAACTCAGTGCACGTCAGGTGTCGTACATAGAGCTAGCTTCAGTAATGGCTCATTTCCAACTACTTTAGATACACAGGCTTCAGACAACAAGGCAGTGCTTTTCATTCATCATCATACAGTCGACAGATAGAGGTGTGCTCATGATTTGTAGCATCTACTTTGTGATGTTGTTGTTGTTATTGCTAAGTGCGGTCAAGTTGGCTCTGACTCGTAGTGACCCTGTATATGTTTTCCAAGGAGCAGCTGGTGGATGTGAACTGCTGACCTGTGGTTTACAGTTCAGTGCTGATCCTACACTGTCACACCAGGAGTCCCTCTTATAATAATGTGCCCCTGAGCTGTTCCTATCACCTGTCAGCCTGACTATAGTAATAAGGCCCTTTTGATCAGAAAATAGTGAATTCCCCTCAATCCCTCAACTATATCTTGCTATTAAAGAACAAAAGAATGCTTCATCAAGGTTTACCTAGTCTACAGCATGCTCAGAAAATATGCTGACTACATGAAAATAAAAGAATCTCTGGTAGTGTAGCGGTTATGAGTCGAGCTGCTAACCTCAATGTCAGCAGTTCAAAACTACCAGCAGTTCCTCGGGAGAAAGATGAGGCTTTCTGTTCCCATAACGATTTGCAGCCTCAGAAACTCTATGCAGGTTGCTATGAATTGGAACTGACTCTATGCATGGCGTATAACCACTACCACCACAGGAAAATAAACCAAAAAAAAAAAAAAAAAAAGAGGGGGGACAGGGAACTAAATTATGGACAAAAGGGTAAGCAAGATACTTTTCTTTCTGTTGTGTTGAAATTTTCACATTTACTAGCCTTAAAAAAAAATTAAGATACCAAGTAGAACTCCAATTAAACTTCTGTGCCTGTAAGACAAAATGTCATAAAAATTATAAAAATTTCAAACATCTTCTGAAACACTTATTTACAGTGTTTGTTTCTTTGAATAACTACTTTTTAAGGAATGACATGCCCACTCTATTTTCCCTGTGTGCAGCTGTGATACCTCCTAATTTCCTCAAATACTCTCCCCTGTCCCAGATTTAGCAGAGGCCTTGTCAGTTTCTGGGCCAGAGGCCAGGGCAAGACTGAAGCAAACAAAAGTTTTCTTCTCTGTGATTCTATCTAGGAAGGTGAGATGAAAGGACCCTTCACATCAGGAGATTTGAGAATTTTGCACAGCTCTGGAGTACTTTAAAAAAAAAATGGAGAAAGGACAAAACTCCGTCGATTTATGGAAAAGACAAATATTTACTGAACAACATCTATAAGACAGCCAGACTGACAAGGTGCTGTAAGAGAAACAACAAGAGCATAAACAATTGTCAGAATACTCAAAATAATAAGAGTATGAGTATAGTTGAAGACAGAAGCAACAGGATAAGAGATACTTTACAGGGAAACTGCCAAAGATTTCTTTAAAGTACACATTGTTGCAAAAGGGTGATCATTTCATGATATTATTTGGAAAGACGAGTAATTCATTAATCCTGGCAGGGACTTGGTGTGAAGGTACAACAGGATCATAGCAAAGAGACAAATAGAATGCAGGGATAAAATGCTATATTTGGTCCTATGCTAATATACTCAAAATATAGTTTCAGGGTATACCTTATTCATGATTCCATAGTGACCCTATAGGACAAACAGAATTTCCATATAGGGTTTCCGAGGCTGTAAATTGGTGAAGAAGCAGACGGTCACGTCTTTCTTTCAAGAAATAACTGGTGGGTTCAACCCATCGACCTACTGGTTAGTAGCCACAAGCTTAAACTGTGGCACCACCAAGCTATGACTTTATTGTAGTTGTGGTTAAGTACCATCCACTCATTTCTGACTCACAGCAACCCTATATGGGCCTTCTAAGCAGCAGCCGGTGGGTTCAAAGTGCTGACCTTGTGGTTCACAGTCCAGTGCTGAACCTATAGTGCCAAACTAGGAGTCTGAATATGCCTTGTTATTGTTTGTTTTTAAGTACTGTGGAGTCGGTTCCTACTCATAGTGACCCTGCACAGGGTTTCTGAGGCTATAAATCTTTATGGGAACAGAAAGCCTTATTATCTTTTTCCTGTGGAAAGGCTGGTAGTTTCAAACTGCCGACCTTGATGTTAGCAGCCCGATTCGTAACCACTATGCTACCAGAGCTCCTTCCAACTCCTCAAATGACCTCTACCATACCATGAGCTGATTCATGAATAGGAACCTTCTCATTTATACCACATAGGACTTATGAGCATTTTACCGAATTTTCCTTAGATCCCAAGTTGAAGCAGAAAGAGGTGCTGGGGCCACATACTCACCTGAAGTCACCCTGATGTCTGGTGATTTTACTACCTATACTAAAGAAAATCACTGGAAGGAGTTAGTGTTCATTACCCATCATTCAGCAACCTCTCCCAGTCTAGTAACCTATCAGAACTTAACATACAATGTCTACTATTTAGAATTCTAGTGATTCAAGCTTTTGATTCTTTTTAATTTTTAGCAAGACAAAGGACTGATGAGATGTAGTCTGAAAGACAGTGTATGAATGCTGACACTACTGTCGATAGCAGGAGCGGCCAATTACTGAACACCATGAGGAAAGCCGTTCACATGATATTAACTTACTTAGCCCTCCTATTCACAGACGAAAGACTTAAAGTACAAAAGCAATTAAATAACTTGCACCAGTAAAACAGATAAGTAGTGCAGCATAGATTCAAATCCAGGTACCATGCCCTAGCATTCATCCTTGTAATCCACTGTGGAGTTCTAGTGTGGTGCTACAGGGTAAACATTGAACTGTTAGCCGTGAGCTTGGTAATTCAATCCCACTAGCCACTCCTTGGAAACACTATACTGGGTCACTATGAGATGGAACAAACTCCACAGTACTTAACAATAACAATTTACTATACTATGGAGTATACATCTACCAAGTTAGTTAACCGTTTCCGTCTCCACTTGCACATCTGTAAATGACAGGGTTATGATAGTAGCTAACAACAGCAATATTACATTAAATTAAACACAAATCCTATGTAAAGCATTGATAGTCCCTGGCTTATTGTGGTAATTGTGGTGGTGATTGTGTGTCACTGAGTAGATTCTGATTCATAATGACCTCTATAGAGTTTCCAAGGCTGTAAATATTTATGGGAACAAAAACCCTCATCATTCTCCCATGGAGCAACTGGTAGATTCAAACTACTGCCATTGCAATTAACAGCACTGTTCATAACCTACTATGTTACCAGAGCTCCTTCCTGACCTATTATTGTTGTAAATGTTGTTAGGTGCCCTCGAGTATGTACCAGCTCATAGTGACGCTATGTATGATCAACAAAATGAAACACTCCTGGTCCTAGACCAGCCTCACAATCATTGCTACACCTGAGCCCATTGCTGCTGCCACTGTACCAGTCCACCTTGTTGGAAGTCTTCATCCTTCTCTGACCCTCTACTTTACCAAACATGATATCCTTCTCAGGAACTGACCTCTTCTGATAATATATCTGAAGTATAAGAAATGATGTCTGGTCATCCTGACTTCCACAGAACATTCTGGCTGTACTTCTTCCAGCACAAACTTGTTTGTTCTTTGGGCAGTCCATGGCACTTTTAATATTCTTCTCCAACATTACAATTCAAATGCATCAATTATTTTATGATCTTCCATATTCACTGTCCAACTTTCACATGCAAATGAAATTATTAAAAATACCATGGCTTGGGTCAGATGCACTTTAATCCTCAAATTGACATCTTTGCTCTTCAATACTTGAAAGAGATCTTGTGTAGCAAATTTGCCTAATATAAGATGTCGTTTGATTTTTTCATTAATGCTTCTATGAGTGTTGATGGTTGATCCAAGCAAAATGAAGTCTTGACAATTTTAATTTTTTCTCCATTTATATGGATATTGGTCCAGTGGTGAGGATTTTTGTTTTCTTTACATTTACGTACCAAAGGCTTAAATCTTTGATCTTCATCAGTAATTATTTAAAATCTTTCTTAATTTTAAATCATTCAGTGTTACTGTGTTCTTTTTGGTCTATGTACAGTTTCTTCATGAGCACAACTAAGTTTCTGGAATACTCATTCTCCTTAATGTTGTCCATAGCTTGTCATGATTCACACAATAGAAAGCCTTTGTATAGTCAATAAAGCACAAGTAAACAGCTTACTGATATTGTCTACTTTCAGCCAAGATCCATATAACATCAACAATGATATCCCTCATTCCACTTCTTCTTCTGAATCCAGCTTGAACCTCTGGTAGTTCTCTGTTAATGTACAGTTGCAGTCATTTTTAAATTATCTTTAGCAAGATTTTACTTGCATGTGATATTAATGATATCATCCAATGATTTCCATATTCTGCTGGGTTACCTCTCTTTGGAATGGGCACAAATATGGATCTCTTCCAGTCAGCTTCCAGGTGGTTGTCTTCCAAATGTCTTGCCATAGATAAGTGAGTGCTTCCAGTGCCAAATCAGTTTATTGAAATATTTCAATTTGTATTCCATCAATTCCCAGAGCCTTGTTCTTTGTTAATGCCTTCAGTACACCTTGAACTTCTTACTTCATTATCATTGGCTTTTGATCATCTGCAAACTCTTGAAGTGGTTGAACATTGACCATTTTGATACAGTGACTCTGTGTATTCCTTCCATCTAAAGAGATGCTTTCTGCATCATTCAATATTTTACCCATAGAATCCTTCAATAGTTTAAGTCAAAGCCTGAATTTTCTATTCAGTTTCCTCAGTTTGGGAAATACTGAGTGTATTCTTCCCTTTTGATTTTCTAACTCCAAGTCTTTGCACATTTCATTACACTATTTGACTTTGTCTTTTTGAGCTCTCCTTTGGAAATTTCTGTTCAGGTCTTTTACAACTTCATTTCTTCCATTTGTATTAGCATTTCTACACTGAGGTGGAAGTTTCAGAGTCTCTTCTGACATCCATTTTGGTCTTTTCCTTCTTTCTTGTCTTCTTCATGACCTTTTGCTTTCTTCCTGTATCAAATTCTTGATGTCATCCTACAACTGTTCTGGTTTTCAGTCTTTAGTGTCTAATGTGTCAAATCTGTTCTTCAGATGATCTCTAAATTCATGTTCAAGGTCATATTTTGGCTCTTGTGGACTTATTTTGGTTTTCTTCAGCTTCACCCTGAATTTTCATGTGAGTAATTGATGGTCTCTTCTACAGTCTGCCCGCAGCCTTGTTTTTACAGATGATCTGGAGCTTTTCCATGGTTTCTTTCCACAGATGTAGTCATTTTGATTTCTATGCATTCCATCTGGTGAGGTCCATGTTATAGTCATCTTTTATGCTCTTTAAAAAAGGTATTTGCAATAAAGAAGTCATTGGTCCTGCAAAATTCTATCATGTGATCTCCAGCATTGTTTCAATCACCAATGGCCTATTGTAGACATTAAAAAATGGACTATTTTGAAATTTGAAAGTTATAATTCATCTATTTTATTTGTCATTAAAATGTAATCATTGCATGTGATGTTGACACAACTGGCAGCATAAAAACTAAAACCAATTCCCATCAGGTTGATTCCCACCTATGTTGAGCCTGTGTGTGTCAGAATAGAATATCTCCATCAAGTTTTCAATGACTAAGTTTTTGAAAGTAGATCAGCAGACATTTCTTCGAAGACACTTCTTGTTAGTGAACTTCCAGCCATTCAGTTAGCAGCCAACTTCATTAATCTTTGTACCACTCAAGGACTCTTAACTGATAGACTTAATTGATTAGAGTTTATTTATGTGACAATTGTTAATATTTACAATTTACTCTATGTTTTGGAGTCCTGGTGGGGCACTGTAGGATAAGGACTGGACTGTTAACTGCAAGGTCAGTGGTTCAAACCCACCAGTTGAGGCTTGGTAACCTTTTATAGGATTGCTATGAGTGAGAACCTACTTGACAGCACTTAACAACAAAATATATTTTACAAGATAAAAGATACATTTCTAATTGCTGAGGTCTAGCATTTCCAAAGCTTTAGCTTCTTTTCCTTCAGTGAGTAACTGAATCTAATTAATGAAACATGACTTGAGGATTGAGAAACATTTTCATTTCCTTTGAGGAAAAGAGTAATATGCATAAATGAAACCACATTGCAAAAAAGCAAACACTGTGGAGGAGTTAATGGGACAGGCTTAGAAGAAAATCTAACAGTAACAGAGACACTTTCAAGAAAAGAGAATAGATAGAAAGGATTGAGTTGAAGAGAGGAGAGAAAGCCATGAGAATTTGGAAAGATGAATCCTTTTTTCTTTTGTTGATGATTTTGGAAAAGCATTTACCAGGCATATCTAATGAGTTAAACCAGTCCCTTAATACTTTAACAAGGAGCATCCAATTCATAATTTTCTACAAAGTTAACCTCCCAAAGTGCAATGAACTATTTGCACTAGCCCATAAAGGGTTGACTGGCAGTTCATGGACTGTTTCTTCTGTGGGAGAGAAAGCTTACAGTTTTACAAGCCCGAGTTTTCCTGAAAGCAAATCTGAGACTTTTAGAAGCGGTAGTGCTCTTGATGTGACAATACAAGTGCCCTGTGCTGTTAAAATTATTTCATGTTATTTTAATAGCCTCAAAGAACTAAAGAGCTTCTGAAATGTCTTTATGGTAATATATTTATCCACCTAAGAATCTATAGACAAGGAAGAAAGTCATACAGCAGACAGAAAAACAACAATAACAGCAGCAAAAAAAACAAAAACAAAAACAAAAACAAAAAACCCACAACTCTAAAAGCACATGTTTCTAGAAAACTTAAATTTGTTAAATTTAATTATAGTCATTTTATGTTATTTCTTTTCACATTTTTTAAGCTGCAGAAGAAATTTTATCAACCAATTTGTAACAAATGAGTTCTTAAAGTAAATTTACATATTGAAATTGTCACATATCATGAGTGTACCACACAAAGGACTTTCTAGTTTGACATATGTGTGGAACCAGTATCCACATCAAGAATTAGAGCATGACTAGTTCCCAGAATTTGTCTGTGTGCCCCATACTGATCACAAATTTACTCCAAGTCATCCACTATCATGACTTATGAAGCCATAAGCTAGTTTTACCTGTGACTAAAGTTTATATGGAGTCCTGGTATGGTGCCATGGGATAAGCATTTGATCAGAAGATTGGTTTAAACTCACCAGCCACTCCACAGAAACCCTATACAGGGTCCCTATGAATCAAACCGACTCAACAGCACTTAACAACAACAACTTTTTAAAAAAATTATTTTAAGTTTTTATTGTTAACTAAGTGATGCTTTACATGGGAGAACATTGGCATTATACCATTGTTTCATTGCAATGATCACAATCTCTTCTGCGCATCATCATTCAACAGTATTTGCTTCTATTCCCTCTGTTTTTTAGTTTTTGTTTTTTTCCCCTTGGGATGTACACAAAAAACTCAGGAATATATAATCATTTAGAAAACCAGTGGGCACATTCTGCAAGTCTGCCTCCTGGCCACCAGCACACAGCTTTTCTCTTTCCGTGAGTCTAGAGTGCTCAGCTGCTCTATCCCTCCAGGTCCTCATCTCTGCCTCCATCTCTTGTGTCACTGTTTATCTGGATAGAGTCCCACATTCCTCTCATGCTCTTCTCACTTGATGGTCCTAGGGCCCTCTGTGCCTGGACTGTAAGATTAACTACTCTCCCTTTTTGTTTCATAACTTATACTTTTACAGTTGTGACAGTTGCAATTAGTCATGATAACAATTACTCACTATTAAATCATAACAATCCTATCCCCATCTCTTTTCACCAGACCTGTCTAGACAAGATGGAAACTATTCAGTGAGGACTCTACCTTCCCCCGCACACTCTGAAACTAAATTTCCACTTGAAAACTTGTAAGCCAGTAATTTCGTGCCTTTCATTTTAGGTAGCCAAAGTCTAAGTTGCCCCTCTTTACCTATCCTGTATACAGAGGGGATAGTATTGATACTTGATGTGAGGACTCCTTCTCTCTCAGTTGGTACCTTGAACTACTATATCCATAAGTATAAGTCAAGTTAATCAAATTGTAGCAATTTATCCTCGTTTCCTCCATTAAATATTGTTTTAGTGTTTGTTTTTTTTTAATCTTCCTCTAGTCAAGTTCTGATTATCAAGCCATTGAGATTATGGTCAATGGAAACTATTTGCAAGTTTGGGCATTCTTGTGCATCTCCCTTCACTTCATACCAGCTGTAGGCTTCACTCTAAGCTCTAGCCCTCCCTGGCTATGTCCTTGACCATGGACTCAGGAGTCTCCAGGACTCACCACACTTCAGACCAACCAGCTCTTCCTCTTCTCTCTCTCATTTTCAAGTCAAGGGGAGTCTATGGAATATTGCTGAATTCAGCCCATTTCTTCATTGCTGCCTTTCCCCCTCTTCCACTCACCAGTAGACCAATGTGGTCACCAGCAAGTTTACACACTTGCTCACATGTTCCCTTTTAGTTTCAGTCTCAGAAGGGGGGCTTGTCCGGAAGGGAATTGATCGCTTGCCTTGATGGCTCCCTGGCGAACAGTTTGCTTGTTCTTGTAGAAGCCAGTCATACTGCCATTTTTGTTTTGGATTTTTCCTGCTGATCTTTCTTTGAAGATGTATCTTCTGTTGCTCTAGTTGTTCCAGGCTGGTCTGTTCATTCTTTCTAGAGGGAATGTCCCATCTTAGAAGGTTCTGGATGGGGCTCACTATTCTACCTAAGGTCCTATACTCTGCAAAGTCTCCACAAGAGGTCTATTTCACTGGGCAAGTTCTAGAACCCCTTTTAGGTATTCCAATCAGTTTTAGGCTGAAGATGGGCTTACAAGTTTTCTGCAATCATGTTTTCTGACATTCCTTTCTATCCCACTAAAATGTCTATTTTACAATAGCAGGCAGGGGAAACCAATATTCATAAGATAGTCAAGCATCTTAACATTATTTCCCATCTTCAGACTATGCCTCAATCCCTGTATCACAGAGCCCTGTTGTCACAAGCCTGAGACTACATCACTATTTACCTCTGTCCCATTTAGTCCCTGCAAACCTGTCTCAGTGTTCCCCTATCTACCTTGTTCTTCCACCTCCACTCCCTTCTTGTGTATTGCCCGCCCCAACAGCCAAACTACAATGTGTCTAGCCCCTAACCTGTGCTCTACTGTCTCCTACCTCCAGCCCCCTCCCAATTCCCTCACCCCACCCCCACCAGTAAGCAACAAAGAATTTTTTTCTCTCTTTTAGTATGGATATATTTTCCTAAGCTATTGTGAACAGTGCTACTATGATCATTGGTGTGCCTATATCCATTCGTGTTGTGGCTCGTATTTCTTGAGGATATATACCAAGTAGAGGAATTGCTGGATCCTATGGTATTTCTATTTCCAACTCTCTGAGGAAGTGCCATACTATTTTCCAGAGTGGTTGGACGATTTTGCATTCCCACCAGCAATAGGAGGGTCCTAGTATCTCCATATCTTTGCCAACATTTATTGTCCTCTGCTTTTTTGAACTTCGCTGTTATTGCTGGTGTGAGATGATATCTCATTGTTGTTTTGATTTGCATCTCTCTAATCCTGGTGTGGTGCTGTGGGCTAATGCATCAGACTGCAAAGTCAGTTGAACTGCAAGGTCGGTGGTTCAAGCTCACTAGCTGCTCCTTGGAAATCCTATACAGGGTCGCTATAGGTCAGAATAGACTCAACGGCACTCAACAACAACAACAACAATAGCTAATGATTGTGAACATTTCTTCATATGTTTGTTGGCTGCCTGAATGACTTCCTTGGTGAAGTATCTGTTCATGTCCTGCACCCATTTTTTAATTGTATTATTTGTCTTTTTCTTGTAGAGGTGTTATAGTTTCCTATAGATTTTAGAAATTAGGCCTTGTCTGATATGTCATTGCAAAAGATTTTTCTCATTCGGTGCTCCCTTTTTACTCTTTTGGTGAAATCCTTGGATGTACATTAAGTTTCTAATTTTTAGAATGTCCCAATCATCTATTTGTCTCCTTTTGTTTGTGTAATTTTAGCAGTGTTGGGTTGTCTGTGTGTCTCTTGTATTAGAGCCCTTAAATTTGTCCCTATTTTTTCATTGATGACCTTTATAAATCTGGGATTCACATTTATGTTTGTAATCCATGCTGAGTTGGATTTTGTATATGGTGTGAAATAAAGATCTTGTTTCAATCTTTTGCATATTGATTTCCTGTTCTGCCAGCACCGTCTGTTGAAGAGACTATGTCTTCCCCATTCAATGTACTTTGGCCCTTTGTCAAAGATCAGTTGACTGTAGGTGGATGGATTAATATCTGGATTCTTGATTCTGTTCCATTGATCTGTCTTTCTTTCATTGTACTAGTATTAGGCTGTTTTACCACTGTAGCCTTGTAGTAAATTTTGAAATCAGGGAGTGAGAGGCTTCTAACTTTGTTCTTCTTAAGCAGTGATTTGCTTATCCTGGGTCGCTTTCCTTTCAATATAAAGTTTGTAATTGTTTTTTCCATCTCACTAAAGAATGTTGAACAACAACAACTTTTATATAAGTGGATCATACAGGAATATTTGGTTTCTGTGGTTTATGTATGTTGTACATGTAAGAAACTCTTCTGTAAAGGGCAAGATAATAAACATTTTTGGCTTATTGTATTTTGCCAGGTAAAAAAGAATGCAACACTTACTCCTCACATTAAGAAAGTTGGAGGGCAGCTACTTAGCCAACAAATGCTCCTTATTTGTGCCCATTCCAAAGAAATGTGATTAAAAGGAATATGGAAATTACCAAACAATATTAATATCCTATATTAGGAAATTTTTATAAAAGATATTCCAAAAAACCAAAAAACTGTGGTTGTATATCAACAGGAAACTGCCAGAAGTTTAAGCCAGACTTAGAACAGTACTCAGAATGAGGGGTATCATTGCTGATATCTGATGGATGTTGACTAAAATCAAAGAATACTAAAAATGTGTTTACCTGTGTTTTATTAACTATGAAAAGGCATTCCACTGTGTGGATCATAAGAATGCATATAATTATAAAGAATAGGAATTTCGTAACAACTGCATTCATGAAGAACCTTTACAGGAACCAAGAGACAGTCTTTGGAACACAACAAAGAAGTATGCAAGGTTTAAAATTAGAAAAGGTGTGCCTCAGGGTTATATCCTTTGGTTATACTTATTCAATCTGTATGCTGAACAAATATTCCTAGAAGCTAGAGTATAAAAAGAAGAACATGGCATTGTTGTTACTGTTAAGTGCTGTTGAATTAGTTCTGACTCATAACCCTGTATAGGATTTCTGAGGAGTGGCTGGTGAGTTTTAACCACTGATCTTGAAGTCCAGTGCTTATCCTACAGCACCACACCAGGACTCCAACACTGCCCATCCATACAATTGTTGTTATATTTGAACTCATTGTTGCTGCCACTGTATCAATCTATCTCACTGGGGTCTTCCTCTTTTTCGCTGACTCTCTGCTTTACCAAGCATGATATCCTCCAGGGACTGATGCCTCCTGACAACATGACCTAAGTATGAGAGACAAAGTCTTTCCATCCTGACTTTTAAGGAACATTCTAGTTGTACTTCTTCCAAGACAGATTTGTTTTTTCTTCTGACAGTTGGTGGTACTTTCAGTACTCTTCACCAATAGCATAATTCAAATGCATCCATTCTTCTACCTTCTTCCGTATTCACATGTGTATGAAGCAATTGAAAATACCCAGGCTTGGGTCAGGCTCACCTTAGTCCTCAAATTGAAATCTTTCCTATTTAATACTCAAAAGAGTTCATTTGCAGCAGATTTCCTTAATGCAAATGTTGTTGTTGTTGTTAAGTGCCGTTGAGTCAGTGCCGACCCATTGCGACCCTGTACAGGGTTTCCGAGGCTGTAAATCTTTACGGGAGCAGAACGCCTCATCTTTCTCCCACGGTACAGCTGGTAGTTTCGAACTGCTGACCTTAAGGTTCACAGCCTGATTCGTAACCACTACGCTAATTTCTTGACTGCAGCTTCCATGAGAGTTGATTGTGGATCCAAGCAAAATTGGGTCTTTGACAACTTCAATCTTTTCTCTATTTGATCTGTCTCTCCTTCTTCCTAGTTTGTCTTAATCTGGAAGCTCCACTGAAATGTGTCCAACATGGGTGACCCTACTGGTATTTAAAATACCAGTTTCCAGCATCACAGCAACACAAAAGTCACCACAGCATGACACATTGACAGGTGATGGAAATGTAAGAAACATTTTCGATATCTCAGATACTGCTTCAGTTCCTCTTGGTAACTGGCAGGTTGGCATAAACCCTCGACTAGGACCTTACCCCAGTGGGTCCCCAGAGGGAGAACTGGGGTGGACCATCTTATCCTGTATGAGGTCACTGATGAGTTATCATTAGTGTTTACTGATGAATGCTCAAGAAATCCAATCTGTACTAATTTTAGTAAGAGTGAGGCTTTATTTGTTAATTTTTCAAAATCGGGTACCAAACTCAGAAGACACAATGGGCAGGTGGGCTGCATGGCTGTTTTACAAGTGTTTTTATGTCCTAGCTTGAAAGTTCTTCCCCAGTTCCTCACTGACTGAGTACATGGGGTGAACAATCCTCCTGGATGTCGTCTATATCCTTTTGATGGTTGCATTCTTATTTTAAAGTAAATTTCTACTTCTCAAACAGGCTTCCCTCCCCACTCTCCTAATTCATCTTGTTTACACATACCCCAGGTGCATGGGCTCCTGTTGTTGCATCAGCCAACAATCTGTTCCTCAATCCAGTCAATTAGCAACTCCCTAGACCTTTGTTTCCTTATTCCTGAAGATGGACCAGCTTGAAATTTATTTCTCACAGAAAGACACATTAAAAATCTGTAATATTCAGGTGACACAACCTTGCTTGCCAAAAGTAAAGAAAGCTTGAAGCACTGATGACGATCAATGACTACAGCCTTCAGGATGGATTACATCTCAATGTGAACAAAATTAATATTCTCAAAACTTGCCCAATAAATAAAATCATAGCAAGTGGCAAATAAATTGAAGTTAAGTATTTCACTCACTTTGAATCAATAAAAAATGTCAAAGAAAGCAGCAGTCAAGAAATCAAATGATGGCAGCCACCAAATACATGAAAAGACACTTATGATCATTAGCTATTGTTGTTGTCATTCTGTCAAGTCAGTTCTGATTCATAGCAACCGAATATACAACAGAACAAAAAACACTATCTGGTTTGTGCCATCCTCACAATTGCTGTTATGTTTGAACTCCTTGCTGCAGTCACTGTCAATCCATCTCACTGAGGGTCTGCCTAATTTTTACTGACTTTTACTTTACCAAGTATAGTGTCCTTTCTCAAGGAACAGGTCCCATCTGATAACATGTCCAAATTACCTGAAACAAAGTCTCCACATCCTCACGTCTAAGGAGCATTCTGGCTGTTTATTCTTCTGGCGATTTATGGTAATTTCAATATTCTTCTCCAGCCCCATAATTCATATGCATCAGTTCTACTTTTGTCTTCCTTATTCATTGTCCAGTTTTCACAGGCATATGAGGCAATTGAAAATACCAGCTTTAGTCAAGAACACTTTACTCCTCAAAGTGACACCTTTGCTCTTTAACACTTTAAGAAGGTCATTTGCAGCATATTTGTACAATGTAACAAGTCATTTGATTTCTTGCCTACTAAGTCCATGAGCCAGAAGTCATGCCAGAAGAGCACATCAAGTTGGAAGGCACTCAAAATAAGACTGGGAAAGAGTTGCCTCAAAGTATTGCTGATATTAATGATAGAGATGGACAAAACTTTCCAGACCTTTATTAGCTAGTAGAGAGCAATTCAAAATGAGAAGCA
>NW_006408553.1:2886750-2897232 GCF_000296735.1 Chrysochloris asiatica | reverse complement strand
CCCAGGATTGGGCAGTGTTTCATTCTGCTGTGCATAAGGTCACTATGGTTTGGGACTGATGCAGTGGCACGTAACAACAACAACATACATGTGAACCTCTCAAGATGGAATACAAAGAAATCAAAGTGACTATATCTGTGGGAAGAAATGATGGATAAGCTCAATATCATCAGCCGAAACAAAGCTAGGGCCCAATTGTAGAACAAACCATCAATTCACATGTAAGTTCAAGCTAAAGCTGAAGAAAATTAAAGCAGGTCCATGAGAACCAAAATATGACCTTGAATATATCCCACCTGAATTTAGAGACCATCTCAAGAACAGATTTGATGCATTAGACAATAATTACCAAATATGAGAAGAATTTTGAGATGACATTAAGAACATCATACATGAAGAAAACAAAAATTCCTTTAAAAGATAGAAAAAAACAAGTACATGTCAGAAAAGAATATGAAAATTTCTCATGAGTATAGAGAAACTAAGGGAGTCCTTGTGTGGCGCTGTGGGTTAATGCGCCAGACTGCAAAGCTGTTTGAACTGCAAGGTCGGTGGTTCAAGCTCACCTGCTGCTTCTCGGAAACCTGATACTGGGTGGCTATGGGTCAGAACTGATTCAACGGCACTTAACAACAACTAATAGAGAAACTAAAGTAACTGGAATAAATGATGAAGTAGAGTTAAACATAAAATTTCAAAGTGCAGCTTGAAAAAGTCTAGGTTGAGTATTATAATGGAATGTGCAAAGGCATGAAATTAGAAATACAAGAAGGAAGAGCACAGTCAGCATTTCTCAAGTTGAAAGAACTGAAGAAAAAATTTAAGCCTTGACTTGAAATATTGAAGGATTTTATGGGCAAAATATTGAATAATGCTGGAAACATCAAAGAAGAAAGGAGTACAGAGTCATTATACCAAAAAGAATTGGTCAATGTTCAATCATTTTAAAAGGTAATACATGACCAAGAACCAATGATATGAAGGAAGAAGTCCACACAGCACTGTAGGCATTGACAAAAAACTGTCCAAGGAATTGGCAAAATGAAAAAATGAAATGTTTCAACAAACTGATGTAGCAGTGGAAGTGCTCATTTGTCTGTCAAGAAATACGGAAGACAGATACCTGGCCAACTGATTGGAAAAGATCTATATTTGTACCCATTCCAAAGTAAGGTGACAACAGAGTTCAGAAATCATCAAACAATACCAGTGATATCACATGTTACTAAAATTTTGCAATAGATAATTAGAAAACAATTGCAGTAGTACGTTTACAGTGACCTGCCAAATATTGAAGCTAAATTCAGAGAAGGACATGGACTGAGGGAAATCATTGCTGACATCAAATGGATCTTGGCTTAAAGCAGAGACTACCAGAAAGATGTCTACTTGTGCATTATTTACTACGCAAAGGCATTTGACTGTATGGATCCTAACAAAGTGTGGCTAACACTGGGAAGAATGAATATTCCAGAAGACTTAATTGCGCTCTCAAGAAACCTGTACATAGACCAAGAGACAAGCATTAGAACAGAACAAGGCACTACTGAATGGTTTAAAATCAGGAAAGGTGTTTCAGGGTTGTTTCCTTTCACCATATTTATTCCATCTGTATGTTGAGAAAATAATCCAAGAAGTTGTATTATATTAAGAACATGGCATCAAGATGGTAGGATAGCACAGTAACAACTTGTGATATGCAAACAACACAACATTTCTTGCTAAAAGCAAAGAGGATTGGAAATACTTGCTGATGAAGATCAAAGCCTTCAGTATAGATTGCTTCAGTGTAGTGAAAAATAATAATCACAATTGGACTAATAAATAACATCATGATAAATGGAGAAAGATTGAAGTTATCAAAGACTTAATTTGCCTGGATCCAAAATCAATGTTCACTATAAATGGAAGCAGGAGTCATGAAATCAAATTATGTATTGCATTGGGGAAATCTGCTTCAATAGAACTCTTTAAAGTGTTAAGGAGCAAAGATAACAGTTTGAGAACGAAGGTGTGCCTCATCCAAGTCATGGTACTTTCAATCACCTTATATACATGTGAAGGTTGAACAATGAATGAAGAGATCCATAGAATACTCTGTGCACTTGAATTATGGTATTGGCAAAGAATTTTGAAAGTATCATGGTCTTCAAAAATTTATCTTGGAAGAGGTACAGTCAGAATATTCCTTAGAATCAAGGTTGGTGGGACTTCCTCTCGTGCTTTTGACTTATTGTCAGGAGGAACCAGTCCCTGGAGAAAGTCATCATGCTTGGTAAAATGGAGGGTCAGAAAAAAAGAGGAAGACCCCAACAAGATGGACTTGCACAGTGTAAACAACAGTGGGTTCAAACACAACAACTGTGAGGACCACGCAGATTCAGGCAGTATTTCATTCTGTTGTACATAGGACTGCTGCGAGATGGAATCAACTTAATGATACCTAACAACAACAACTTCCATGAGTGTTGATTGTAGATCCAAATAAAATTAAATCCTTGACAATTTCAATAATTCTCCATTTATCATGATGTTGTTTGTTGGTCCAGTTGTGAATATTTTTTTTTTTTTTTTTAAATATTGACTTGTAATCCACACTGAAGACTCTAGTCTTTGGTCTTCACTAGTTGTTGTTGTTGTTGTTAAGTGCTGTCGAGTCGGTTCTGACTCATAGCGACCCTGTACAGGGTTTCCGAGGCTGTAAATCTTTACGGGAGCAGAAAGCCTCATCTTTCTCCCGCGGAACAACTGGCAGTTTCAAACTGTTGGCCTTAAAGTCCGCAGCCCGATTCGTAACCACTACGCCGTGCTTTTAAGGCCCCTTTGCTTTCTGCAAGCAAGGTTGAGTCATATGCACATCAAAGGTTAATGAGCCTTACCCTAATCCTAATGCCACATTCTTCTTCACATAGTCCAGCTTCATAGATTATTTGTTCAGCATACAGACTGAATAAGAATGATGAAAGAATACACCCCTGTTGCACACTTTTACTGAAGCTAAACTAACAATATCATTTTGTTCTGTTCAAACCACTACCACTTCAGTATGTACAGGCTCTGCATGAACACAATGAAGTGTTCTAGGATTCCCATCCTTCACAATGTTATCTATAGTTTGTTATGACCCATGCAGTCAAATGCCTTTGTGTAGTCAATAAACTACTAGTAAACATCTTTCTGGTATTCTCTTCTTTCAGTCAAGATTCATCTAGTGTCAGCAGTGATATTCCTCATTCCAAGTTTTCTTCCAAAACTGACTTGATTTTCTGGTATCTCCCTTTCAATGCACTGCTGCAACTTTTAAAATTATTTTCAGTGAAGTGATCAGAGATATGCAAATCAAAACTACAATAAGCTACCCTCTCATATCTGGAAAAATAATACTGATAAAAAAACAAACAGAATATAACAAATGCTAGTGAGGTTACAGAGAAATTGGAACCCTTATTCTAAAAATCATGGCAATAACCATGCCTCCCACAGCACTCTACTTCTCACCTGGTTTTGCTAATTCATTAAAATGGCCACACAGAATTCAGACACCATTAGGAAAGTGAACAGGTTACAAGACTAGATTAGAAAATGCTCAGGGCACAGTGCTTCTCATCAGAACAGTCTCTCCTCTGCCATGTCCACAGAAAGTCTTTCTCTGGCTCTCGGTATCTTAGCCTAGTCTCTGCTCTGCTCTGGCAATGTTACAGAGCTCTTATAGGGCTGCTGATAAATGCCCATAGGGAACATCACTCTACTAAAAGCCTTAACCTGAAGGCACTCAGCTCTAGCTCCTTGGGTCAGCAAACCTAGCTCTCCCAATTAAGTGCCTAAAGGCACCCCACTATGCAAGCAAGTCTCCTGACCAAAGTCATTCATACTTTCCCCATGGGCTGTCTCATATACTGCTTCTTGGCTCTGCTGCTGCTGTTTCTCTGCCACACGTCTGGTGTCACAGCTTTCTGTTCTTGGGTTGAAGAGGCTCAATGAACAGGGATCTCAGGGTCCAAAATCATGCTCTACTTCTGGCTCTTCTTTTTTGATAGTAGTAAGATACTCCTTCCTGCTTATGAGATGTCTCATATTATACCCACATTAGAGTTCTAAGTTTTCACAATTAACCTTGTTAACAACCACAACAATCATGAGGACAACTCAGAATCTGACAACATTTCATTCTGTTGTACATGGGTTAGCCATGAGATGAAGGCAACCACCATAACCACCAACAGGTCTATATATGGATTGATGTAGTTTTCTGGCTATCTATGTATTGATTCACAATACCATAATGTCATCAATTTCTGCTATTTGCTGTTTATTTTTGATGTTTTATTTGAATAATGAGATAAACATGACTTCTAAACTAAAACTACAAACTTCTAACAGGTGCTCAGTTTCTTTTTAACAAAAATAACATTATCTCTATCCTTTAGATTTTTGATCTATTCTGTTTTAAGAATATATTGTCTGTTAATGCTTCAAAGAAGGTTATTGAACTTCCAGAAGAAAATAGCAGTTATAACACTAATGAATGCTAACAAATGCTTTTTAGTGTACCTGATTGTTGAATAATACACTGTTTTTGCATCTTATATAATTTTGAAAACTCATTTAGCATGGCGTCTATCTCTGGTAAAGTATATGCTACTCTGATGCTGAGGTATTTTAGGTGGGATATACTTGGTATTGTAAGTAAAAGTAATGTGTTTTTCATCCACTGTATCATGAAAATGTCTCTTTATTTATTAAGGCAGCTACTAACTTAAGAATTATTAAGCACCTTATATTTTCTGGCAGCCTGCTACTCATTGAAAAATGTCTAAGCCTCCACCCTTCAGTATGAGAGGACAAGGTTGTAAACAAATAATTTTAACTTAAAAAAAATCTACATTAGGTATCTCTAGAATCCTTATAGAGAGAAAACTAAAAATCTATGAATAGGGAGGAGCATTTAGAAAAGATTTCACAAAGGAAGAGACTGTTGAACTTATTCTTTGAACCCCAGCTATTCCCCATTACTCCTCACATAAAAATCCAAATTTGTTACTTTCACTACAAGGCCTTCTGTGAACTTGTCCCTGAATTCATTGATTACTTGCATCCATAATCAATACTCATGGTAGCAGCAGTCAGAAAACGAAACAGCATAGTACATTGGGGAAATCTGCTACAAGAGACCTCTTTGAAGTGTTTGGAAGCAAAGATGTTATTTTGAAGCTAAGGCGTGCCTGACCCAAAACCATAGTATTTTCAATCACCTCACATGCATGAGAAAGCTGGCCAATGAATAAGGAAGACCATCGAAGAACTGATGTTTTTAAATTGTGCTGGTGAAGAATACTAAATATATCATGGACTTTCAGAAGAATGAACAAATGTTTATTGGTAGAACAGCCAAAGAAGAGCAAGATATATGGTTCAGGAAAGAACTACAGGGAAGTAGCTAAGAAAGGTCCCAAGCCATCACCTATTCAGTTGGCTCAAGAGCAGCAGGTCCTAATTTGACAAGGCACAGTGAAATTTCCAGAGTAGATATCCCCATGAAGAACAGAATTGATAGAGTATTTAGTATTTAATATTTATAAGTATTTATATATAAACACTTAATGGAAATAAGCTATAGCCAATGGGACAACATTAAGATAAAGCTAACAGAAATTTATTCAAATGAAAAAGAAAGAGACAATCCCAATAGGAAAAGCAAACAGTACAAGAAAATAAATAAAATGATGTTATAGTAGGAGACCCAGAAAGGAAGACTATTTATACTATCATCATAATATAAACCCTAGCCCAATTTAACTAAAAATTGTATTGTGAATATTTAGGATGATGGAGGCTAGGAGGAAGGAAACTAAATGGTTATCAATGGTAATGAGATCAACAGATAATGTTTAAAATGGATAAATCAAGAAGCAGCAGTTTTAGACTTATACCAAAATGTTATCCAGTTACAAATACAAGATTAAAACATAAACAGATCAAAAGATTGAAAGTGCTTGTCTGTGGGGAGCAGGAGGCAAAGAGGAAAATGTGAGAGTGTAGACTATGGATTTGTTTATGTAGTGTTTTGTTTTAATTATACTTGAATTTTAAAGCATGTCATTATATGCTTTCAGTAAAATCATGCCTCTAAAGAAAACGAAGAAGTGCTACATGAGTACCAGCAGATGGCACTGTTTTCTGTCTCGCAGAGTGGAAACGTCCTATATCCTGACGGCTTTTTCTTCACTCATTTGATTATATTGAATTCTGTTGTATTTTCTTCACAAGAAATGAAGAACCAAAACAGAATGACTTTTACTAATAAAATTATTTATTTCTACAGATTTTATAGTCCACACATCTGTCAGTTTGTCCTACTATGGTGGCTTGCCTGTTGCTGTGATGCTGGAAACTATACTACTGGCGTTGTACATACCATCAGCGTCACCCATATGCACAGGTTTCAGTGGAGCTCCCAGACTAAGAACAGTCTAGGAAGAATGAATTGGAGATCTGCTTTTGAGGAGGTAGCTACTGAAAATCTTATGAATAATAGCAAAACAATGTCTGCTTTAGTGCCGGAAGTACTCAAAATATGACTAAGCAAAGGCTGACTCCTCAAAGTAGAGTCTATTTTAATGACAACGATGGAGCAAAGTTTTTGGAACATTCATTTGCTGATGCGGCACTACTCAAAAGGAAAAACAAACAAACAAACAAATACAGCTACAAACATTTATTAATAATCAGAACGTAGAATGTATGAAATATGAATAAAGAAAAATAGGACGCTGTCAAAAATGAAATGGAATTTATAAATATCAACATCCTAAGCTGATATGGACAAGGATTGGCCATTTCAAATTAGACAATCATATGGTTTACTGGGCTGAGAATGATAAATTTAAGAGGAATTGTGTTGCATTCATCATCAAAAGAGTTTGTGATATTCTATCACGGCATTGAAGTACAGTGCTATGATAGGACAGTAGCTATAAACCTGCAAGGAATACCAGTTAATATATCTATTATAAAAAATGCAAGTAAACTTTTGCTGAAGATAATTCAAATATGGTTGAAGCACTGTGGGGCTGTAGGTAAGCATTGGATTGCTAACTGCAAGGTTCAAAACCATCAGTTGCTCTTCAGAAACCCTACAAGGGTCACTATGAGTAAAAACCAACTCAACAGTACTAAACAGCAACAGCTCTCGAGAGCTACAGGAAATTCAATTTGGATTCAGAAGAGGACATGGAATGAGGGATATCTTTGCTGACTTGAGATCAATCTTCACTGCAAATATCAGAGAGTTGTTCTATTGACTATGCAAAGGCATTTGACTATGACTGTATGGATCATAGCAAACTATAAGAATGGAAATTCCAGAACACTTCAATGTACTCACGTGGAACATATACATAGACCAAGAGGCAGTCTCATTTGAACAAACAACAAACAAGGGGATACATAATGGTTTAAAATCTGAAAAGGTATGCATCAAGTTGTATCCTTCCACCATACTAATTCAATCTATATGCTGAGCAAATAATCTGAAAAACCGGACTCTACGAAGAACATGGCATCAGATTGGAAGAAGGTTGTCATAAATAGATGACACAACCTTGCTTGCTGAAAGACAAGAGGACTTGAAGGACTTGCAGATGAAAATCAGAGTATACAGCCTTCTGTATGGATTACAAGTCAATGTAAAGGACAAAAATCTTCACAAACTGGACCATTAAGTAACATCATGGTAGATGGAGAAAATCTTGACATTATCAAGGATTTCATTTTAATTGGATCCACAGTCAACACTCACAAAAGCTGCAGTCAAGAAATTAAATGATAGGTTGTATTTGGCAAATCTGTTGTAAAAGACCTCTTTAAAGTATTAAACAGCAAAGATGTCGCTTAAAGAATTAAAATGCACCTGACTCAAGCCAAAGTATTTTAAGTTGCTTCATATGTATCCTCATAAACTGGCTAATGAATAAGCAAGACTGGAGGAGAATTGATTAATTTGAATTATAGTGTTGGTGAAGAATATTGAAAGTCCCATAGGCCACCCAAAACAAACACATATATCTAGGAAGAAGTACAATCAGAATGCCCCTTAGAAGCAAGGATGGTGAGACTTCATTTCATACACTTTGGACACGTTATCAGAAAGGACCAGTTTCTGGAAAAGGACATAATGTTTGATAAAGATGTAAGTCAGAGAAAAAGAAGAACTCCATCAAGATGGATTGACACAATGGCTGCAAAGACGGGCTAAACAATTTGAGGATGGAATAGGACCTGGTAGTTTTTTTGTTCTGTTGAGTGTAGGGTTACTGTAGATCATTACTGACTGGACAGCACCTAACAGCAACAACGTAATCACTTTCCTGATGTCCTGCCCTGTGTGGCACCTGAAGTTTGTTCATTGTCTCACCTATCCTGCACATTATCTCTAATCTCTGCTTCCACTTTTCCTCCTCTTACCTGTCCACCTGTATTTCCACCCACTCCCTGACAAATTCCATTCATGATTTCCATGCACCTGTGCCAGCACTTTCTTTGCCTCACCCACTCTTTCCCCATTTAAAAGTTTGTGGGATTTTTTTTTCAACATTTTGTATTTCTGTAGGACTCATTTGATATTTTCCCTTCTGGTTCATTTTTGTTCTCCTTTGGCAATTGTGTGTCTTGCTTTCTCTTTATGGCCCTTTTTTGATCCCCGTGCCTTCCTCATTTCTTTCCTTTGGCTGGTTGTGTGTTCTCTGCAATGTTATTATCTGGAGTGTTGTCATGGGTTCCAGGACAACATCTCAACTCCCACATCAAGAAAGATAATATGTGGGCTAAGTGGGGCAGAGGTAAATAATGATGTATGGTCAACCTTAGAACAACAGGGTTCTGGGATACAGGGTTGAGGCATGGTTTGAGTGGGTAAAAGAGGGGAAATAATGTTAAGATACTAGGAAATAATGTTAATATCAAAACCAAGATGTCTTTTGAATCTTGTTTTCCCTTGCCTACTATTGTAAAATAAACACTTGAGAGAGAGAGAAAGGAATAGCCAGAAACATCACCATAGAAAGCTTGTAAGTCCATCTTCAACCTTTAACTGATTAGAATATCTAAACTGGGACTAGAGCTTGCCCAGTGAAGGAGGCTTCCTGCAGAGTTTTTGCATTGCATAAGACCATAGATGGAATCCTGATGCCCATCCAAAATCTTCTAAGGTGTGAAATTTCTACTTGAAAGGACAAGCAGACCAGCCTGGAGTAGCTAGAAGATCAGAATATACTTCTTGAAAGAAAGACCAGCAAGAAAAAACAAAAACAACAAAGACAGTCTAATTGACTACTATAAGAATGAACAAGTTCTTCGTCAGGGAGCCATAAAGGCAAGTGGTCCTAATTTAACCAGGCACAGTGAAATTTCCAGAGTAGACATCTCCATGAAGAAATCTTTGATCTTCATCAGCAAGTATTTTAAGTCCTGTTCACTTTCAGCAAGCACAGTTGCATCATCTGTGTATCACAGCTTGTTAATGAGTCTTCCTCCAATCCTGATGTCACAATTTTCTTCATATAATCCAGCTTCTCTGATTACTTGCTCATCATACAGATTGAATAAGTGTGGTGAAAAAATCCAGCCCTGGCATCCATCTTTACTAATGTTAAAACATTCGGTGTTCCTTTGTTCTGTTCGAACAACTGCCTCTTAGTCTATGTACAGTTTCCTCATGAGCATAATTAAGTGTTCCAGAATACTCATACTTTGCAATGCTGTCCATAACTTATCATGATCCACACAATTTTAAACCTTTGCATAGCCAATAAATCACAGGTAAACATCTTTCTGGTAACATCTCACAGTTAGGAGGCTAGAAATCTAAATTCAGAGCCCTGGAGTAAGTCCCGTGTCTACTTTCAGCATCTGTAGGCCCAACATGGTTGGAATTCTCCATGAGTCTTTGCATCAATTGTCCTCTGTATCTAGGAAATTCACAGTTCAGGGACTCCATGTCCTGAAGGACACATTCCACTACTGGCTAGTCTATCTTGGTGGTAGCAGGTCCCTTTGAATTCAGCTTACTTCTCTTTCCTTTTATATCTCAAAAGAGATTCATTCAAGATACAATCTAATCCTGTGGATTGCATCTGACCTCATTAACATCACAGAAGTGAGCATTCACAACAGGATAATTATATCACTTTAAAAGCTCCTGTGCAAGGAAGAAATCCAGGCAGCCAACAAACATATAAAGAAATGTTCACGATCACTAGCCATTTGTTGTTTTTAAGTGCCGTGGAGTCGTTTCCGACCCATAGTGACCCTGTACAGGGTTTCCGAGGCCGTAAATCTTTACGGGAGCAGAACGCCTCATCTTTCTCCCACAGAACAGCTGGTAGTTTCGAACTGCTGGCCTTAAGGTTCGCAGCCCGATTCGTAACCACTATGCTACCAGAGCTCCTTTAGAGAGATGCAAGTCAAAACAACAATGAAATATCA
>NW_006408553.1:2874488-2882635 GCF_000296735.1 Chrysochloris asiatica | reverse complement strand
TAAGGAAGATCGCAGAAGAATTGATCCCTTTGAGTTGTGGTGTTGGAGGAGAATACTGAAAGTTGAATAAGGAAGATCGCAGAAGAATTGATGCCTTTGAGTTGTGGTGCTGGAGGAGAATACTGAAAGTGCCATGGACTGCCAAAAGAACTAATAGATCTGTTTTGGAAGAAGTGCAGCCAGAATGCTCCTTGGAAGCCAGGATGGCTAAGCTTCATCTCTCATAATTTGGACATATTGTCCAGAGGGAACAGTTGCTGGAGAAGGATGTCATGCTGGGTAAGGTGGAGGGTCAGAGAAAAAAAGGAAGACCCCCCAACAAAATGGATTGGTCAGGTGGTATCATTGATGGACTCGTGTGGCAGTGGTAATGAGTTTGGCTCAGGATTGGACATTGTTTTGTTCTGCTGTACATGGGATTGCTATGAGTCAATTCCGACTCGATGGCACCTGACAACAACAAGCAAGGCTTATCACTTCAAATTGTAAAATGGGGTTGATTGTATTATTGAATCTCGTCATGAAGATGGTAACTGCATCTTAACTGCTAAACCATTGCAAATCCCGGCCCAGCCAAGTTGACACAAACCTTAACTATCACAAGGAATAATTACATGAAAACACATCAAGTTGTATCCTTTCACTGTACTTAATTCCATCTGTATGCTGAGCAAATAATCTGAGAAGCTGGATTATATGAAGAAGAACATGGCATCAGAACTGGAGGAAGACTGCCATATATTTAACATTTTATATAACAGTAGAGGGAATAGAAGAATTTAAGACATGGTGATAAGCATAGAACTTTGTACTTTCTGCCATAATAATGCTGTCATTGACTTGAATTTGCACATAGAACTCACTGGCTTCCAAGAGTAGATCTGGTCCATAGATTGTTTATGTGATTTTCTTTCTTCCAGAGTCTTCAGACGCTGTTGCTGTTGTTAGGTGGCATCCATTTGGCTCTGACTTATAGTGACCCTATGCACAACAAAACAGAACACTTCCTGGTCCCTTATCATCCTCACAATTGTTGTTATGCTTGAACCCATTGTTGCTGACACTGTGCCATTCCATCTCGTTAGGGTTCATCCTCTTCTTCACTGACCCTCCACTTTACCAAGGATGATCTCCTTCTCTAGGGATTGGTGACTCCTGATAACATGTCTGAAATGTGAGAGATGATGTCTCGCCATCCAGGAGCATTGTGGACAAGATGAAAACTATTCAGTGGGGATTCTACCTTCCCCTGCACACTCTGAAACTAAACTACCCCTTGAAAACTTGTAAGCCAGCCACTTGTGCTATTAATAACCTCCCATCCCACCCCCATTTCAGGTAGCCAATGTACAATTTTCCCATTCCTATCAACCCTGTATAACGAGGTGACAGACTTGATCTTTGAAGTGAAGACTCCTTCCCTCTCAGTTGGTAGAATACCCATTCTTTGCAATGTCAGCCATTGCATCTCATGATCCACACAGTCAAAAGCGTTTGCATACTCAATAAAGCACAAGTAAACATCTTTCTAGTCTCTGCTTTCAACCAAGTCCCATCTGAGGTCAGCAATGATTTTTCAAGTCCTCTTGTGAATCCAGCTTGAATTTCTGGCAGTTCCTTGTCTATATACTGTTGCAGCAAATTTTGAATTATCTTCAGCAAAAAATTTTACTTGCATGTGATATTAATTATATTGTTCAATGATTTCTGCATTCTGTTTGGTCACCTGTCTTTGGAATGGGCAAAAATATGAATCTATTCCAATCAGTTGGCCAGGTATCTGTCTTCCAAATTCTTTAGCATAGATGAGTGAGCACCTCTAATGCTTCATTAGTTTGTTGAAAGATTTCAATTTGTATTCCATCAATTACTGGAGTCTTGTTTTTTGCCAATGCCTTCAGTGCAGCTTGGATTTCTTCTTTCAGTACCATCAGTACAGACCATATGCAACTTCTTGAAATCGCTGAACTTCAACCATTTCTTTTTGGTAGAGTGACTGTGTATTCCTTCCATCTTCTTTTGAAGCTTTCTGTATCATTCAATATTTAGCTCAAAGAATCTTTCAATATTACAAATGGAGGCTTGAATTTTGTCTTACAGTTATTGAATAAGATTATCAAATCACTTGTCATGTTTATGAGGGCAAGTCAACAATTATCCATACTCTGGCTGTAGAGTTTATTTTAATCCACTTTTTAAAAAGATAAACACATAATTTTTGACATAAGCTTGTTGCTTTCCAATACACTTTGTACATCTGTCAACAAGCTTTCGTATTCCATTATTTAAAAAAATGTTTTAGGCTGAGCTGTGAGCTACAAATGCACTGGTATCTTCACTTCTTCCTCAGAGGTGAATCTTCATCCTCAAAGGGCTGCTTTCAGGGGACCAAAAAGTTGAAAGACTGAAGGAACAAAATCTAGACTATAGGGAGGATGCTTTAATAGCTCAAAATGAAGCTTTTACAGAGTGTCAACAGTGAAGGCAGAGGTGTGAGGATATGCATTGTCATGAAAGATCACAACACCATTGCATAATAGCAGTCCTCTGAGTTTAATCCCAAATTTAGGCATTAGCTCTCAGAGACCATCTCACTGTACTGATCACTGTTGATTTTTTTTGAACATTTTTTGTGGTACTGTTCCAATACTGGCCCTTGAGGATCCCAGAAAACTGTAAGCATCAATTTTCCAGCTGATGGTTGACTTTTGAATGTTTTCTTGGTTGGTGATAGAAGATGCTTCCATTCCATATGCTGCCATTTACTCTCAGGCTTGTAATGATGAATCTATGTCTTATCAGCAGTAATGATTTTTTTTTAAAGAAACTTACTTTCTTTTGAGTATTGGTTCAAATGTTGTTTGCAGATGTCCAATTCTTTCTCTGTATGCTCTTCTGTGAGTTGTTTTGGTATCCATTTCACATAAACTTTTTGAAACCCAAGTTAATTGGCAAATATTTGGTTATGTATTATTTTTACCACACACACACGTGTACACAAAAAAGATCTAAGGCACAACCAGGAAACTGTAAGCAGTTCATGCATCTGGAACAAACCCACAGAAGAGGAGAATGGCAGGAGACAAAGGCAGGAAAGTATATAGAAACTAGACTGTGCAACAATTATTAAGGGACATTGCAAATTTTGATGCAGGCATTTTTTAAGTATGTGATGTGCAGACAGTGATAAAAGCATCACAAGTACCACCTGGTTAGCAACAATGGTAAGATGAACCCCAATTTCAGAGCCATTAAAACATACAAAGTGCCTTAGGATTAATAGCACACAGTGCTTTAAATGTGCTACAGAAAATTCTTTGTAAATAGAATGTTTTAGATATTGTTTTAAACTTTATTTTTAACTGTTCTTGTTTTCAGTCTTTTGTGAATTGAATTACCACCTCTATGTTTTTCTTTGTTATAACTCCAGGAATTTAGAACGGAGTTCAAATGTGATGTGAATGCTTAGTTATGTGAATGCTTAGCCTAGTGAATATAGTGTTATAAGAGTAATTGAAGCACCTACAAAGGCAAGTCTAAAATGTTAAAACAGAAATTTAATTTAAAAACTATAGAGATGTTCAGAAAAGCTTCTTACCATGCTGACTCTCCTGTACAAGGACACATTTTCTCTGTGACTCAGTTGCTGTGTAAATTTGCTATTATTCGGATAAGAGCTCTTCAAACTTACTCCTGGTGTGGTGATGTAGGATAAGTACTGCACTATTAACCACATGGTGAGCAGTTCAAGCTCACTAGTCCCTCTTCAGAAACACTATACAGGGTCACTATGAGTTGAAACCAACTCAACAGCACTTAACAACAACAACAGGACAAATAGCGGTGGTTCAGTGAGAAACTTCTCATCTTCCTGACAAGTCCTGAGTTGATACCCAGTGAATGCACTTCACGTGCTGCCACTTGTGAGTGGAAACTTACATGTTGCTCTGATGCTGAACAGCTTTCAGCAGAGTTTATAGACAAAGAGACAGACAGCAGGAAGACAAAAAAAGAAAAAGAAAACCTGGCAAGCATGACAGCAGCTAACAACAACACTAGAAAATTCAAAATGAACTTTAGAGAGTTCAAAATTTGAAACTACAGGTAGTCAACTAAATTCCAAATTTTGCCAGTTACCCCAGATTGTATTCTTTGCAGACATAATAAACGGAGTATCATGATTTTGTTTTGCTAATACACTATAATGGTAAAATGTATTGGTTAGTATATAGCACTACGTGTTTAATTGTTAAATGTGTTTAGACTGGAAGTATCCTTGGAGTCCTATAACTTGTTGTTAAATATGGTCAAGTCAGTTCCGACTCATAGTGACGATGTATAGAGTTCAGAGGCTATTGATCTTTGGGGGAGCAGAAAGCCTCATCTTTCTTTCATGGATCAGCTGGAGATCTCAAACTGCCAACGCTGTGGTTCAGAATCCAGTGTTTACACTACAGAGCCACTGTGCTTCCCAAAAGGTGGGTAGGAATTTGATAAGCAGCTTTGGAATTTTTAAATTTCACATTACTTAAGGTACAGAGCTCAAGTGCTAGGAGCAGTGAAGGTGAAGGGAGGCTGGCAATGGAGGTCATCAGACTTGAGTTCTTCTAACCTGCTGCATACAAAGTGGAGCAAGTTCCCTCCTCTACCGGAGCCTCAGGTCTGACACATTACCTTGTCCTGCCTCCATGTTCAGTTTCAGCTTTGCTGAGCATTCTGTGTAAGCTCAGACTCATTTCATGTCAACAACAGTATCCCATACCTCAAGAAGTTCATGTTTTTCTGCATCTTTGCTATAGGACTTTCTCCTACTCCAGCTTGGACACTCTTGGTCAATGCTGCAAGTACAAACAACCTAGAAGTCCTGAGTAATCTGTTCTTGCTGTTCACTGCCATAAGGTCAGCTCCAGTGCCTGGGGACTCCATGCACAACAGAACAAAATATTTCCTGCTCTGGTACCATCATCATGATCACTGGTATGCTACAGTCCATTGCTGTTGCCACTGTATATTTTCAGTGATGTCTAACCTAGAAGGCTAATTCTCCAGTACAATACTAGATAATCTACTCTGATCCATAAGGTTTTCATTGACTAATATTCATTACTTCACCAGGACTTTTATCCAAGTTCATGTTAGTCTAAAAGCTCCACCATGGCTGACTGCTGGTATGTGAAATCTTATTGGCATTGCTTCTGGTATCAATGCAACACACCAGTCACCATAGTACTACTAACTGACAAATGGATAATTGGGCTGCTTTGTTGTTATTGTTAGGCGCTATCAAGTCAGTATCGATGTATACCAACCCTATGCACAACAGAACAAAACACTGCCCGGTCCTGTGCCAACCTCACAATCATTGCTATGCTTGAGCCCATTGCTGCTGCCACTGTGCCATTCCATCTCTCTGGGGGTTTTCTTCTTTTTCTCAGACCCTCCACTTCACCAAACAATATATCCTCTCCAGGGACTGGTCCCTCCTAATAATATGTCCAAAATATGAAAGAAGTCTGGCCATCCTGACTTCCAAGAAGCATTCTGACTGTACCTCTTCCAATAGAGGTTGGTTTGTTCTTTTAACAGTCTATGGTACTTTTAACATTCTCCTCCAACACCAAAACTCAAATACATCAATTCTTCTATGTTCTTCCTTATTCACTATCAACTTTCTCATGCATAAGAGGTTATTGAAAATATCATGGTTTGGGTTAGAACTTAATTCTCAAACTAACATCTTTGCTCTTTAACACTTTAAAGAGGTCTTGTGCAGCTGATATATCTAATGCGAGATGTTGTTCAATTTTTTCACAAATGTTTCCATGAGTGTTGATGGTTGATCTGAGCAAAATGAAGCCATCGATAACATCAATCTTTTCTCCATTAATTTTGAAGTCTTCTTTGTTTTCAGCAAGCAAGGTTGTATGATCTGCATATTACAGGTTGTTAATGAGTCTTTCTAGAATCCTGATGCCACTTTTTTATTCATATAATCTTGCTTATTGGATTATTTGCTCAGCATATAGGTGAAATAAGTATGGCGAAGGAAGACAAACCAGGTACACACCTTTCCTCATTTTAAACCATTCGGTGTTACCTTGTTCTGTTCAAACAATTGCCTCTTGGTCTATGTACAGGTTCCCATGAGCACAATTAAGTGTTTTGGAATATTCATTCTCTGCAATGTTGTCCATAGCTTGTCATGATCCACACAATTGGAAGCCACTGAATATTCAAGAAAGCACAGGTAAACATCTTTCTGGTGTTCTCTACTTTTAGTCAAGATCCATCTGACATCAGCAATGATATGCCTCATTTCACATTCTCTTCTGAATCCAGCTTGAACCCCTGGATGGTCTCTTTCAATGTATGGTTGCAGCCATTTTTAAAACATCTTTAGCAAAAATTTACTTGCTTGTGATGTCAATGATATTGTCCGATGACTTCTGCATTCTATTGGGTCATCTCTGTTTGGAATGGGCATAAAAATCAATCTCTTCCAGTCAGTTGGCCAGGTAGCTGTCTTCCAAATTTCTTGACATAGATGAGTGAGTGCCTCCATTGCTGCATCATTTTGTTGAAAGATTTCAATTTGTATTCCATCAATCCCCAGTCTCTTGTTCTTTGCCAATTCCTTCAAGGCACTTTGGACTTCTTCCTTCAGTATCATTGGCTCTTGATCATATGCTTTCTCTTGAAATGGTGGAACATCAACATTTCTTTTTGGTACAGTGGCTTTGTGTATTCTTTCCATCTTCTTACCTAGGTGGTAATCTTTATTAAGAAACCTGGTGTGGCACTTTAGGCTGTAGGATAAGCACTGAGTTTCTAACCTCAATTTCAGCAGTTTAAGCCCACCCGCTGCTCCTCAGAAATGCTACACAGGTTCATTGGCAGTTGAAACCAACTGGACAGCACTTAACAACAACAGCAAGCTTTATAGAAGTAGATAGCCTTATCTTTCTCCTGTGGAGGAGCTGTAGGTTCAATTCAGTTAGCAGCTAAGCACTTAACCACAGTGTCACCATGGCTGCTTGTCCAGCATCTCACAAGTCTGCCATTAAATTGTTGGCCAGGATGAGCTTTTATCTACAGGTTTTGTGAATTAATCTGACTCCAGGTCCACTCTGATTATTGACAGGAAACAAGTCCTTGCAGTTGTAGAACCAAGGTCCCTGTTTTCTCTCCTTCAACTGGGGTTCTTCTCAGTTCCTAGAGGAAATCCGTTTCAGAACCTTTCCATCTGTCTCCCTTCATCTTCAAAGCCTGCAACAGCCAAGTCAAATCCTTCTTTTGCTTTGAATCTCTCTCACTTTTTCTGCAACCAGCTGACCAGCCAGATAATATGTTCTTTAAAAGAGCATTCATAATTTGGTAAAACTCCCTTAGATAATTTCCTAGGACAAAAGACCTGGCAATCTACTTCTGAAATATCAGCCAGTGTAAACCCCATGGATCACAATCATCCAACTCTCAATCACACAGAGCCTGGCAGCATTTTGCTCTGCTGTATATGGGGTCACTATAAATCGGGGCCCAACTTGATGGCAGCTTATGACAAAAATAGACAATCTCTCATTTTGATTAATTCAAAGTCAACTGATTAGCAACCTCAGTTACATCTGCAAAATCTCTTTTTATGTAAAATGTTAACATAATCAAATCATAGTCACATTCATAGGAATTAAAGTGGAAAATCTTGGGAGACTACCTTTATAATTATGTCTACCTAAACTCCCAATAAACAACCTACACCAAGTCCTTGCTTCAGGCTCTGCTTTCACATCAAAGATACTTCATGAATCACAAATGACTATTTTTATAAAGTCTAATTATGCTTTCTAAAATTCCAACTAAATTCAAGATTTTAGAGACCCTGTCTAATTTAGTAATCATTTTTATGACTGAGAACTTGTAACAGAAATAAACTTCTTTAAAAATGCCCTCAGTTTTCAATGACGGATAAGACTGAGGAATTCGCACTGACTGCCTAAGACAGGCAGCGTCCCTTAAACAAACAATAAATAAGGGGGAATCTGATGCAGACCGTGCAGACCCGGTCAGGAGGTCAAGACCCTGTGGGTCCAAGCATTGTTGACCGCCCAAACCATAGGCTCTGAGGATCAGACTTTAGCCACCTAGTAGAC
>NW_006408553.1:2851574-2874388 GCF_000296735.1 Chrysochloris asiatica | reverse complement strand
TGTCCCTCATCTGATTATTCAGTAATGCTTGTTAGTAATCTCATACATGAGCCCTGGATATCCACAGACAAATGTAAAAACCTTCCCTAAAAGCCAAGACTGTAAATTCCAAAAAGGCAAGTTCCCCACCCCCCACACCACCCCCCCAAAAAAAGCTAAAGAGGATAGAGAGAAACACTGTTAACTGATGATATATGGAGGGGATAATAATCAGTGTAATGAAACAAGCTATATGAATGGTTGAATGTGAAGCTGATGATGTGCCCTGTAAACTTTCACTCAATCCAAAATAAAAACATTTAATAATAATAATAAAAATGCCCTTAGTATGAGGACCTAAATGAGACAGCTTCTTGTCTTTTGTTCTCCTGTTTATATAATACACCCCA
This sequence comes from Chrysochloris asiatica, assembly GCF_000296735.1. Classification (NCBI taxonomy): domain Eukaryota; kingdom Metazoa; phylum Chordata; class Mammalia; order Afrosoricida; family Chrysochloridae; genus Chrysochloris; species Chrysochloris asiatica. Next base: position 2,873,999 of record NW_006408553.1, on the reverse strand, counting down.
CTTATTTCATATTCTTCCTTTTCTTCTCTAGTCTATCAGATTCATTTATCTAGTTTCCTTTTTATAAAAAACTCAAGAGACTTTATCACCTAAATTTTATACACAGAAACTGGAACTCACAGTTTCAGCCAATTGTTCAATATGACACAACCAGTTCTGGCAGAAATGGAATAGAAATTCAATCTATCTGGTTCCAGAAGTCTATTCTGTCCAGTTTATTTGTTGATGTCCATCTAGATAAACAGATATTGTTGTTGTTAAATGCTGTCAAGTCAGTTCTGAATCATAGTAAACCAAAATAGGGTTTCCGAGAACTAGCTGGTAATTGTACCACTGACTTTGCATTTCAAACTGACCTTGTGGTCCAGTGCTTATCCTACAGTGCCACACCAGGTAACTTGTTCTAAAAAAAAAGTTTTTGCAATATAGAGAGCAGTGGTGGTTCAGTGGGAGACCAGGTTTTGATTCAAATACAGCCACCACTTATCTCTCAGTGGGAACTTGTGTGTTGCTATGAAGTTGAATAGGTTTCAATGGAGCTTCCAGATGAACACAGTCTAGGAAGAAAGAGCTGACAATCTATGTCTGAGTATCAGCCAATAAAAACCCTAAGGATAACAATGGTCTAATCCCATTGTGCATGGAGTTGCCATCAGCACAAGACAGAGGTACACATTAAGTGGTTGAGTTAGAGGAAGTGACAATATTCAATGCATACATCCTCTGACTTCTATAGAAGTTACAGGGCATAGTAATGGTCCCAGATCATAGTCCTAATTTTCTTTCATGGGGCTCTTTCTCCTTCAAGAAAATTCAGCAAACGTCAGCCCCAGGAGAGTTTCCAGATTTCATTTCAGCAAAACTGTTCATGGAACAGCAATCCCATCTCTTTAGACCAAAAATAATTGATCATTTTCAGAGTTAAGAACAAGTATTTCTCCCAATATAATATTTCTTTCTAGAAAAAGTTTTCATGCTGTTCCTTTTGAAGGAAATTGTTGTTAAGTGTCATTGAGTCAGTTCCAACTCATGGCAACCCTGTATAGGATTTCTGAAGTTGTAAATCTTTGCAGGAATAGAAAACCTCCTCTTTATGTCATGGAGAGGCTGGTGGCCTTGTGTTCTGTAGTCCAGTGCCTATTATACAGCCACCATACTCCCTTTGAAGAAAGTTAGAAATTGTTAACTACACAAAGATCAAAGCATAATCTCTGGAATTTAATTGACTTTAAATAAAGATAATTTTAGTAGAATACTTTAAAATTTATTTTTACTTTAAAATTATTTAATGCAACGGTAGCGTAGTGGTTACGAATCGGGCTGTGAACCTTAAGGTCAGCGATTCGAAACTACCAGCCTCTCTACAGGAGAAAGATGAGGCTTTCTACTCCCGTAAAGATTTACACCCTCGGAAACCCTGTACAGGGTCACTATGGGTCAGAACCAACTCGACGGCACTTAACAACAACAACAACATACTTAAATATATATTTGTTTAGTAAAATGTTTATTCCTAAAGCTTTAGCTTCTTCTTTTATTAAAAAAAAGTGAATACATATATAATTCTTACATGCATAATTTAATGATGCTTACTATATTCTTCATGTTATGTAATTATTACCACTATCCATTTCTGAATTAGTCTACCATGATTAGCATAAACTTTGTGGCCCCTAAAAAATAGGAGTCCTGATTTAGTGCTCCAGGATAATGCACTGGAGCGCAAGGTCACTTTGAATCACAAGGTCGGCAGTTCAAACTCACCAGCCACTCCATGGAAACCCTATACAGGATCACCATGGGTCAGAACTGTCTCAATGGTACTCAATAATAACAACGATACGCAAATAATAACAAGCCCTCCATTGCCCCTCTCTCCCACACTTAGTAACCACTAAGCTTTGTTTATATATTTGTCTATGTGAGCAACATTATGCAAATATGTATCATCTTGTGACGGACTTATTACATTCAGCATATTTTCAAGTTTCATCCATGTTGTAGCATGAATCAGAACTCTATTTCTCTTTGTGTCTGCTTAATATTCCATGATATCCATGTGTCACATTTTGTTTAAACATTCATGTGTTGACAGACACTTAGGCTGTTCTCACCATTTGGTTATTGTGAATAATGCTTCAATTCACAGGTTTCTACTTGCATTCTTGTCTTCACTTCTTCTGGGCATATACCGAGGATTCGGACTGCTAGGTTACATGGTAGACCTGTGTTCAGAGTTTTAAAGAAAACTCCAAATTGTTCAACACAGTGGCTATACCGTTTTGGATTCCAACCAAGAACAAATAATAATTTCAATTTTTCAATACTCAACACTTGTTGTTTTCCATGTTTGTTTTTTTGTTTTTTGTTTTTAAATCATCACCACTCTAGTGGGAATGAGATGGTATCACATTGTATTTTGCTTTGTTTTTAATAATCTTTTATTTTGTTTCAGTGAAAATTTACACAGCAAATTAGGTTCCTATTTAACAGTTGATACATAAATTGTTCAGAAACATTGGTTACATTATTCATAATGAGTCACCATTCTTAATAGATTTGTTCAGGTTGCTCTGTTTCCAGCAATCTAGTTTCCCTGCCTCTTTACCTTCTCATCTTTTTTTAGAGTAATTGTTTACCATTTTAGGACTTGAACTCATTTTTAAAAAGAACCTCTCTAAAAATCAGAGAAAAGATACAAATTAAACATTAATATTGCTTGAAAATTTTTTATTCAGTATTTTATGTTAATATTTTGATAATATAATATTTTTGTAAGAAGCTTATTATCCTATCAAGAATCAAGATTATACATGAAAGGCATGGGACTTTCTCTAAACTCCAAATAAGGAAAAAAGGAAGGAATGATGGAGGGAAGAAGGAAACATAGAAGGACAAATACAAAAAACAACAGAGGGAAAAGGAGTGGAGGAAAGTTGAGGGGAGAGAGAGAAAAAAAAAAGAGAGGATAAATCTTTGTTTATGAATAAAACAATAATGGATTGGCTTGCTTTAAAGCCTATGATAGTTTTAATTTTGTCATTATTTTGTTTGGCAGGTAGATGTGTTCATATGCAGGTAGGCAATAGAAATATGAAATCATTTCAGGTGCAATATATTCCAGAAGAACTGAACACCTTGATTTATTATCTTCATTTGTCCTAATAGTCTAGCAGAACATGAATGATGTGTTTACAGTACTTGTGTCATCCAAGATTCAAGTGCAAGTTGTATGATGAACAGTCTAAGGTCTTAAGGAGCTGGAGTTATTATGCAAAGAGCAGGACAGAGCCAACATAGGGAACACAATTCTATGTCTCTAAGGAGCTCTGGTAACGTAGTGGTTACGAATCGGGCTGTGAACCTCAGGGTCAGCAGTTCAAAACTACCAGCAGTTCTACAGGAGAAAGATGAGGCTTTCTGCTCCCGTAAAGATTTATAGCCTCAGAAACCCTGTACAGGGTCACTATGAGTCGGACTCGACTCCACGGCACATTAACAACAACAACAAAAACAATTTTTCTTCAAGGAGCCCTGGTGATGGCAGCCCTTCAATCCCAGACTGTTCTCTGAAAGATGTACAGTTTGAACCTACCCAGTGGCTCTGCAGGAGAAATAAATGGTGATCTGCTCCACATAAAATGTTGCTATTATTGTTGTTGCTGTTAAGTGTCAAAGTATAAGAAATTATAGCCTAGAAAATCCTGTCTTTTGGGGTCACTATAATTGGAATCAACTACATGGCACCCAGCAACAAGAGTTTTTCTTCAGCTTAGACTCTTCTTTAGTATCTTTTCTCTCCTCCAGTTTCCCCACAGAAAGCCAAGAGAATTCATTGTCCATGAACTAACGTGTGATCAGTCTTCAGTGCCTGTATCTTTCAGTATCCTTTCCCCTCCCTCTTTTTAGCTCTTCAGCTTCCCTCCCTGACCCATTCTCTTGCCAGAATTCTTAAGTTGCTTCTCTGTCTCACAAAATGCATGTTTTTAAATGCATTTTCCAGGTAATGGCCTATGTATTGCATTTCTTAGGAGTGTTTTCAGTTGAAAAGAAGCACATGATAAAACATCCATTCAAAATGAGAAAGAGTGCATCACTAATGGGAATTTTCTATCATCTTTTGAGAAGTTAAAGTGGAGAACCTTCTCAACACCATTAACTCTGATACTGGAGGTCTACCTCTTGCCCTACCTCTTCATCTAAACTTCTTTTACTCCTGTCACTTGTTACTTTTCTCCCCATTGTTCTATCCCCTCTGTTGACTTTCCCTAGTGTTTTTATTCCACTTGTGAGCAGTTAATGCCTCACTCCTTTTTCCAATTCCAAAGATTTCTCTCTTCCAATATTTTCTCCAGAAATCTATCAGAAGCAGCATTATGACCTGGAAAGTCATGGATCGGAAAGCGTGGATGTGAGTCTCAGTACTGTAATCACATCCTAGGGTAATGAGAGATGGGATTTGGGGAGGACAAGTCTCTGACTGTCCACTTCCTGGATGCTCTCTATATCCCTTCTAGCATGAATATTCTGGAGTTTAGCACTTTTTTTGCAACTATCTGTTCTCTTTCCCATTCACGATTTTCAGCTAATTCAACCAGAGTTTATATAATATAAAATGTTACTACTCAAAGAGTCCTGGTATGGTGCTGTGGAATAAAGCACTGGATCACAAGGTTGGGTTGAACCACAAGGTCAGTGGTTCAAACTCACCAGCCACTCCTTGGTACAGAGTAGCTATGAATCATATATAGAGTAGCTATGAATCAGAATTTCTTGATGGCATTTAACAACAACAAAAACTCAAAAATTTGTCCATTGGCCATGAACATATATATCCCCAGAAAGACTGTTAGAACTCTTAGTTCCAATCCCATATATCAACATCTATATTTCAATGATGTTGCTAAGTGATTTGTGTGCACACTGACATTTAGAAGTCCCTATCTAAAAAAGTGCTTGGGTATTGAGTTCAGAACTTTGGAGCATAGTTCCTGGCAATCTCAGGGAACAAGTCCTGCCTGGTTCAAGTGACTGAGGATGTCCAGCAGATTCAAAGAATCATTTTTTTTTTTTTAATGGTTACAGTTTTGCCATTGACAACAGTGACTTCAGAGCTTCCTCCTGGACCTACACCTGGCACAGTGCCACTGCACTTGGTTCACGACTTTTTCTTTTACCAGCAACAAAGAGCCAAGTAATACCACCTAAGATAAAGGAGAAGCCTGTGACAAATGCACTTAAAAAAGAATGAGCCTAGTCCTTCCCATCTCTTGGAGATTTTATCCTCCTACAAATATCCTTCTGTCTTTTCTCTGGCCTCACATTACTCTTTGCCATCTCTCCAAATGGGGATACTGATGGGATAGATTCTCTTCTCAGCTTCCTTTCTGACTTCTTTGAATCGAGAATTCTCAAAGGTTTCGCCTGAAATAACTTTCACTGAATGAGATGATTGTCAAAAGCTCGTAAAGGTGGCCAAGATACCTGGCATTTGAATCATACTTTGGCCTGATTTCTGTCTTGATAACACTGGAATGTTGCTCTCTAACTATCTTTGGGTTCCCCCAGAGACGACTTAATGCTGCTAAAAGATCAGTTGTCATTGCTGACACCAGATGTGAAAGTAAGAGATTGGGCTTGATTAATGATACAACAAAAAGTTCTAGGTTTCACACTACCCCAAGTGAATCACTGACTTCATTCTCCTCTTCACATCACAGGTGAGAATCAGAAAATAATTTTAAAAGACCTATGAACTACAAAATTCAATGTACAATGCATGAGAGTTGATGCCTTGTGTGTTTTCACACATGTGAATCCATGCATTTTTGTACCTTAGTCCCACACTCAGAATCCTGCCTGACACATTTTTCTAGTAAACTTACATATCTAATTTACAAAGCACAATAAGTTAGAAAAGAAAGAAGAATTGTTATAGGTAAGTAAACTTTGATGATATTTAGGGTGGGGATTGCAGCAAAAGAGGAGAAATCACACACACACGTATGCACAAACACATACTAGTAGTTTGGGACCATTTTATGCAGAAAAAAAGAACCATTATTATACTTGTCATCTGGCCCTGATAACATCATTGTATATTATAACTCAGTACACCAATTTGTATAGATTACATTTCAATGTAAAGAAAACAAAAATCCTCACCACTAGACCAATAAACAACATTCTTATCAATGGAGAAAAGATTGAAGTTGTCAAGGATTTCATTCTTCTTGGATCAACAGTCAATACTCATAGAAGCAGCAGTCAAGAAACCAAACAATGTATTGCATTAGGTAAGTCTGCTGTACAAGACCTTTTTAAAGTGTTGAACAGCAAAGATGTCAGCTTGAGGACTAAGGTGCGCCTGACCCAAGCCATGGTATTTTCAATCACCTCATATGCATGTGAAAGCTGGACAGTGAATAAGGAAGACTAAAAGAATTGATGCTTTTGAATTATGATGTTGGAGGAGAATCTTGAAAGTGCCATGGGCTGCCAAAAGAACCAATAGATCCATTTTGGAAGAAGTGCAGCCAGAGTGCTCCTTGGAGGCCAAGGTGGTCAAACTTCATCTCTCATACTTCGGATATATTGTCAGGAGGGAGCAGTCACTGGAGAAGGATATCATGTTTGGTAAGGTGGAGGGTCCGAGAAAAAGAGGAAGACCCCCAATGAGATGGATAGGCCAAGGGGCAGAATTGATGGCCTCAAGCGTGGCAAGAGTAGTGAGGTTGGCCCAGGATTAGGCAGTATTTCATTCATTATTAGTCAGAACCAACTCGATTCCACCTAACAACAACAACAACAGCAATTTAGGTTCTTAACAATAATGCTGACTCATGCAAAAAAATGTGACATCTTCTCCAGTAAAATAAAAAATAAAAAGACAGTGAACCATAAATTAAACGGTAACTGAAAAAAAGCTATTACCAGAGTAAAATGGAATTTAAACACATTTCCATTAAAAATGTTGTTAAGTGTTGTCGAGTCAGTTCCAACCCATAGCAACCCTGTATAGGGTTTCTGAGGAGCAGCTGGTGAGCTTGAACCATCAACCTTGTAGTTCAAATGGCTTTGCAGTCTGGCACATTAACCCACAGTGCCACACCAATACTCCTCCATTAAAAATAGTTATAAAATTCTGAGATGCTACTCAAGGATTTTGACTAGACAGAGTTTTGCATCACCTCCAATTTTGTATGATCCTTAATGTTTTTCAAGACATTTTCATCAACATTCTTTTCTCTTATCTCAGTGGTATTAATCTAAAAAAGAGATGAGCATGAATAAACTAAAATGGATTTTTAAACATGAGGCAAGAACATTTCTCTATGGAGACAGGATGGTTTCTATGACTATCTTTGAAATTACTTATAAAATGTTTTAGAGGTGTGGCTGAAGGAACAAATATTTGTAGAATCATACCTCTCAGGCTAGCATTAGCTCAGTGATTACTTGGTACACCTTCTTTCTCAAGAACCTCCTACAACATCTTGGATATGTGATTCTTCAACCAGGATTTACATATCTTCAATGAGAGGAATGAGGACAGTTAGTGTCACCTTTTTCATATCTGAGTAACTCTCTTAGAATATTCTATTTTATAGTCTATTCCCACAATACCTGGCTCTATCTGTTTTTGCCATGTTTAGCAGGAAAAAAGATTTAGGACTGAAAAAGGAGAGTGGTCTCTCAAACATTACAAATCCCATTATGTAAAAGAGAAATTGGACTTGTGTTCTATGGCCATTGTGATCCATAGATAGAAGTTATGGAAAGGCAAAAAGGAACATTTAAGCAATCATTACTATCCAACAATGTAATAAACTGCCAACAATATAATAAATTCTCTTGGGAAGTCTTGAGTTTCTCATTAATGGGAACAGAGGCTTAATTGACCAATTATTTATAAAATGTTTCTATATTACATAGATTTGTTTTAAAAGCTCTAATTTACTAATTATGCTGTTGTGATTTCTGAGTTAACACTCAATGTTCAAAATTTCAGTAATAATAATCACTAACATTTATTTAATCTTTATAATGTACCAAGCACTATACTAAGATTTTACATAACATATGTAAAACATATTTAATCTAATTTTTTCAACAACCTTATGGGATAAGTATTATTATTAGTATCACTCATTCCCATTTGGTGGATGAAAAAAAAAAACAAAAAACAAAGTTTACCTGGTGTGGCACTGTAGGATCAACACTGGACTTCAAACCATAAGGCTAGCAGTTCAAACCTACCAACTGTCCCTTGGAAGCCCTATACAGGATCACTATGAGTCAAACCCACTCAACAACACTCAACATATTACAGGGACTGAGAATAGACCAGTGATTGTCAGAGATTGGCAAGTATGAGGAGGGGATGATTATAAAGGGGTAAGAAAAACTTTGGATGATGAAACTGTTCTATGTCTCGATGGTGGTTACATGACTGACTGTATTTATCAAAACTCATAGAACTGTAAAAATTTAGCTTGCAAATTACACCTCAATAAACTGACTTTTTAAAAAAAGCCTTTGTCATACAGTTAGTTAGTGCTATTATGTGTGTTAGGATATTTGCAAGTTTGAGGTTCTGAGGTTTGCTCCTTGCCTGAGACCTACAATTTGGGTAAGGCCTACATTTGCAACAGTTTTGATTGGCCTAAACCCATAGTCTAAGTGGACAAAGCCTATGTGCATATCTTTCTCACAATAATTTCTATCATACTATGCTGTGTCCGTCAGTTAATTCATCTCTGTAGCTCATTTCTTTATTCATGGTTTCCAAACTTGCTACAGCCTAATTAACTTGGAAGCTGAGACATTATCTTCATAATTCTAGTATCTTTAACAGAACCTGCTTCAGGTACAAGGGAGTCCTCCCCCTCATCTCCAATAATTAACACTAGTAAAAAAATGAAAATATTTAGATTCAGCAGAAGAAAGCATTGTTAACAGTCACTGTAGTTCAGAGATGGACATGGTAAGTATCCACTAGTGTACTTACCTGGGTGACTTATATTAGAAAATGAAGTATTTCTAAAATCAATTTCAACTGAATTTCTCAAAGTTCTCAAATGAGGCATGATCAATGGTTTCTCCAAAAGTATGGGAAAATTTGACTTCATAGATTTATAAATGCAGAATGATTTGAGTTATAAGAGGGAAATGCCTTCTTTTGCCTCTACTACTATTCAGCAAATCTACTGCACAAGACCTTTTTAAAGTGTTGAAGAGCAAAGCTGTCAGCTTGAAGACTAAGGTGTGCCTGACCCAAGCCATAGTATTTTCGATCACCTCATATGCATGCGAAAGCTGGACAGTGAAAAAGGAAGACTGTAGAAGAATTCATGCTTTTGAGTTATGATGTTGGAGGAGAATCTTGAAAGTGCCATGAGCTGCCAAAAGAACCAATAGATCCGTTTTGGAAGAAGTGCAGCCAGAGTGCTCCTTGGAGGCCAAGATGGTCAAACTTCGTCTCTCATACTTTGGAAATATTGTCAGGAGGGAGCAGTCACTGGAGAAGGATATCATGTTTGGTAAGGTGGAGGGTCCGAGAAAAAGAGGAAGACCCCCAATGAGATGGATTGGCCAAGTGGCAGCATCGATGGACCCAGCATGGCAACAATAGAGAAGTTGGCCCAGGATTCGGCAGTTTTTCATTCTGTTGTGCATAGGGTCACTATGAGTTGGTACCAACACTATGGCACCTAACAACAACAAAAACAACAACCATTCAGCACCTCCCTTTGAGGACATGTGGATTCCTTCTGAAGAAAGTTGGGGTCCTAGTGTAGCACTGTAGGATAAGCACTGGATAAGTACCCACCAGCTGCTCTTAGAAACTCTATACAGGGTCACTATGAGCTGGAACTGACTCCATGGCACTTAAAAACAATAGCAAAAGGTAAGTTAGGGACAAGCATTTGAGGCAACTGATTCATGAAGTCAATATGAATAATTAATTTTACATAGGATTTTTTTATACTTTACATTTCTAATGATAATTCCCAAATTACTCAGTTTATTATAATAGAAAGTTATTTCAAGTCAAGGTAATCTAAGTAATTAAAAGGTTCTCTTCATTATTGTTGTTGTTAAGAGCTGTCTAGTTGATTCTGACCCACAGAGATCCTATATAGGGTTTCCAAGGAGCAGCTGGTAAGCTTGAACCACCGGCCTGCAGTTCAAATGACTTTGAAGTCTGACACATTAGCCCACAATGCTGCACCAGGACTCCACTGGGTTATTTTCATTAGTAATGAGTAAATCAAAGGTCAAGAGGAAAGCCAATCTAAGCTGTAAAATGTTTTTGAAAAGCCAATTATATAATTTCTTTTTTTCTTTGCATATGTTTTGGATGACCAGATCAGATGAAGGCAAAGCATTCTAGTCTCTCAACATTTCCAGAGCCAGCATGACAATAGATTAAACCTAGCTATTTTAAGGTGTGAAACCACTTTTGCAGAAAACAATTTGGCCTTTGGTCCAGGTTCTTTTGAGCAGGCCAATAAATAGAGGCCAACCACACTAAGAGGAAACACCTGGGGGCCCAATGCTGACTATGCCTCAGGAGTTCATGTGAGGCCAGTAAAGGCTGAGGAAGATACAGGCTCTGTGGACATTCTAGGTTGGAGTGTGAATATTCAGCTCACAGAGAGTAATGTACATCCCCTGGAAGAATGAGAAGACTCTTTCTAGGCTTTATTCTTCCGGTTTGTATCCTGTTGTTAAATGCCCTTAAGTCAGTTGTCTGTATAGGATTCCCAAGGAGTGGCTAGTGGGTTTGAACTTACCCTACAGTGCTATACCAGAACTTCTTAATTAAAGATAGACCTTTTCCTGCTGTTGAATCACCCCATTGGATTATTATACTGAAGAAATAGAGAAAGGGATTGGTAGCCCTTAACTTGGTCCCAAATGATGGTGATGTGAGAGGGAATGGTATCCTTTAATCTGGACCCAGGTAAATAGGCATGAGAAAGGAACAACTGTGTGGAGCAGCAGAGATCTAAACCGATCAGGGCAGGGGAACTGAGATTTCCCTGGACTAGTTTGTTATTGCTGCCATGAAGGTGCCTAAAGACTAGGTGCCTGAGGCGCCCAAGGGCTAAGCCTCACAAGAAAGAGAATGAGCAGCTCTTTGCTGTGAAAGATGCTCAATGGCTACATGGCAGGTGACAAGATGTTGGGAAAATCATGCAAGAGCTCGGGAGCTCTCATGACCTTAGACAAATTACTATGTGTCTGGCTCTAATTTCTCACCTGTACCAGGAAAGACTACCAGACTGCTTGAGTTGCATTTAGGACAAGCCTGCTATCATCTCAATGGCTAACATATTAAATTTTTTACTTAATTTGATCTGACATCATAAGTTGTGGAAAATTCTTAATGTTTAAAGTTTTGCGTGGAGTTTGAAATGTCAAGCCCTTGTGAAAATGTCTTTTACAATTTTCCAGTGTCTAGCCAATCAGGCCAACAGCAACTCATCTGGATTGAGTAAGATAAAGACTTATGTTAAAATAGAAAAATCTTGCAACACAGAACTTGTGTCACTGTGAAAACTGAGAAATATCAGAGAACAATTTCTTATAATTGCTTAATAGTGGTAGAAAAGGTTAAATAAAAGGGACAAATTGCCTAATATGTTCTCCCCAGTCCAAAACACAAATCAAAATTATCAGTCACATGAGACAACTGTATAAAGCCAGGAAGCCCTAAATGAAAAACGAGGAAGCAAATGTCTTCTGGAGTAAAGCACTAGAAGCATGTAAACATACAAAGTTAAATTCTATAGAAAGTTAGGAAATTAGGATGTTGTTTACCTAAGTGTCTAGAAGATTTGATAGCACATACTTACTCACACTATGAGCAGTGACAGCCAGGAGCCTAAGGGTAAATTAAACTTGAATATATTTATCATTAATAATAATATGCTCCCTTTATATAGTGTTTTATAATTCAAAAAAAGCTTTTATATACATTATCATATTTGAGACCCCCAAAACTATGAGCAGTAGGCAGAGTAGCCTTATTCTCTACCTCCCATCCCAGGTACCAATGAGAATACGAATCTAGATCAACAAACAAATTCTAGAAGTCACGTGACACTTGTGTGCATTGTGCAGGCAAATGATGGCTCCTTTTTCTATTTCTGTTCCAGGACCAGAAAAGAAACAACATATCATCTCCAAATCCAAAGCTGTGTGAGTTGAAGGCAGCAGAAGATAAATGAAAGAGCATGGCTCTATTATCAGAAGCTCCCTACCACTAAACCGGTGCTGTGTACTCTGATACTCTGATACATAGAAATACTGGCAATGGAATGCTACCATCGGAGTGCCATTGTGGTGTTCATGGTTAAGTACTCAACTACTAGTGGAAAAGTTGGTGGTTCAAACCTATCCAGAGATTCCTCAGGAGAAAGGCCTAGGGTCTGGCCTAGGTCACAGCGTAGAAAACCTCTTATGTTCTACTCTGCTTAATGGGGTTATCATGAGTCAGAATCCACTCAACAGTACATAACAACAACAGCAGCAGTGCTCCCATCCAGGTTTCTAGCAAGAGCCTTACCCATCCATTCATTCAAATGTTTACTGAGCTCCTGCTTTGTGAAGACCTAGACCAGGCATGAGAGACATGGAGGTGAATCCAGGGATATGGTACTCTACTCTGGACTTTGTAGCCTAGAATGAGAGATTGAAAAATGGGAAAATACTTTGTGAGCTACAAAGTTGTACAAGGACAATTATATCAATTTAAAGGAGATGGGAAGGCAGAGTATGGAGCTCCTTCAAAGGTCAAAGGTGAAGAGAAATGAGGTTGATTCCCAAAAACTTCTGTCCTGAGGCTCTAACTAAGCTTGTAGTGACCTCTTGAGTCATAAATGGCACTATAATGTGTAGAATGACTACAAAATTGGATTTATGATTATAAATATATTGTTTGAGGGAGACAGAGTAAATGCAGACAGGATTTTCTTACATTTTGGTCATGTAAACTATGGGGCAATGTCATCTATGGTCTAAAGATTAAAGCTAGTCTCCCCACATCCCCAATCCCTCAGCTTTCCACATTGACTTCATTTGGGATGAAATTATGGAAATAAAATGCTTACTGACATGAAGATATTGTTGTTAGGTGCTATTGTGTCGATTTTGACTCATATCAACCCCATGTAATAGAATAAAATCATCCTGTAATGTTTTCAAGGCTGTAATTTTTTATATATTTTTTAAGGTTTTTGTTATGGATCTAGGGAAAATTTACAGGGCAGATCATCAGTTTTACATTCAACAAATCATACATCTTGTTTCATTACAATAGTTATAACCCCCTCCATGTACCATCAGTTAACAGTATTTCTCTCTATTCACTTTAGCTTTTTTAAATCAAAACAAAACAAAACAAAACAAAACCACTCAGGCATGTGTAATAATTTACACCTCCAAAGGGCCCATTGTGCAAGTTTGCCTCCTGGCCACCAGCTTCTTAGTCCCTCTCTTTCCATGAATCTAGAGTCCTCAGCAGCTCCCCCTCTCTATGACCGCATCTCTGCCTTCATCTCTGACATCACTGATTCTCTGGATAAGTTCCCACATTCTGCTTATGCTCTTCTCCCTTGATGGTCCTAGGGTCCTCTGTATCTGGACTGTAAGATTAACCACTCCCCTGTTTTTGTTACAAAACTTCTACCTTTACAATTAACAGTTGCAATTAGTCATGATAACAATTATTCACTATTGAATCATATGAATCTTATCCCTATCTCTTTTCAACCAGACCCATTTAGACAAGACAAAAACTATGAAACTCTTTCTTATCTCCTACCCCATACTCAAACTAAACTCCCTCTTGAAACCTTGTAAACCAGCCACTTTGTGTCTTTATTACCCCCTCATTTTAGATAGCCAATGTCTAAGTTGCTCATTCCCTATCTACCCTGTGTAGAGAGGGGATAGCATTGATACTTGATGTGAAGACTCCTTCTCTATGTTGGCATTTAGAGTTACTACCTAAATTGTAGCAATTTATCCTTGTTTCCTTTATTTTAAAAAAAAAAAAAAAATTTTTTTTTTTTTTTTTTTTAGTAATCTTCCTGTAGTTGAGTTCTGATTATCAAGCCATCGAGGCTAGGTAAAAAGGGTACTATCTAAAAGTTTGGGTGTTCTTGTGCATTTCCCCTCATTTCGTGTCAGCTGGATGCTTCACTCTCAGCTCTAGCCCTCTGTAACTATGTCCTTGTTCATTGGCTCAAGTGTCCCCAGGTCTTACCACACTTTCAACCAACCAGCCCTTCCTCTTCTCTGTCTCATCTCCAGGTCAAGGGAGTCAATGGGCTGTGGCTCAACTCAGCCCATTTCTTCATTGCTGCCTTTCCTCTGCTTCCACTCACCAGTAGACCAATGAGTTCACCAGCAAGCTTACATGCCTATTTGTGTGTTCCCTTTGAGTTTTAGTCTTAGAGGGGAGTTTGTCCTAAAGGAACTTGATTGCTTGCCTTGATGGCTTCCTGGCAAATAGCTTGCTTATTCTTGTAGTAGCCAGTCATGCTGACATTTTTGTTTGGGGTTTTTCCTGCTGATTTTTCTTTGAAGATGTATCTTCTGTTGCTCTAGCTGTTCCAAGCTGCTCTGCTTGTCCTTGCTAATGGGAATGTTTAACCTCATAAGGTTCTGGATGGGACTCAGGATTCTACCTAAGTTCCTATACTCTGCAAAGGCTTTGCAAGAGGCCTATTTCATTGGGCAAGTTCTAGAACCCCTTTTAGGTATTCCAGTCAATTATAGGCTTAAGACAGGCTTACAAGTTTTCTGTAACCATATTTCCCAACATACCTTTCTATTCCACTCAAGTGTCTATTTTATAATAGTAGGCAAGGGAAACCAATATTCCTAAGACAGTCAAGCATTTTAGTATTATTTCCCCTCTTCAAACTATGCCTAGATTCCTGTATCACAGAACCCTGTTGTTCCAAGGTTGAGCATGCATCACTATTTACCTCTGTCCCAGTTAGACCATGCAAATTTGTATCAGTTCCCCTATCTATCTTGTTCTTCTGCCTTCTACCCCTTCTAGCATTGCCCTCCCCAACGCCTGAACTAAACCCACGACCCCAACCCCACTGTTGTGGTTGGTTACCTTATATTCTATTAATACTTCCCTCCATTTAAGACTGTCTATTTTATCTTATAATCTACCTGACCTTCTCACCACCAGAATCTCAGTTCCTCTATGTTTAACTTCTTTCACATTGTAAAACTTCTTTTACATTGTTTTGATCATAGACTGATCTCCTAGATCCTCTGTTCTTATAATTTTATTCTGTTCTTGACTCTTCCATTTGTCGATTGAGTTCAGGGTGATGCTGCCACATACGTCATTCTCTGGTAATTGTCTGTTCTTGTTGGTTCTCAGGCAACAGAACTTCCTTTAGGATGTTTTTCATAGCAGGGTTGGCTTTGCCCAAATTCCTTAACTTCGTTTTATCTGGAATGTTTTGATTACACCATTGTATTTGATTGACAGCTTTGCGGGATAGAGGAAATCTTGACTGGCAGTTTTTCTTTTTCCTTCAGGGTTTTATATATGTCTCCCCATTGCCTTCTTGCCAGCGTGATTTCTGTTGAGAGATCCAAGCTTAATCTGATTTGCTTGCCTTTGTATGTTACATTTCTATTTTCCCTAGCTGCTTTCAGGATTCTGTCCTTATCTTTGATTTTGGAGTGCTTGATTATTGTATGTCTTGGTGATTGTCTTTTAGGGTCTATCCTTCCTAGGGTTTCTTGAGCTTCTTGAGTGCTTATCTTTTCACTTTTCAGGATGTTAGGGAAATTTTATTCCAGAAGATTTTCAATTATCTTATCTGTGGACTTGTGTGATTCTTCCTGTTCCAGAATGTCAATAATTCTTAAGTTATTCATCTTCATGTTGTCCAACATGAATCTTAGACCTTCTTCAGATTTTTTAATCCTTTTTTGTGTTTGCTCTTCTATCTTAGTAGTATTGAGAGATTTATCTTCTAGCCCACTAGTTCTGACTTCTATCTCTTCAGTTCTGTTCCTTTGCCATTTCAGTGTATTGTCCATTTCTGATATTCTATTATTAATCATTTGGACCTCTTTCTGTAGGTTTTGACTTGTTTCCGATGCTGTATCTATCTTATTTGAATGTTCCTGTAGTGCTTTCCTGACTTTTTCCTTATTTTTCTCAACTCCACTGTATAGTGTTTTGATACATTGTACAATCATTTTTCTGAATTCCTTCTCAGGCATTTCCAAAGCCTGCTCATCTTCCAGTATGGAGTGTAGGTCTACTTACAGCTCATTTGCCTCAGTCACTTTATCTCATTTCTGGACATGTGCTGAAATGGTCATCTGTTTCCATTTTTTGAGCATATTCAGGAGTTTTCTGTGGCCTTCACACATAGATAGGTGCATATTTTGGTATTTTTTATGCTCTCTGATTGCCTCCAGGTAGATGTGATCAGGATATGGGCTTCCCTTTTCACTCTTCTTCTTGAGAAATATCAAGATGCCATTGTTGATCATCGTGATGTAACTCAGGATATAATTTTTGGCTTATTTCAATTTTAGTCTGCTTGTGTCCCACTTCACAATCCCTGTTCAGGCCTTTTTCCTATTGGTAAACAGTTCAGGGCTGGCTGTGGTCATTTTGCACTGCCATTTGGTTTTAAATGGAAACTGTCACTTTAAATTTTGAGGAGATCTGTTTGCATGCATAGCAGAACCCTCTGGGGTTGGGGGTGGAGTGTCCACTTGCTCAGGCACCCCCTCTAGTCACCAGAATGGATGTGCACAGACAGTAAGAGACCAATAAACAAATACAAAAAAAAAAAAAAAAAAGAATGTCCACACCTTTATCTCCATGCATCCGTGTTTGTTCTGTCATGCATCCGTCATGGTTGCTCTGATCCTTCCCCCAGTTGGTCTCTCCCAAGATGGCAGCTCCTGGAGCAGCTGAGTGTCTTGGATTAGAAAGCACTGGATTTCTTACTTCTGCTCCAAATTCCCCTATCTGTAAGCCCTCTAACCTTCTAAAAATTCCTTTATATGTGGTTCAGAGTTCTGGGACCATCCTCTAAGGTTGCTTGGTCCAGTATTCTGTGTTGTTGCTGATGGGGCTTCTCATTGCACTTCTACCCAATCCACCATCGTATTTGTTATCCAAGGCTGTAATATTTATGAGGACTCCTAGTGTGGGGCTGTAAGATAAATTTTGGACCTACTAGCTGCTCCTCAGAAACTGTATTCAGGGTCGCTTTGAGCCAAACCAACTCAGTGTTACTTAACAGCAGCAACAGTCTTTATAAATGCATATCTCTAAGGTTTTTTCCAATGAAGTTTAAGAATTGGAACCAACAACCTTTTGGTTAGCAGTCAAATTTAATAGCTGCATCACCAGGGCTCCTTGACATGAAGATTGATGTTGTTGTTGATGTTAAATGCTGAAGAATCAGTTCCAACCCATAGTCAACTCTGCATAGGGTTTCTGAGGAGTGGCTGGTGGGTTTGAACCACTAACCTTGCTGTTCAAATGACCTTGTGGTTCAGGGCATTTTCCTGCCATGCCACACCAGGACTTTGATGTGTAGACATTAGTATATATTTTTCTCTAGCATGTCAAGGTCTCAAACTTTCATCATATGTGATCAGTCCTGTTCAATCTATAAAGTAGAAAAGTATAAGAGAGGAGGGAGAAAAGAAGAGAGAGATGTTGACTGCAGGGTATGTAGAGTTAGCAAGCAAGCTAAAAGTGGTAAAACAAAGGCTAGGCCAGTTAGAGAACTGGAGGTCCTGCTTACTTCCCTCCCAGGCATAACCTGGGTTCTAGATCAGACCTAGGAATCTAAAGTGGCTGTTTTGCTTGATCACAGCATCACAAAATTAAGTTCGTTTCCAGTTCCTCAATAATCTGCTATAGTTTAGTGAAAAGAGTAAGATGAGAATCCATCCAGAGACCTGAATTTTTATAAAACTCAGCCACCACTTGAGGAAGTATGCATCAGAGTCTATATCTTCCATTTCCAGATCTGTAATACAAAGCAGCTAGAGCAGACAACATTTATGCACCCCTCTGGACATAATAAGTTCTGATTGCATTGTTGATACTGCTAAGAACTGTGGAGTCAATTCCAACTCATAGCGATCCTGTATAGGGTTTCTGATCAGCGGCTGGTGAGTTTGAGCTGCCATCCTTGCAGTTAAAATTGACCTTTTGGTCCAGTGCTTATCCTATTAGTATGGCATGATTCAAACACTATAGACTTATGTAAAGAATAAACTATACTCCTTACTAGTTGTGTGAATTAGGATGTTACTGAGCTTCTCTGAGCCCCAGTTTTCTTAGAAGTAGAATGCAAACCATGGTACCTCTCAAGATGAGGAAAGAATAAAATAGAATAATGCATGTAAAGCTCTTGACTTGTACCATAATGGTGTTCAGCTCACATTAGTTCTCACCTCCTGTAGGAATGCCTTCTTGGAAAATTTCTAATCTAAGTACTGGCCTGGATCCTAGTGCAGCCACCCTGGGCATGTGTGGTCTTATCTTACCTCATCTGTAAAATGGGAGCACTGTACTTTTGATGTCTACTTCTTGAGACTATTTGTGAGCAAAAAGGATATAAGTGGATTGTTTTGTGAACTCTGAAGTGCTACACTAGAAGTCCTGATGGCATAGTGGGTTACTCGTTGGACTGCTAACCACAATGTCAGCAGTTCAAGTCCACCATGTGTGCCACAGGAGAAAGATGAGGCTTTCTGCTCCCTTAAAGATTTACAGCCTCTGAAACTCTATACAGAGTAACTGAGTCTGAACAACAAACAACAATAAAGTGCTATCCAAATAGCAGAGGGAGAAGAGGGCAGGAAATGAAAGAAACTTCTCAGAAGCAGGTATTTCTTCAAGGAGCCTTGGGCTGAACTCAAACTGCCAACATTGATGTTAGCAGCCACCCAGGGACTACCATAGACTATCATTTCTTATGTGTGGTATTAGAGCAGACTCAGTGATAAGGAGGGGGTCTTCAAATTCCCTTGAGAATTTGTTCCTCTATGTTCAGCACATAAGATTTCTGAGAGGGGCATCTATCATAGGATCAGCTGTGGAGAATAGGTTGTGGTAGGGATTTGCATCTAAACTATCTTTTTCTGCCCAGGCAAGTAGGATTGTTAAGAATGTGTGTATTTCTTTATTATATTCCTTTATGAGGCCATGCACCTACATACAGATATATTTTTTTAATTTAAAAATAGATAACAGATTTAATTTTCATGATTAAACCTTAGTTTTCATACTCACTAAAAGATTTTACTATTACTCAAGCATGGAATTGGAAATGTGTGTGCAAATTTGGAATGGAATTTATTCTTCAGGAGAAAAAGTAGACCTGAAGCATCAATTTATATTGGAACATTTAAAACACATTGGCATGTTCTTATCTTCTAAATGTCAATGAGAGCTGCTTGTACAAACTATTTAATGAACATTTATCCCAATTAAACAATGAAGATATCTGATGTATCTGAGAAGCCAGAAGTGGAGTCACTTCATTTCTTTCTGTTACTTCCAGTTGCTAGCATATTGGCAACTCACATAAATATATTCAATGTATCCATGTAGATTCCAATCATCGAATTGATGGGATCATATTTTTGAGCTCCATGCACTGGTGCTATTTCTGCATGCTTGATTACTTGGTATCATACAGAAGGAACATGCTGAAAAGAACTAAGCCACCGTATACTGCTACTGTGTACAGAGTAGGCCCGGCCACACTGGTTGGTGGCAGAAACATAGATCCCAGTGAGGACACAAAGATGACACCAAGGCCCACTCCCAGAGGGGTGCCCATGTTAAAAAAATTCTCACTGAGAGCACACATGGCCATGGTAGAGAGACCCCCGACAATGCTGGCTGTATACCAGGCAGCTCTGAAGAGAAGAGGCCCCCCGAGTATTATCAGAGGTGTCACTATTGCCCGCATCATACCAGAATGTAGCAACCAAGCAAGATGCATTGGGCCTGGACTCTGGTGACAGGATATTGGTTGTACCAACATTCCAGCTCCAATCATGGCAGCAAAAGTTGCACCAGTAGGCACCCAAGAGCTTCTCATCATAAAGTTCATGAGAGCAGGAGTTCTAGTCACTGCCAAAGCAGACAAAGCTGTTAAACCAATATTTCCTGCTAGGTACATATAAGAAGAGTGAATTCTATCTTTCACATACTGGGGCCAAATTACAGCCTTTTCAATAGCTCCAATTTCACTAGACATTCCCAAGCTGTAGTAGCATAATGCTTCAAGAGCAACGGCAGCCCCTCCAGCAACAAACCATCTTCCCATCTGATCAATTTTAAAGACTTTTTTCCACTGATGGTTCCAATGCTGCCTCTCTGAGTTCCTGGTCAGTCTTCCCCCAACGAATCCCAATTCTTGTCTTGGTGGCATATTCCCTGCTAGGTGTTAGAAACCACTGATTCTTTGTATGGACTTCTTTAGAAGAAGAGAGAGCTTGGTGAAAGTTGGGTGGAAAGCTCTGGAAAGAAGAATCTGGAGACACAGAAACCTTGCGGCCAGCATGGTGGTACACCAAGTTTCCTGAGCAGATCTGAAATGTTCTCTGGCCCTTCGCCCTCCCTTCACTTCCTTGGTGCCCGCACATGCAGTTCCTCCCTACATACAGATATTTTAAATGATGATTCTATTTTAGAAAGTAGGGGCATGTATTTATAATAGTACAAAGACTAGAAAGATTCTTTTACACCATTTTATTTGTCTTTGCTTTCTCGCTTTTCTGAGACAGAAATTGTACTTCTAACACAAAGAGTGTGTTCTAAGAAAACATGTGGATAGAATCCCAAGTTTGTGCCTTCCTGATTTCCAGATTCTATTTCCACTTGCCATTAATATTCCTTACAAGTCTCTCAGTCCCATAACTTCCCAGCAATATGCCAATGCATTCTCAAGGTATGACCTTTGAGAAAAGTTACTCACTACTTGTAAATGCTAAGTCATAAAACACTAAATAAATAGGAACCCAATTGAAAAGAAACAACACATAGAAAAGTGCAAAATATGAACTCTATTTCTTTTAGTTACCAAAAAGAAGGAGGCTTGCAAGACAGTGGGGATGTAAACAGATGGTCAAAATGCTTTTGAGACCTTTTAACAAATGACAGCTGCTTCCTTCACATGTTTTCTTAGTCCTCATGGGCGGGGAAATAAACACTTAGTGAATTAATTGGATCTCTGGGATGACATAAACAGAGTTACTGAGAAAGATGTAGGTAGAGTTCAGTTGAAATTGATTCACTTCGTTGATTGTTTTCTGGTTGTTTTGAAACTTCCTTCCGAGATATTGTCATTGTTAAGTGCCATAGAGTCAGTTCTGACAATAGTGGCCCTGGATAGATAGATAGATAGATAGATAGATAGATAGATAGATAGATAGATAGATAGATAATAGATAGATAAAGAGAGATAGAGAGAGATAAAAGAGAGATAGAGAGATAAATCACATATACATATACTTATAACACACACACATATATAACCTATTTATATTACCATTACATAATTGTCACTGAGAGGTTAAGTGTGAGTGTCTGTGTTGTGTATTCTTGGTTGTAATTATGTAATGATTATGTAAATTATGGTAAAGTGTATAAAGAAAACATAGTTCCTAGGTTTGCAATCATGCAACATTAAAAATTTATGATGACATGTCTGTATTGTGCTGTGAATCACCATCTTGCATTAGGACTTCAACATTGGGCTCAAACACAGAACCAAATGTCTAGATTAAAAACTAGAGGAAAAGGCTATCATTATATTTACAAATATTCAGACATTTGGAGCCATGTACAAACCTCACAGTGTTAGTATAATGAAGACAAATCATGAGGCATTAGGATACTCATAATCCTTTTAACTCCCAGCCATGAAACCAAACCAACACCATAAGCATATCTCTGCTTACTGGTATTGGTACAGTAAAATATATTGTATAAGACATGAACTCTTTTTAAAAACAAACAAAAACTTTTTTTGTGTGTGAACTGAGTGAAGGTTTACAGACAAGATCATCAGTTTTACAATTCAACATACCATAAGCTTTATTTCACCTCAATAATTGCAATCCCCTCCATGTAAAAACAGGTATCCCATTTCCTTCCTGTGGTTCCTACTTCCATTCCACCCACTTTCCAATCCCTTCTCTACTTTGTTCTTAGGTAAATGTTGCACTTTTTATGTTTAATAATTGGCTGTTCCTAGTCAGACACAAAAAGAGAAATACTGCATAGGACCACTTTTGTAAAGGACTAAGAAAAAGAAATTATACCGAAAGGGGGCAGGGGGAGGCCTTTGTTAGGGATTAGGAAATGGATGAAGGGGG
>NW_006408553.1:2838162-2850003 GCF_000296735.1 Chrysochloris asiatica | reverse complement strand
TTACTATATATATATATGGAGCTCTGGTAGCGTAGAGGTTACAAATCGGGATGTGAACCTCAGAGTCAGCAGTTCGAAACTACCAACTGTTCTGCGGGAGAAAGATGATGCTTTCTGCTCCCGTAAAGATTTATAGCCTCAGAAACCCTATACAGGGTCGCTATGAGTCGGAACTGACTCCATGGCACATAACAACAACAACAACAATATATATATATATATTTATAGTAATTCTGAGTTCTGTTCCACATTTTCTCCCATTCTATCTAGGACCTTCTAATGTTCTAATGTGATCCTTTTAGAGCCGTTGGTAGTGGTAGCAGGACAACATCAACTTCTTCTGGTCTCAGAGTTGTGAAGACTGGTATTCACATGTCTCATTAGTCCAGTGGGATAACTGATTACGAGCATCTTCAATTCTTATCACTCCTCTTTCTTCTGCACATGGAGAGACCAATAGCTGCACCTTAGATGGATGCTCAATGAGCTTTTAAGATACTAGATGCTATCCCCAAAGTTGGATGTAAAACATTGTCTTTGTAGACTATATTATATTAATTCACCCTGGTATCCCCTGAGACTATAATCCTGAACCCCCATGCCAAGGAACTCATTGCCTTAAGATGTTTGATAATATGTTTTTCATCATTTTGCCCACTTAAGCTCCACCACATTCATATTTGTATATGCAGCAAATACCCATGTACAAATATCCTCTTTCCAACCCTAATATATTTGTGGGTATGTTCCCACTCTTCTTCCTGTACTCAGTCATCCTGCTTGTCTGTCCATGTATCTATCCACAGAACACTGTTGTTCAAAGGTTGTGTATATAACACTATTTAGCTCTACCCCCTTTAACCTTTGCATACCTCCCTCTGTCTTTACCAAACAAGTACTCTTTTCAACCCTACTGAGTTAAAGAAGTATAGAAACTTCACAGGATCATTGGTTCAGTTTCCTATTTTAAATCACACCTTGATACACTATTGGCAAATTGAGAGGTGGGAGTGAGGTGGGGAGGAATT
Source organism: Chrysochloris asiatica (assembly GCF_000296735.1). Taxonomy (NCBI): domain Eukaryota; kingdom Metazoa; phylum Chordata; class Mammalia; order Afrosoricida; family Chrysochloridae; genus Chrysochloris; species Chrysochloris asiatica. Next base: position 2,848,975 of record NW_006408553.1, on the reverse strand, counting down.
TAAGCATTAAATAAATAAATCTAAACAAAGCATTTGAATAAAGCAGATCATATGTTACATTTCTAAAGGTGAACATTTTTTCAGTGAAATATTTAAAATCACAGATTGATTCTAAAACCTTGGCAAAATACTAACAACAATATGATAAATTTTCTTTGACGAAGTCTAGAAACAAAACCAAGACTACAAACAACAGAAAAATCTTACTGCCACTCGAGACAAATTTGCATTCAATGCCTACTCACTTTATAAACACAAAACAAAAGAAATGAGAATACCATTGTTTTAATTCATTAACAATCATTGTTGATGTCTTAGGAATGGTCCTATATTTATAAATGAGATAAACATTCAAATAGAAACATGAAAAATTGTCTCTTTCCCAACCAAGTAGATCTGAAGCTACCAAGTTCTGTCTTATGTTGAAGATGACCAAGATGCTTAGTTTCAGAAGATAGGAAAGCACCCAATAAGAATGTGAAATTGAGAAAGAGAAGTTAGACTTGGGAATTGAGTGAAGCCCTACTCTCGAGGAAAAAGTTCCAAGCTGTTCTGACTGAATTCATTCTAGGAATTTAGGGTTTGTATTATTTGTATTCATGAGTTAGTTTGCAAAAATAAAAAAGTAAAGTGGGGAGGAGAAAGAATCCTGGGACATTTCCAAGCCTAGTCTTCTTGTCTATGATATCCTGGTCTAGGGTTCATTCCAGGGAATGCCACCTCTTACCTCAGATCAGACCACTGGGCTTTACAAGTTGAACTGCCAATAAAATGAAGGAACAAAGGTCAGTGCCTAGTCCTTGCAAAGTCTTTGCCAGCCAAAAACTATCTACACCTTCAAAGCATCTTAAATAAAATATAAATAGGTAACTAAGGTAGAGACAAGCCTATCTCCTGAATGACTCCATTGGATAATATAAGATTACCATAGTTTAGCAGAAGATGAGGTTTTCTGTTCCCATAAAGATTTGCAGCTTCAGAAACCCTGTACAGGTTCCCTATGAGTCAGAACTGACTCTATGGCATGCAGCCACCACCACTACCACCACAACCAGAACTTCAGAGGCTTTCCTATCAAACTTCAAACTCAAGGAAACACACAACACAGACAGAAATAAATCAATGTAAGGACCAGCTCCCCAGAGTGCTTGCCATAGAACACACATAAAACACTGTCTCCCATGATTTCTCTGGTAAATAAATGCCATGCTGAGATGTGGTCCCTGAGCTCTGAGTTCCAAAGCCATTTTCAGATGCGTTTCTTAGAACTGTGCTTTGCAATGGATAAATTTCTGAACATTGGAAAAAGGTCTTCAATTTTGCCATAGTAATTGAGCCAGAGCAATTCTTCATGGAATTCACTTTCCACTCTTACGTCAGAACAGTTTCAGAAACGCCATCAGTTGGAATAACACATGTGCACTTTAATTATTATTGCTGTTGTTATTAAGCATTAGCTTTGAAACTTGGCTTTTGGGTAGGAGGCAAGATAATAATATTTCCCATTGCTACTGTCTTGTACATGCCTTAGAAGAAATCGACACCATTGTTGTCATTGTTGGCTGCTGTTCAGTCAGCTCTGACTCATAGTGATCCTGTGCACAACAGAATGAAACACTGCTTGGTTCTGTGCCATCCTCAGTATTTTTTTTCCATATTTGAGCCTACTGCGGCAGTCACTGTATCAATCCATCTCCTTACAGGTCTTGTTCATTTCTGTTGACACTCTATTTTACCAAGGATGAGGTCTTTTTCGAGTGACTGATCCCTCCTGATAACATTTCCCAAGTACATGAGACCAAGTCTTGCCACCCTCACTTCTAAAGAGCATGCTGGCTGTGCTTCTTTCAAGACAGATTTATTTGTTCTTCTGGCAATACCTAGTACTTTCAATATTCTTCTCCAATACCATAACTCAAGTGTGTCAAGTCTTCTTCAGTCTTCCTTATTCATTATCCAGCTTTCCCGTGCATATGAGGTAATTGAAAATACCATGTCTTGAGTCAGGCACACTTCTGTCTTCAAAGTGACATCTTTACCCTTTAATACCTAAAAGAGGTCTTTTGCAGCACATTTATTCAATGCAATATGACATTTGATTTATTTTTCTTTTTTTCATCCACATCATTTTTTTAAATGTTTTATTGTGAATTATGTGATAGTCTGCATGGGAGAACATTAGCTTTATATTCATCCTGTCATATATCATTTCACTGCCATGGTTACAATCCCCTCCATGCATCATCAACCAACCAGACATTTGATTTCTTGACTGCTGTTTCCATGAATGTTGATTGTGGAGCCAAGTAAAATTAAATCCTTGATACTTTCATTCTTTTTTCAGTTTATCATGATGTTGTTTAATGGTCCAGTTGTGAGGATTTTTGTTTTCTTTACATTGAAATGTAATCCATATTGAACACTGTATTCTTAGCCCTTCAGGAGCAAGTGTTTCAAGTCCTCTTGCTATTCAACAAGCAAGGTTGTGTCACCTGCATATCACAGATTGTTGATGAGCCTTCCTCCAATCCTGATGCAGCATTCTTCTTCATGTAGTCCAGCTTCTCAGATGATTAGTTTAACATATATATTGAAAAAGTATGGTGCACACCTTTCCTAATTTCAAACAGCACTGTACCCATTTTTGCTGTTCAAAAAACTACCTCTTTGTACATGTTCTACGTGAGCACAACGAAGTATTCTAGAATGCTTATTTTTTGCAATGTTATCCATAGTTTGTATAATTCCCACAGACTTTGCAAAGTCAATAAGCACAAGTAAATTTCTTTCTGGTATTCTCTACTTTTAGCCAAGATCCATCTGACATCGACAGTGATATCCCTTCTTTCATATTCTCTTCTGAATCCAGCTTGAATTTCTGGCATCTCCCATTCAATGAGCTGCTGCATCCGTTTTTTTAATTATCTTCAGCAAAAATTTATTTGTTTGTGATATTAATGATATTGTTAGGTAAATTCTACATTCTGTGGGGTCACTTTTTTTGGAATGGGCATAAATATGTATGTTTTCCAGTTGCTTAGCTAGGTAGCATTCTTCCAAATTTCTTAACATAGATGAGTAAATGCTTCCAACTCTGCATCAGTTTATTGAAACATTTCAATTGGCATTCATTCAGTTCCTGGAGCACTGATGTTCACTAATGTCTTCATTTCAGCTTGGACTTTGTCTTAGTTATCAAGTGCTACTATACAAAAATGTCACAAGTGGATGGCTTTACCAAATGGAAATTTATTCTTTCACAGCTTGTTGTTGTTGTTGTTAGGTGCCATCAAATCAGTACGGACTCATAGTATGAATGAAACACTGCCCAATCCTGGGCCAACCTCTCTATTGTTGCCACGCTTCAACTCATTGATGCTGCCACTTTGCCAATCCATCTTGTTGGGGGTCTTCTGCTTTTTCTATGACCCGCCACCCTACCAAACATGATATCCTTCTCCAGCAACTGGTCCCTCCTGACAATATGTCCAAAGTAGGAGAGATGAAGTTTGGCCATCCTGGCCTCCATAAAACACTCTGGCTGCACTTCTTCCAATACAGATCTGTTGGTTCTATGGGCAGCCCATGACACTTCCAATATTCTCATCTAACACCATAACTCAAAAGCACCAATTCTTCTATGGTCTTCCTTATTCACTGTCCAGCTTTCACATGCATAGGAGGTTATTGAAAATACCATGACTTGGGTTAGGTGCACCTTAGTCTTCAAGCTGACATCTTTGCTCTTCAACACTTTAAAAAGATCTTGCAGATTTGCCTAATACAATAAATACGTCATTTGATCTCTTGACTGCTACTTCCATGAGTGTTGATAGTTGATCCAAGAAGGATGAAGTCCTTGACAACTGCAATCTTTTCTCCATTGATAAGAATGTTATTTATTGGTCCAGTGGTGAGGATTTTTGTTTTCTTTACCTTGAGATGCAATCCATACCAAAGGTTGTGTACTTTGATCTTCATCAGTAAATGTTTTAAGCCCTCTTCACTTTCAGGAAGCAAGGTTGTATCATCTGCATATTGCAGGTTGTTAATGAGTCTTCCTCCAATCCTGATACTACATTTTTCTTCATATAACCCAGCTTCTTGGGTGATTTGCTCAGCATACAGGTTGAATAAGTATGGTGAAAGAATACAACCCTGTCACACAACTTTCTAAATTTTAAACCATTCAGTGTTCCCATGTTCTGTTTGAACAACTGCCTCTTGGTCCATGTACAGATTCCTCATGAACACAATTAAGTGTTCAGGAATACTCATACTTTCACAGCTTAAGAAGCTAGAAGTCTAAATTAAAGGTACCAACTCTGAAAAAAGGTCTTTGTCGCCTTTCAGCATCTGTAGACCCAGTATTCTTTGAATATCTCTATGTCTTGTGCTCAGTTTTTCTCTGGATGTAGAAGCTTCACAGTGCATGGACCCAGGCCCAAAGGACTCACTCTACTGGTGGCTATTCTTGCTTTGTGGATCTGGGTTTCTCTGCTCACTTTCCTCTCCTTCTATATCTCAAAAGAGATTGATTCACGATACAGCCTAATCCTGTAGATTTTATCCAACCTCATTAAAATCATAGACATGGGGATTTATAATACATAAGATAATTACATCAGATCAATGCTGATCACATCAGATCACATCAAGAGCGAGTTCATTATATTAGATCTCATCACAGGGACTTACTACCCATTAACTGTCAGACCTCGGGAACCTAGACCCAGTCTATTTGACACAAGACCATAACTATCACAGACTTCTTCCTTGAGTACCATGGGTTCTTAATAATACACCACCTCCTGAAATGGCTGAGCCAATTCTTATTGGTACTGTGATGCTTTGTATTCATTCCAAGTTCTTTTAATATTTCAATATTGTTCAATATTTTGCACATAGAACCTTCCCATAATGAAACTCGAGTCTGGAATTTTTTTTTTCTTCACTTATTTCAGCTTGCAAAATGCTGAGTGTGTTTTTCCTTTCTGGTTTTCTGACTCCAGATCTTTGTACATTTTATTATAATACTTTATTCTGTCATCTAGAAGTGACCTATGCAATTTTTTGTTCGGCTCTTTTACTTCATCATTTCTTACATTCACTTGAGCTTCTGTGAGATTAAGGGTGAGTTTCAGAGTTTCTTCTGACATTTACTTTTGTCTTTTCTTTCTTTCCTGTCTTTTTAATGACCTTTTGCTTTCTTTATGTATGATATTCTCCATGTCATCACAACTCCTCTGGTCTTTGGTCATTAGTGTTCAGTTAAAAATTTGTTCTTGAGATGATCTCTAAATTCAGGTAAGATACAATGGATTTAGGGTTGTATTTTGACCCCCATGGACTTGTTTTAAATATCCTCAGGTTCAGACTTAATTTGCCTATGAACATTTGATTGTCTTCCACATTTGGTCCCTGGCCTTACATTGGCTAATGATGATATTGAGCTTCTCCAATGTCTCTTATCACAGCTGTAGTCAATTTGATTTCTGTGTATTTCATCAGGAAAGGTCAACATGTATAATCACTGTTTTATGTTTTTGAAAAAAGGTAATTATAATAAATTGCTGATTTTGAAAAATTCTATCATGAGGTCTCCAGCATAATTTATTTTACCAACTCCACATTTTTCTTCCCTCCTATTTATTTCCAATTTTCACATTCCAGTTACAAGCAATTATCAATCATCTTGGTTGCATGTTTGACCAATTTTAGACTTAAGAAGCTGGTGTTGTTGTTAGGTGCCACTGAGTCAGTACCAACTCATAGAAACCCTATGCACAACAGAATGAAACATTGTCCAGTCCTGGAGCAACCTCACAATCATTGCTGCACCTGAACACATTGCTGCTGCCACTGTACAAACTCATCTTGCTGGAGGATTTCCTCTTTTTCTCCGACCCTTCACTTTACCAAACATGATATCCTCCTCCAGTGACTGGTCTCTCCTGACAATATGTCTGAAGTATGAGAGACAAAGTCTGGCCATTCTGGCTTCCAATGAGCACTCTGGCTGTACTTCTTCCAGCACAGATCTATTTGTTCTTTTGACAGTCCATAGTACTTTCAATATTCTCCAAAATCATAACTTAAATGCATCAATTCTTGTCTTTCTTATTTACTGTCCAACTTTCACATGCATATAAGGTTATTGAAAATACCATAGCTTGGGAAAGGTGTATCTTTGTCCTTAAACTGACATCTTTGCTCTTCAACACTTTAAAGAGGTGTTGTGCAGCTGATTTGCCCAATGCTCTATGTTGTTTGATTTCTTGACTGCTGCTTCCATGAGTGTTGATGGTTGTATCTGAGCAAAATGAAGTCTTTGACATCTTCATTTTTTTCTCCATTTATATGGATGTTGTTTATTGGTCCAATGGTGATGATATTTGTTTTCTTTACATTGAGATGCAACCCATACCAAAGGCTGTGGCCTTTGTTCTTCATCAGTAAATATTTTGAATCCTCTTCACTTTTAGCAAGCAAGGTTGTATAATCTGCATATTGCAGGTTGTTAACAAGTCTTCCTCCAATCCTGACGCCACATTTTTCTTCATCTAACCCAGCTTCTCAGATTGTTTGCTCAGCATACAAGTAGAATAAATGGTGAAAGAATACAACCATGGTGCACACCTTTCCTAATTTTAAACCATTCGGTATTCCTTTGTTCTGTTTGAACAACTGCCTCTTGGTCTACATACAGGTTCTTCATGAGCACAATTAAGTGTTCTGGAATACTCATACTTCATGGTAGTGTCCATAGCTTTTCATGATCCACATAATTGAAAGTCTTTGTGTAGTCAATAAAGCACAGGCAAACATCTTTCTGATATTTTCTTCTTTCAGCCAAGATTCATCCAGTGATACCCCTCATTCCATGTCATCTTCTGAATCTGGCTTGAGTATCTGGAAATTCTCTGCCAATGTATGGTTGTAGCCATTTTTTTCATTATCTTCAGTAAAACTTTACTTGCATGGGATGTCAAAGATATTGTCATATGATTTCTGCATTCCTTTGGGTCTCCTCTCTTTGGAATTGGCACAAATACAGATCTCTTGTTAGAATTCTTTAATTTCATTAGATTTGGCAATACCATTAAGAAGTTACAAATGGTCTTAAATCCTAACTTTTGTATGTTGTTATTAAGTGCCATCCAGTCAGTTCCAGCTCATAGCAACTCTGTATAGGGTTTCCAAGGAACAGCTGGTAGGTTTGAACTGCTGACCCTGTGGTTAGCAATCCAGTGCTTACCTTCGGTGCCACTGCAGGACTATAATGTTTGTATGGCATTCTTTATTTCACAAAGTCCTATGCAAAATGACCCCATTTGATTTCAAGATACTCCTGTAAGTTTGGCAGAGTTAATATTATGACCTCAGTTTGATAGATGAAGAAACCAAGAGGCTCAGATAGGTTAGGCAAATGATCAGCCCCTAGAACACAGTATACAAGGAAAAAAGCAAGTACTTGTATGTTTCTCTTTCAGCTTCATTTGCTATTAATTATCTACTGTATCTCATTTTCCTTAACAAAATAAAATTAAAAAAAAACAATTTCAATCCTCAAACTCTGGTGACTTTCCTTTCAGATCATATGAGTGGGCTTCAAAGAGTTTGTGCAAGAATGGAATTAAAAGATGATGGAATTTTCTCCAAAACTTTTTGAAGCCCTCTCGTACAAACAGCAACTAATTTCAGACATCTACATAAAAGCAAATTATTATAAACTTTTGTCCAATTATCCATTCAAATTTGCCCAAGAAAAAAATATTGTCAACAAATGTTTATTGAAAGCTTTTGATGTGATCAGTGTTGGAGATATGAAGAATATAAGATAACAAGTTTAAATTTTTTATTTTGCTCATTGCATTGAATGTTCATATACATCAAGTTTATGCAGAATTTTGATTTATTCTGTGTATCAAAATGTGTAGGTAAAATAAATCAGTGACTGCATTTATTTTTCATGTAGATATTTTGGCATCTTATCATGGATACAGTTTTAAATAAATAAAAAAATAAAATTTAAACTCACACACCTGATGCTCTGAACTCTACTATTCCACTAAAAACATGTTGTTATTGTTGTTATGTACCATGGATCTGGTACTTAGTCATAGCGAACCTGTACAGGGTTTCTGAGGCTGTAAATCTTTACAGGAGCAGAAAGCTTCAACTTTCTCCCACAGAACAGCTGGTAGCTTTGAACTGATGATCCTGAGCTTAGCAGCCCGATTCATAACCACTATGCTATAGTGCTAATTAAAAGAGCTCTGGGCTTCCAGAAAGGAGATATCACTGGTAGTCTTGGATTCACTCCAATCATCATCATGGCTGCTATCAAGTTGGTTCAGACTCATATCAACCTTATATAGGGTAGACAATAAGCAACTCTTGGGTTTGAGTTGATGACCGTGTGATTAGCAGTACAATGCTTATCCTACAGATAAGACTCCCCAATAATCATTAGGAGATTCATATAGTTCCTTAGACTCTGACACAGGTAAATGTAAACATGGAAATGGACCCCTGGTAGCACAGTGGGTTATGAATTGGGCTGCTAACCACAAGGTCAGCAGTTTGAATCCACAAACTACTCCTCAGGAGAAAGAGGAGGCTTTCTGCTCCCATAAAGAGTTACAACCTCAGAAACACTATATAGGGTCAATATGATTCAGAACTGACTCTATGGCCACGACCACCATCACCACCACCACTCAGAATGCAAGTAGGCATAATAATATTAAAAGAAAAAACTGAATTAAGTTAAAGTAGAACGTAGACTGAGGAAAGGTGTTAATTCTGAGAAATCACTTGGATCATAGAAAGGAGAACTTTGAATAAAAAAATAAATTTAAGAATTAATCATGTGTTTAAACATATGTGGCACTGTAGGATAAGCACTGGGCCACAGAGTGAGTTTGAACCATAAAATTGGCAGTTCAAATTCACCAGTTGCTCCTCAGAAACCCTACACAGGGTTGTTATGAGTTGAACCGATTGAAGGCACTTAACAACAACAATTTAAATATTTTTTTCAGGGTTCCTGAAAAAGATTAAGCACTCAACTATGAGTAGAAAGGTTAACAGTTTGAACCCAAAGGCACTTCGGAAAACAGACCTGGACATATGCTCCCAAAATGCCTTGAAAATCCTGTAGCTCTACTCTGCACTCATGAGGTTGCCATGAGTTGGAATGGCAGGCAGTAAACAATAGTATTTCCAATCACTTCATATGCATGTGAAAGCTGGGCAATTAATAAGGAAGACCAAAGGAGAATTGATGCCATTGATGTTTGTGAAGAATATTGAATATATCATGGGTTGCCAAAAAAATGGATAACTGTCTTGAAAGAAGAAGTACAGTTAGAATAATCCTTACAAGTGAGATTGGCAAGACTTCATTTCACATACTTCATCTGGCCATAGCATCATAAGGGCCAGTCCTTGGAGAAGGACATCATGCTTGGTAAGTAAAATGTCCGAGAAAAAAAGAGACAGACCCTCAGTTAGATGAATTGACACAGTAACTACAACATTGGACTTGAGCATAGGATTGTGAGGATGGTGCAGGGCTAGGCAGTGTTTCATTCTGCTGTACATTGCACACAGGGTCTGTATGAGTTGGAATTGATTCAACAGCAACTAACAACCACCACCACTCATCTATCAGTTTGTTGTACTGTGGTGGCTTGCATGTTGCTGTGATTCTAGAAACTTCACCACCAGTATTTTAAATTCCAGCAGGCTACACCAATGGTGGACAAGTTTCAGCTGAGCTTCCAGGCTAAGGCAGACTAGGAAAAAGAAGAGACTAACTACTTCTGAATGTTTAGTTACCAAAAATGTATGAATAGCAGTGAAACACTGACAGGTAGCACTAAAACATTGAATATTTAAACATAACGAAGAGGACACGAATATTGGCATAAAATGAGCCCTATAGGTTGGAACACACTCAAAATGTGACTGGGGAAGGGCTGCCTCTTCAAAGTGAGTTGACCACAATGATGTGAATGGAGTAAAGCTCTCAGGACTTTCATTGCTTTTAGGGCACAACTCAAAATAATGAGAAACAATTGCATACATCCATTAGTAATTGGACAATAGGATGGACAAAGTATGGATCTAGGAAAATTGGAAGCTGTCAAAAATGAAATGGAATGCATAAAGATCAATATACTAGGCATTAGTGAGATGAAATGGACTGGTGTTGGTCATTTTGAAGCTAACAATCATATGGTTTACTATGCTGAGAATCACAATTTAAGGGGAATGGTGTCACATTTATCATCAAAAATAACATTTAAAATCTACCTTAAAACTGTTGGTGATAGGATAGGAGTCCTTGTGTGGTGCTGTAGGATACATGCTGGACTGCATAGTCAGTTTAAACTGAAAGAATGGCAGTTCATACTCACCAGTTGCTTCTCAGAAACCTTGTACAGGGTCTCTATGAGTCGCAACTGACTTGACTCACTTAACAACAATAAGGCAGACCAGTTAATATCATTATTATTCAAACTTATTCACCAAACACTAAAGCCAGTGATGATGAAATTGAAGAATTCTGCCAATTTTTTCAGTCTGAAATTGATCAAACATGTATAAAGTAACTATCAATGACTGTAATACATAGGCTGGAAACAAAGAGAAAGCATCTAGAGTCGGAAAAGAAACAATGCTAGAGATATCAAAATAGAATTTTGTAAAACCAATGACTTATTCATACCAAATAACTTTTTAAGCAACATAATATGTGACTACACACATAGACCTCACCAGATAAAATACACAGAAATCACAT
>NW_006408553.1:2832175-2837187 GCF_000296735.1 Chrysochloris asiatica | reverse complement strand
CAGTCCAAACAAGGCCAGGGGCAGACTATAGAATAGACCATCAATTGCTCATATGCAAATTCAAACTGAAGCTGAAGAAAATGAAAACAAGTCCACGAGAGCCAAAATAGGACCTTGAGTTTATCCCACCTGAATTTAGAGATCATCTGAAGAACAGAAATGAAGTGATAAAAGAGCTGAACAGAAAATTTCAAATGGCTTAGTAAGGAGACAAAGTCAAGTTATTATAACTTCCAGAGGTTCAAGTCAGATTTAGATGAAGACATGGAATGAGGAATATCATTGCTGGTGTCAGATGGATTTGGGTTAAATGCAGAAAATACTAGAAAGATTTTACCAGTGCTTCATTGACTATACAAAGATTTTTGATGGTGTGGCTCATGACAGGCTGTAGACAACATGTGGAGAATGGGCATTCTGAAATAATTAATCTTGTCATGAGGAACCTGTACATATATCAAGAAGCAATCATTAGAACAGAACAAGAGGACACTGAATGGTTTAAAATCAGGAAAGAAATATATATACCAGGGTTGTATTCTTTCACAATACTTACTCAGTCTGTATGCTAAGCAGATAATCAGAGAAGCCATATTTTATGAAGAATAAGTCGGCATCAGAATTGGAGGAAGACACATTAACAACCTGCAATATGTAGATGATACAACCTTACTTGATGAAAATGAAGAGGACTTAAATACTTAACTAATGAAGATTCCAGACCACAGCCTTCAGTACGGGTTGCATCAAAATATTAAGAAAACAAAAATGCTCACACTGGAGCAATAAATAACATCGTGATAAATGGAGAAAACATTGAAGTTGTCAAAGACTTCCTTTTGCTTGAATCCACTAACAGCACTCATGGAACCAGCAGTCAAGAAATCAAACGATATGTTGAATTAGACACATCTACTGTACAAGGCCTCTTCAAAGTGTTCAAGAGCAAAAATGTCACAATGAGGACTAAAGTGCACCTGAACTAAGTCATGGCATTTTCAATAATCTCATATGCATGTGAAAGTTGGACAATGAATAAGAAAGACCTTAGAAGAATTGATGCATTTGAGTTATGGTGATAGAGCAGAATATGGAAAGTACCATAGACTGCCAGAAGAGCACACAAATCTGTGTTTAAAGAAGTACATTCCAGAATGCTCCTTAGAAGACAGGATGGTGAGATTTCATCTCTCATACTTTGGACATATTATCAGTAGGGACCAGTTCCTGGAGAAAGACATCATGCTTGGTAAAGTGAAGGGTCAGTGAAAAAGAGATGGATTGACACAGTGGCAGCAGCAATGGGCTCAAGTGTAGCAAAGATTGTAAAGTTGGCACAAGACCAGGCAGTGTTTCTATCTGTTGTGCCACTATGAGTTGTAACTGATTGAACAGCACCTACAAACAACAATAACAAAAGCAACTAACAATAACAAATATATTCATTTAAGCATATTATATGCCATATAATGGAGTCCTTTTGTTGCACTATAGGATAGCACTGGGCTGCTAACCACAATGTTAGTGGTTCAAATCCACCAGCTGTTCTTTGGACACCCTATACAAGGTTGCTATGTCAGAACTGACTTGATGACACTTAACAATAGTAATATGTCATGTAATATTATTAAATATAGTGTGAACTGCCAGAGAAACAGAACAATCAGTCTTAGGGAAAAAATACAACCAGAATGCTTCTTAAAAGCAAGGATGTTAAGCCTTGCTTATTTTAGACATGTCACCAGGAAAGACCTATCACTAGTAAATGATATCATGTTTGGTCAAATCAAAAGTCCATGAAGATGAGGGAAACCCTCAATGAGATGGGTTTAAATAGTAGCTATAACAACAGACTTGATACAATAATGATAAAAAAAAAAAGGCACAGGATGGGGCAAAGTTTCATTCTGCTATGCACAAAGAGCCAACTGAATAGCAATCATTAACAACAATAAATATATGGTATGTTATTATCACATATAGTATGAATTTTTATACATATAATGATATATAATACAAAACCAGTTACCATTGAGTTGACAGTCACCCCATATGTGTAAGAGCAAAGCTCTGCTCCATATAATTTCAGTTACTGACTTTTCACAAGTAGATAGCCAAGTCTTTCTTCCAGAGCAGTTCCAGTGAATTTGAACCTTTCAGTTAGCAGCTGAGCATGGTAACTGTTTATTCCACTCATAATATATAATATGAGATGATATAATGATGTAACATGTAACATGATGGTCAATATATATATATATATATATATATATTCTGATTACCTTAGACCTAGTAATAGTGCTAAGCAGCATCCTCCTCTGGGAGGAGTGCTAAGTAGTTGGGTCTCTACTTTCTTGTGTCTGTAATCAGACCTGAATTATTATCTATTATAATTTTCTTTTGTAACAAATAAATCACTGTGTTATATATCTTCTTATTTATTTTTTCTTATCTTCAGTTCTGTAACAGCACCAACACTTTCACCATCATCCCAATATTAATTCATATATTGGGAGTAAGGTTGACCCCCAACTCCTGGATCTAAGAAAGGACTTAGGAACTATTTATAGTCAGTCAATACAGCCCATCCCCTTGACTGGACTGTTATATTCAGGACTGGGCTCAAGACCCAGATCAAGCTAATGATTATCAGCAAGAACCCAACACAGAGGAAAGACAAACCAAGAGATGACATGAGCCCAAGTCCTGGTTTCATCCTTGAGCTCTTGGAACTGACCTTGGACATTTCAATTTTGTGAATCAATAAACTCCATTTTACTGTTGTTGTTAAAGACACTTTTAGCTAGATTTCTGTCACTTGCCATTTCAAAGTGTCCTGACTGGTACATAAATTGGTTAAGATTAGGAAACTGAAAACAAGATATTCTGAAATGTAGACAAAGGTAAATTGATGTAAGACGGAGCATATCTATCCTTATACTTAGTATGGAAATTTCCCAAAACCTTTTTGCCATTGAATAGATTCTGACTGATGGTGACCCTATGTGTTACATAGTAGAAATATTTCATAGGGTTTTCTGACTATAACCTTATGGAAGCAGATTGCCAGAACTTTCTTTAGAAGAAATGAACCACTGGGTACATTTGAGCCACCATCCTTTAGGTTAATAGTCAGAAGTGTTTGCAACACCCATGAACATAGACTTTCAGGAAATTCAGTGAAAGAATACTGTTCCAAATATGGTTATGCAGAGGTTAATGCAGAGGTTAATACTCTTTATATCTTATAACAATTCAGAGAACATTTCTCATAAGGAAATAGATAGATTTAATAATTTCTCACAAGCAATACCTTTAATAATTGTCTGTATTATTCAAAGAAATAAGTTAGAAAGGTAACTCAAACTTCAATTTCTTTTCACTATTTCTGGTAAAAAGTTGACACTTGAGAAATGGAAAACCAAGGGTGTAAAATTTTCCTTATTTAATCCTTTATTGAATGACTTTAAAATTCCTATCATCTGTAGGCATGGAGACACATATATTAATTAATTCCTGATTTTTAACCCTAGAAAACAATGCTTGAGACAAAAACTTCTATATTACTACTACATGGAGCTGGGGGTGGGAGCTCAGGGCCGAAAGAGTGAAAGGGAAAAAGGAAAATTGAGACAGGGAAGGAGGAAAAGCAAACTCAAGAGAGTGCATTATAAAACTGGCCAAGCTGCTTGTTTGCTGTTCCAGGATGTCTCCTGACAGTCATGTAAGAACTACTGCATCCAGTAACAGTCAGTCCTTGGCTGGAAGGAAAATGAGCAATTTAACTGCTGGTTCCTTCTTTTGTCCATCGTCCATTGGCCAAAGCCTTCCTAATAACACATTTGCTCCTCCATAATTTTGAGTTGTGTTATGTGGTCCTTCCAGAGATCTGCTAGCATAGCCAGAGCATAGGTATGATGATCTCTCACTGTCAACAGTTTTAAGATCACAGCACTTCTCTAGACAGAAAAAAAAGGTAGGATGAAGGTTGGGGAAGTTAGTTGAAGATAAATGTATCTAGGATGGCACATATGTTGGGTCCAATACACTTTACCAATGTTTCCACTTTAAATGTAAATTACTATCACAAGTTTCTATTTGAAGAGTTGTTATTGTTGTTGTTATGTGCTGTCTAGTGGGTTCCAACTCAAAGCGACCCTGTAAAGGGTTTCTGAGGAGCAGTGGGTGAGTTTGAACTGCCATCCTTGTGATTCAAACTCACCTTATAGTTCCAATGCTTATTCTACAATGACACACTGAGATTCCTGTTATTAAGTGCCATCAAGTCATTCCAGATTCATAGCGACCCTGTTAAAGATTTCTGAGGAGCAGCTGGTAGCACTACTTAAACAGGTTTATTTATATATTTATTTAGGAATACGTGAATGGTGAAAATGTTTAAGCACTCAACTACTAGCTGAAAGGTTGGTGTTCAAAACCACCCAGAGGCACCTCAGAAGACAGGTCTGGCAATCTGCTTCCAAAAGCTTACAAACTTGAAAACCCAGTGGAGCAATTCTATTCTACACCTGTGGGGTCAACAGGAATCAGTATCAACTCAAAAGCAAACGACAACAAATGTATTTATGTAAACATATTATGTATCACATAATATTATTGAGTGTTGTTATTCTCAGAAAATATACAACCAGAGTGCTCCTTAGAAGCAAGGTTGTTGAGACTTTGACTCACTTGCTTTGGACACGACACCAGAAAAGATCTATTGCTAGTAAATAGTATCATGGCTGGTAGAGAGTCTGAAATTAAGGAAAACTCAATGAGATGGATTGACACATGGTCTCAAACATACCAAGGATCATGAAGCCGGAACAGGACTGGGCAGCATGTGTGATACTTGTCTTCATGTATTGGAGCCAACCCAACAGCAATTAACAACAAAACCTAGAAAAAAATTATATACAATTATTGTATATAAAGGATCCCTGGTGGCACAGCGGTCAAATGTTTACTTCCTCACTGAAAGGTTGATGTTTGCTCTGTGGAAGAAAGCT
>NW_006408553.1:2827392-2828602 GCF_000296735.1 Chrysochloris asiatica | reverse complement strand
AGAGACAGACAGGGGAGGCTCCGTGGCGGAGGTGCGAAAAAAACAGAGAAGGCGCTTTGCTGAAATAGTTTCAGGCCTTTAGATGTAATATAAACTGGCGGGGGTGGGGGAATCAGATTTTTGTTCCCAACAGTGGAGAAATCTGACTGGCGGGACTCTAAGGCAATTTTAGAATCAAGCAGGATGCTACATGCGGGCCACTGGGACCACAGCCAGGCTGATAAAGCACCGAAGCCATGGAGTGGCACCTGGAAAAAATGGTGTGACGGCTTTTTTCACTTTTCTTTCCTCCACTCCCCAATTGCACCATCTCTGCCCAGCCCAGGCACCTTCAGGCAATGGAAGCACACCCCCAAAGGGGTCCACATTGCGTGAACAGAGTACAATTTTCCTGTGGCACAAAGAGGAAATTCCTGAAAGCCCCAGCGGTCCCACAAGGTAATCCTTTAGCTGCTTATTATGACATCTGACTCTGAGACTTAGCCCTAAAGTTGACCTGGGCAAGACCCTTTATTCCTTCCTTACCTAACAAGAGACAGCAGGTCTGGACATATATCTAAACCATATTGACACCTTCTAAAATCCCAACATAAAAGACAAAAGCCAACACCAACTACTATATACAAGAGCACAGCTATTTTGAGAATTATGCTGTGTGTATGCAAATACCTAACTGACCTTCAGAGATAAATATAGTGGAAAATCATTCTTCCATTCATTTCTCAGTATCTATCCGCATACCATCACGGTAGTGACTAGAAGAGAATGTCCTTGGAGAGTGGACATCCCCACCCACCACTGGAGGTTTCTACTGTGCATGCACACTGATGCGCATAGAAAAGGTTACTGGACAGCTGGCTATGGTTTTATTTTTGTTTTTTGTGAGGTGTTTTTTGTCTCTGCTTTTATGTAGTTTCTGTTTTGGGTCATTTTGGTCTCATTTTATTTCCTGGGGGTGGGAGCTTTATCTCCCTACGTTACCCAAAAAGAGACAAGCAATCCTGGCCATATAGCCAAGCTACAAGCAAACCCCATAATATCCAACCATCCAGACAGGAGCCAACACCAGCTGCTAGGCATTACACAGATAGCCAATATTTGCTATGATAGCTTGCAGCTGAATAATAAGATATGTGAAAAGGAAAGCCTATCTCCAGATCACATCCACCAGGAGACACTCAGTACACGTAACAATACAGCAACATACATT
>NW_006408553.1:2824101-2825482 GCF_000296735.1 Chrysochloris asiatica | reverse complement strand
AATAAATATCTTCCCAATTCTTTCTTTTTGTTTTTATTTTTTTTTTAGAAAAAAAATTACAGGACAGCCTATTTCGGTTGTCAATAAATGATTCTTAAAAATTAATTTTGTGTGTCTATTTATGGATTGATAAACACTGAACTGTGAATTACAATGTCTGAGGTTCAAGTCCACCAGTCGCTCTTTGGGAGAAGTTGAGAAGATTTAAAGCCTCGGAAGCCCTATATACCATTGCTGAGTTGGAACCAACTCACAGCCCTGACAACAACAATCCACTCATAGATTATTTTTCATTACTATTAAAATAATTTTTTATGATAAATTGTTATGCAATTTTTGTCAATTAACTAGAAAGGAATTCTAAGAATAGAAAAACATCAGTGTTATAAATATTCTCTCATTCCCATCTATTTATGTACATGAAAAAAATTCCCATGAAAAATGTAAAAATTAAAAACAAGAGAAATGCTAATGCTGAATCATTACAGTAATGATTAACATTTAATCCATACATGTTGTTGCTATGTGCTATCAAGTCAGTTCTGACTCATAGTGACTGTCTGCATAGGGTTTCTAAGAGCGACTGACCAGTGGGTTTGAACTGCTGACCTTGTGGTTAGCAGTAAAGTGCTTATCCTATAGTGCCACACCAAATATGGTTTATTTTCAAAAGGTCCATTCATCTCACTAAAAATGTCTTTCCCAATAAAAATTTACTTTTTACATTAGTTGCTTATTAGCATTAGTAGCAATTAACTGTGAATTTTACAAAAGCTTGGTAATGTGGAGGGTCAGAGGGAAAAAAGATGGACTGGCAGAATGGCAGCAGCAATGGGCTCAAGGATAACAACAATTTTGAGAATGGCACAGGACTGGGCAGTGTTTCATTTTGTTGGGCAAAGGGTAGTTAAGAGTTGGAACTGACTCGACAGCACTTAACAACAACGATTGTGTAATTGTGCATTTAAATCCAGAATAAAATTTTAACCCTTAGAGTCTTAATAGCATCATAAATTAAGAAAAACTTAATTTCAATATGGTATTGTTGTTGTTCAGTTTCATGAAGAAGTTTCTGACTCATAGCAACTCTGTATAGGGTTTTCAAGGAGCTGCTGGTGGATTTGATCTGCCAACTTTTCAGTTAGCAGTCTAGTGCTTATCCTGAAACGCCATACCAGGATTATATATATATATACAAAGGAGCTCTGGTAGCCTAGTGGCTACAAATTGGGCTGCTAATCTCACAGTCAGCAGTTCGAAAATACCAGCTGTTCCGAGGGAGAAAGATGAGGCTTTCTGCTCCCATAAAGATTTACAGCCTCAAAAACCCTGTATAGGGTCGCTATAAGTCGGAACCAACTCCACGGAACATAACAACAAC
>NW_006408553.1:2822472-2822986 GCF_000296735.1 Chrysochloris asiatica | reverse complement strand
AAAGACAAGGGAAAAAAGACATGTTAAACACAGAGAAAAATAATAATAATCACATTGATTTCTCATGAAAAGAATGAAGATCATGGGGAGAGGGGGAACAGAAAATAGCATGACATCTTTAGATACAGGAAAAGATATTGTCAACATAGAATTCTATATCCAACAAAACATTATCCTTCAAAATAAGTGTGGAACATAGATATTTTCAGATGAACAAAAACAAAGATAATTTGTTGCCAGCAAAGAAGCACCACAAAAAAATGCAAAATGAAGTTATTCAGGCAGAAAGGAAATCATACCAGATAGAAATTCAGATCTATGGAAGGAATGAAGTGCATTTTATAGCATGATCTGTAAAAAATTTTAAATTGATGAATTGGACTTAACCAATTTAAAAACATTTGTGATTAGAAAAAGAAGCATCTGGTGGTTCTAGAGGTTAAATACTGGACTGCCAACCACAGGTCTGAGGTTTGATTCCTCTAGCCACTCCTCATGAGAAAGATGAGGTTTT
>NW_006408553.1:2819500-2820647 GCF_000296735.1 Chrysochloris asiatica | reverse complement strand
TATAGTTGGTTCAGACTCATAATGACTCTGTATAGAATTTTTGAGGAGCAGCTAATGGGTTTGAACTGTTGACCTTGTGGTTAACAGTCCAGTGCTGATCCTCTAGTACCAAACCAGGACTCCATATGTACAGTGGTGGTTGTGGTTGTGTGCTGTGGAGTTGGTCCCAACTCATAGTGAGGTTTCTGAGGCTGTAAATCTTTATAGGAGCAGAAGGCCTAATCTTTCTCCTGAAGAACAGCTGGTAGTTTTGAACTGCTGGCCTTGAGGTTAGCAGCCCGACTTGTAACCACTACACTACAGTAGTCCTCCATAAACCTGACTTTAAAATCAGATATATTTTACAAACACTAATTATTATAAAGGCAAAATGATTTTATATATATGTGTGTGTGTGTTAGTTATTGTTAAGTGCTGTTGAATCAGTTCTGATGCATAGGATCCTGTATAGAGTTTCCGAGGAGTGGCTGGTGAGATTGAATCGCAGACCTTGTGGTTCAAACCAACTTTGCAGTCCAGTGCATAGGAGCCTAGTGGCTCTATATGATGGTTCAAGACCACCAGCCACTATGAAGGAGATATATGAGGCTTTCTGCCCCTGCAAAGATTTAAAAAGCCTTGCAAAGCCTATACTGGATTGCTATGAGTCAGAACCAACTTGACAGCGCTTAACAACAACAACAATGAAAAGACATTATGAGTCCCTGGGTGTTACAAGTGGTTAAGTTCCTCAACTGCTAGCTGAAAGTTTGATGGTTCTAACATACCCAGTGGTACTTTTGAAAACAGCCTGATGATCTACTTCTGAAAGTTCATTGCTCCTATTGAGCGCAGTTCTATTTACCAAACATGGGATTGCCATGATTTGGCATCAACTCACAGCATCTAACAACAATGAAAACTTAGAAATACATAAAGTAAAAAATGACAAACCTACAGTGAGAAGTAGACATATCCACAATCATATATTGGATAATTTAACATCATTCACTTGGTAATGAATAAAACAGACCACAGTAACAACAAAAATTAAATCCGTAGGGATATAATCTGAAAAACACTCTCAATAAATTTTGCCTAATTGATTTGTTGATTGTTGTATGCCATGGAGTCGGTTCTGATTCATAGCAACCCTGTACAGGGTTTC
>NW_006408553.1:2816257-2816828 GCF_000296735.1 Chrysochloris asiatica | reverse complement strand
TTTATTTTAATATCATTGTGATCTGCAAAGATGCTTTGTAGTATTTTGATGTTTTTAAATTTATGAAGTCTTGCTTTGTGATCTAACACATGGTCAATTCTGGAGAATGTTCCATGTGCACAGGAAAATAATGTATATTGTGCTGTTGTTGGGTTGAATGCTCTGTACACATCTATGAGGTCAAGTTGGTTGATTGTGCTGTTTAATTCCTCTGTGGTTTTGTTGAGTTTCTTTCTGTTTGTTCTATCCCTTTTCGAAAGTGGCGTACTAAAATCTCCCACTATAGTTGTACATTTATCTATTTATTTCTTCAATCCTAGTAGGATTTGCTTCATATATCTTGGTGCTCTTTCATTGAGAGCATAGATATTTATTATGGTTATGCCGCCTTGCTCAAATGACTGTTTGATCATGAGCTAGTGTCCTTCTTTATCGCTTATGCTGGTTTTTGTCTTAAAGTTTACTTTATCAAAGATTAGTATTGCCACTCCTGCTTGTTTATTATTGCAGTTAGCTTGGTACATTTTTTTCCATCCTTTAACTTTTAGTCTGTTTTTGTCTTTGTGTGTAA
>NW_006408553.1:2812920-2814910 GCF_000296735.1 Chrysochloris asiatica | reverse complement strand
TCTGATATTTTATTATTAATTATCTGGACCTCTTTTTGCAGGTTTTGAATTGTTTCCAATGTTGTATCTTTCTTGTTCAATTGCTCCTGTACCACTTTCCTGACTTCTTCCTTATTTTTCTCCACCCCTTTTCTGAGTATTTGAATTTGTTTTCATATCATTCTTCTGAATTCCTTTTCAGGTAGATCCAAAATCTGCTCTTTTACTGGAAATACTGTGTCTGCCTCCAGTTCATTTGTCACAGTTTCTCTTTTTTGTTTTTGGATATGTTTTGTGATCTTTTGTTGTGTTTTCCTGGACATTTTCAGTAGTTAGTTGGATGATTTTTAATGCCTAAATCGATGTATGTTGCTGTATTATTAAGCTTGCTGAGTGTCTCTGGGTGGATATTATCTTGAGATAGGTTTCCCTCATCATGTGTAATGTCTAATAGCTGGTATTGGCTCCTGTCTCAGTGGTGAGATATTGTGGGTATGAATGCAGCTTGGCTATATGGCCACAATTGTTGTTTATTTGGGATAATGTAGGGAGCAAAAGCTCCCACCCCCATGAAAAAAATATGATCAAAAGGACCAAAAGCAGTGACAAAACCACCACTCCAAAACAAAAATAAAATGGTAGCTGTCTGACCAGTGACAGGAGTAAAGGGTCCTGCCCAGGTCAACTTTAGGGCTGGGTCCCATAGTCAGACATCATAAGCAGCTACCAAAGGGTCAGTTCACAGGACCAGTGGGGCTCCTCCTCTCTGTGCCATGGGAAAACTGTGGGCTCAATGCTTGACCCTTTTGGGGGTATACACTCACTGCCTAAAGATGGCCGGGATGGGCAGAGAGCGCATGACAGGAACGAGGAGGAAAAAATGTATAGAATCCCCCACTCATCTTTTTTCAAATGCCGCTATGAGGGTTTCACTGTGTCAGTCTGCCTGTGGCCCCACCCTCTGAATGCAGCCTGGGCCGGAGTGTTCCGCAGGCAGAGTCCCAAGCCCTGATCCATTCCGGAATCACAGTATTTTCCTTTCTACAGTGATTTTTCCACCGGTGTTCGGGGAAACTGACACCCTGCATCTTAAACTAGATCCAGAGCTCTGGACCAGCTCCGTAAAAGCTCCTTCTCTGGATTTTGGCACCTCCCCCACAGAGCTCATCCTACCTGACTCTGTTCAACCTGCCTCCAAAACTGGAAGTCCCGCCCCCTCAATTAATATTTATAATGGACTACACATATCTATGGAGTCTTTGTGTGGCGCTGTGGGTTAATGCGCCAGACTGCAAAGCTGTTTGAACTGAAAGGTCAGTGGTTCAAGTTCACCAGCTGCTCCTTGGAAATTCTATACAGGGTCCCTATGGGTCAATATGGGTTGGAATCAACTTGACAGCACTTGACAACAACAACAACACACATAACTATAGAATATTCTCTTGTCTTTTTTCAGATATACTTGGAACATTAACTGAGAGAATATATGCTGTGCCATAAAAAATTTTATTTCAAGATAGTCAAAGGATAGAAATCATACAAAGTAAATCCTCTGCCCACAGAACTAAATTAATATACAAATTAGCATGATAATTATATATTAAGAGTATCATGCTTGGTAAAGTAGGGGGTCAGCACAGCAAAAAAGAGGAAAATCCTCAATGAGGTGAATTGACTCAGAGGCTTCAAAAATGCGCTCAAACATAGCATGACTGTAAGGATGGCATAGAATCATGTAGTTTATCCTGCTGTGCACATGATCACAACGAGTCAGAACCAATTTGACAACACCTGACAAGAACAGCATATGTCATACCCAAACATTTAAAAATATTTGTTGTTGTTGCTGTTAAGTGTTGTCGAGTCAGTTCTGACTCATAACAACCCTGTATTGGGTTTCTGAGGAGCAGCTGGTGGGTTTGAACAGCTGACCTTGCAGTTAAAACTCATCTTGTGGTCCAATACACTATCTTGCAGCACCACACCAGGACTCCATTTAAAAACTAGATAT
>NW_006408553.1:2802500-2812082 GCF_000296735.1 Chrysochloris asiatica | reverse complement strand
AAAAAAGAAGGTCCCCAAGAAGATGCATTGACACATTGGCAGCAGCAAGAAGCTCAAGTGTAGTTACAATTGTGAAGATGGCTAACTCTCAGGCAGTTTTTCATTCTGTTGTGCCCAGGGTTGCTATGGTCAGAACAGACTTGACAGCACCTAAAAACACCAATTCTAAAAGAAAGTTCAGGTGAGACAGAAAAATGAAAAGAGAAATAGGAAATAAATAATTTAGATTGAATGATAATAAAACATATCAAATTTTGTGGAGTGCTGTTAAAATGTTTCATGATAATTATATAGCATATAGAATCTTGGTGTAGTGCTGTAGGATAAGCACTGAACCAAAATTTTATTTGAACTGCTAGGTTGGTGGTTCAAATTCACCATTCCTTCCTCGGAAACCCTATACAGGGTTGCTATGAGTCAGAATCAACTCGATGACACTTGACAACACCAACAATATTGTTATTGTTGTTAGGTGCCATTAAGTCTATCGAGTCTATACTGACTCACAGTGACCTTATGAACAACAGAATGAAGTACTGCCTGGTACTGCACCAACTTCACAAATATTGTTACATTTGATCCCATTACTACTGCCACTATGCCATTCCGTCTCACTGCGGGTATTCTTCTTTTTCTCTGACCCTCCATTTTACCAAACATGATATCCTTCTCCAGGGACTGGTCCCTCCTGATAATATGTCTGCAGTACAAGGGACAAAGTCTGGCCATCCTGGCTTCCAAGGAGCATTCTGCCTTTACTTCTTCCAACACAGATTAGTTAGTTCTTTCGGTAGTTCATGGTACTTTAATATTGTTCTCCAACACCATAGTACAAATGCGTCACTTCTTCAATGGTCTTCCTTATACACTGTCCAACTTTCGCATGCATGTGAGGTTATTGAAAATTCCATGACTTGGGTCTGGCTCATCTTAGTCCTCAAACTGACGTCTTTGCTCTTTAATACATTAAAGAGGTCTTGTGCAGCAGATTTGCCTAATGCAATATGTCCTTTGATTTCTTGACTGATTGGTCCATGAGTGGTGATGACTGATCTGAGCAAAATGAAGTCTTTGACAACTTCAATCTTTTCTCCATTTATCATGATGTTATTCATTGATCCAGTGGTGAGGAATTTTGTGTTATTTACATTGAGGTGCAATCCATACTGAAGGCAGTGGTCTTTCATCATCAGCATTGAGTGTTTTAAGTCCTGTTTACTTTCATTAATCAAGGTTGTATCATCTACATGTCACTGGTTGTTAATGAGTCTTTCGCCTCTCCTGATGCCACATTTTTCTTCATGTAATCCAGCTTTTTGGATTATTTGCTAAGCATACAGACTGAATAAGTATGGTGAAAGAATGCATCTCTGGCACATACCTCTCCTAATTTTAAAACATTCAGTGTTCCCTTGTTCTGGTCAAACAGTTGCCTCCTGGTCTATGTACAGGTTCCTCATGAGCACAATTAAGTGTACCGTAATACTCATTCTCCACAATGCTGTTCATAATTTGACATGATCCACATAATTGAAAGCCTTTGCATAATTAATAAAGCATAGCGTAGTGGTTACGAATCGGGCTGTGAACCGCAAGGTCAGCAGTTCAAAACTACCAGCTGTTCTGTGGGAGAAAGATGAAGCATTTTGCTCCCATGAAGATTTACAGCCTCGGAAACCCTGTACAGAGTAGCTACTAGTCGGTTCCGACTCCATGGCACATAATCACCACCACCAAACATCTTTCTGGTATTCTTTGCTTTCAGCCAGATCCATCTGATGTCAGCAATGATATTCCTCATTTCACATTCTCTTCTGAATCTAACTTGAACCTCTGGAAGTTTTCTGTCAATGTATGTTTGCAGCTATTTTTTAAATTACCTTTAGCAAAATTTTGCTTGCATGGAATACTATTGACTTTGTCCTATGATTCTGTATTCCATTGGGTCTCCTCTCTTTCAAATGGGCACAAATATGAATCTCTTCCAGTCAGTTAGCTTAGATGACTGAGTGCCTCCAGTGCTGCAAAGTTTTGAAAGTTTTCAATTTGTATTATACTAATTCCCAGAGTCTTGTTATTTGTTAATCTCTTTAATGCATAATAAATATTTGTTTTTGTTTTTAAGTGTTGTCAAGTCAATAGTTTGTCATGGTGACACTGTATCGGGTTTCCAAGGAGCAGCTGGTGATCTTGAACCACTGTCCCTGTGGTTCAAACTGATTTTGCAGTCCAGTGCATTAACTCACAATGCCACACCTTGACAGTTCACATACATTTATAGTGTTAATGCTTATTATATTTTAAAAAAAGAAAAGTTTAATATCAGTGGTCCAAGCTTCCACCTTAAAATCTTAGTTTAAAACTGAAACTCAAAGGGAACACATGAGCAAGCATGTAAGCTTGCTGGTGACTACACTGGTCTACTGGGGAGTGGAAGAGGGCAAAAGGCAGCAATGAAGATATGGGCTGAATTCAACCACATTCCATAGACTCCTGGTGACCTGGAGATGAGAGAGAAGAAGAAAGGCTGGTTGTTCCGAAGTGTGATGAGACCTGGGGACTCCTGAGCCCATTGACAAGGACACAGCCACAGAGGGCTAGAGCTGAAAGTGAAGCATCCAGCTGATATGAAGTGAGGGGAGATGCACAAGAATTCCCAAAACTGCAGATAGTACTTATTTGACCTAACTTCAATGACTTGATGATCAGAACTCAATTAGAGGAAGTTAAAAATACAATTTTTGATAAAGGAAATAAGTGTAAATGGCTACAATTTGATGAACTTATCTATACTTATGGATGTTGTTATATGCCGTGGAGTCGGTTCTGACTCATAGTGACCCTGTACAGAGTTTCCGAGGCTGTAAATCTTTATGGGAGCAGAAAGCCTCATCTTTCTCCCACGTAATAGCTGGTAGTTTCAAACTGCTGACCTTAAGGTTCTCAGCCCAATTCGTAAGCACTACACTACCAGAGCTCCTATTTTTATGGATGTAGTAGCTCAAAATACTAAGTGAAAGGGAACAAGTCTTCATATCAACTATCAGTCATACCTCCTCTGTTTACAGGGTTAATAGGAATGGGGAACTTAGACATTGGCTACCTAAAATGAGGGGGCTATAAAGGCATGAAGTGACTGGTTTACAATCTTTCAAGAGGGAGTTTAGTTTAAGAGTGTGCTGGGGAAGGTAGACATCCCACTGAATAGTTATCGTGTTGTCTAGATGTGTCTGGTAAAAAGAGATGGGGATAAGGTTCTTATGATTCACTAATGAGTAATTGTTAGAATGACTAATTGCATTGTCATGACTGTAAAAGAAGAAGTTTTGTAACAAAAAGGGGGGAGTAGTTAATCTTGCAATCCAGGAACAGAGGACCCTAGGACCATCAAGGGAGAAGAGCATGACCAGAATGTGGAACCCTATCCAGAGAAGTAGTGACACTAGAGATGGAGGCAGAGATGATGACATAGAGAGAGAGAACAGCTGAAAACTCTATACTCATGGAGAGAGAAGGGCTAAGTGCTGGCAGCCAGGAGGCGGGCTTACAGAATGTGCCCTTTGGTTGTTTAAATGATTATATATTCCTGAATTATTTTTGTCTATCTCTCCCCCACCAAAAAAAAAAAAAAAAAAAAGAACCAGAGGGAATAGACGCAAATACTGTTGAATGATGATGCACAGAGGAGATTGTAATCATTGCAATGAAATGTTAAGTGTAAAATTGGTGTTCTCTAATATAAACTATCACTCAAGTCACAATCAAAAGTTAAAAAAAAAAAACAACTTAGCTTAAGGAGATTAAGATAAACTCAAAGTAACTAAAATAAAGAATATAGATATAAGAACAGAAATTAATAAAATAGAAAATCACTAAGCAACAGAGAATATCTGCAACCACACAACATGGTGTTTTGTTTTTTTTAAAGATTACTAAAATTAATAAACCCTTGGCAAAACCCATTGACCAGAGGACACACATCAAATTGTTCACAGAAATGACAGAGGAGCTATCATCATAGAGCCTTCAGACACTAAAATGATAAGTGATTATTATGAGTGATTTTATGCATAGAAACCCAATAACCTAAGTGAAATATATGCATTTCTTGAAATATACAAGCTAGCACAATGAGTACCAGATAAAATAATAAATTTAAAATTTTTAATTAAAATTTTGTTCTGATAAATGGTCCAAATTTAGATTTCATCAGTGCTGAATTCAATGAAACATTTTAAAGACAAATAGTACTAATTTTATAACTAACTCAGAATGTGAAGACGGAGGAAACATACCTCATCTTATTCCATAAGACTAGCATCACCCCTATAGCAAAACCTGAAAATATTTGTTGATATTAGGTGTTGTCTATTCAGTTCCAACTCATAGTGACCCTATATAGGGTTTCTGAGATTTTATATCTTTGCAGGACCAAAAAAGCCTTATCTTTCTCCCATGGAGCGACTGGGCTCAAATTGCTAACCATGTGGTTGGCAGTCAAGTGCTTATCCTGGAGCCATCATGCTCCCTGGAAAGAATATTACAAGGAAATAAAATATTAGATCAATGTTATATGTAAACATATAGGTAAAAATTAACAAAATACTAATTAACTAATCAAATACAGCAGCGTCTAAAAAGGATATATTATCACATCTAATTGAGGTTTATCCCACAAGTGCAAGATTGATATGACATCTGAGAATCAATCAATGTAATCCATGGTATTTGAAAGAATAAAGGAGATTAGTTATTTTATTAGATTTTTTTCTGTGTCAAAGAAACATTTGACAAAATTTAGCACCCATGAATTGGAATCCTGGTGTGGTGCTGCGGGTTAATGCACTGAACTTCAAAGTCTGTTTGAACCTCAAGGCTGGCAGTTCAAACTCACCAGCCACTCTTTGGAAATCCTATACAAGGTGTCTATGGGTCAGAACTGAGTCGATGGCACTTAACAACAACTAGAAATTAGAAGAAAATTTATCAATTTTATAAAATATATCTACAAAAACTCTAGCTGAAATCATACTTAAAGATGAACTATTGAACATTTTCCTTATAAGGGTACACAAAAAGATTAGTTTTCACTTCTATTCAGTGTCTTTCTGGAAGACCTGGCCAATGAACTGAAATAAAAGGTGTTTCGTTTTTTTTTAAAGAAATAAATAAAAGAAATACAAGGTTTAAAATTTGAAAGGTAAAAGTATAATTGTTTTGAATTAACAAATGTCAAATGTCCTGTTTACATAAAAAAGTCTTAAAGAATTTCCAAAGTAGTTAGCAAAACCACAGGATACAAGGTCAATATACAAAAACAAAACAAAACCCAAAACCCTTAATTTCTAAATATGAGTGACAAACAATTGAAAAATGATAAATACCATATTTCATAGTATTAAAAAATACATTACCTAGAAATATTTTTAAATCTCTAAACTAAAAATTATAAACTACATAGAGAAAAAGTTTTCAAAGACTAAATGAATGCAGAGCTAAATCAAGTTCATGATTTAGAAAATTCTGTACATTTAAGATGTCAGTTCTTCCCAAAATTGATAGAGAGATTCAATGCTATCCCAATAAAAATCCCAATAGATCTTTTTCTTTTTACAGAAGTTGGAGTTCTAGTGTAGCACTGCAGGATAATGTGCTGAACTTCAAGGTCATTTTGAACCACAAGGTCAGCCATTCAAACCCACCAGCCACTCCTCAGAAATGCAACACAGGGTCACTAGGGATTGGAATTGAGTCAATGGCACTTAATAACAATTAAAGAATTTATAAGAGAATACAAAGCATCTCCAAAACAATTTCATGAAGTAAAACAAAGCTGGAGGATTTAAACTACCAGATTTCAAGACTTACAAAAGCGACAGTGCAGTGACTTAAGGAGTCCCTGGGTAGTGCTTGACTATTAGATGAAAGGTTGGCAGTTCCAACCACTGAGAAGCACTGAGAGACAGTTTTGGCAAGATTACAGCCTTAAAAACTTTATATGGAGCACAGTTCTAGTCAGTATACATGGGACTGCCATGAGTTAGAATCAGTTTGATGGCAACTAACCACAACAATGTCTGAAGGAGAGAAACTGATTTGTGAAACAGAATGGACACTCTAGACATATCTGGCCATTTGATTTTCAACAAAGATGCCAAAGATGATAGTACCTTTCGGTGATGAAAACCCACTATAAACCCACTGCAGTCTAGTTGATTCTGACTCATAGTATTCCTGTAGGACAGAGTGGAACTGCTCTGTATGGTTTCTGAGACTGTAAATCTTTACAGAAGCAGACAGTCTCATTTTTCTACCAAGGAGAGGCTGATGGTTTGAACCGCCAACCTTTTGGTTAGCAGCCCAATGTTTATTCCACTGTGACCCCAGGGCTCTGTCCAATAATGAAAGTATAATCCTTTTAACAAATGAGGACCAAATAACTTAAAATCCATATGGAAAATAATAAAGCTTGACCCTTATCTCTTAAGAATTAAGGACCATAGACTTCAATGAAAAAGCTGAAATTAGAAATCTTCCAGAAGAACAGATAGTAGAATCTCTGCAAAACCTGGAAACTAATAAGGAGTTCTTAGAGAAAAAGCAATCATAAAAGAAAAATAAATTGGATTTCACAAAAGTAAAAATCCATTAGTCTTCAAAAAAGCGTCCTGGTGTGGTGCTATAGGATGAATTGCAAGGTCAGAAGTTCAAACTCACCAGTCGCTCATAGGAAACCCTATACAGGGTTGCTACGAGTTAGAACTGACTTGGGGACACTTAACAAGTCTTCAAAAAGATTGTTATGAAATGAAAAGAGCAAACTACAGACTGAGAGAAAATATTTGCAGTATAAGCATACTTGACAAAAGATATATTGATAATATATAAACTCATTCAACCTGATAATAAAAAGATAGGCAGCTTAATTTAAAAATAGGCAGAGTATGTAAACAGACACGTCACAAAAGAATATACATCAATAGTCAATACTCACGAGAAAAATGTTCAACATTATTAATTATCAAAGAAATGTAAGTATAACCATGAGATATTCTTTGTTGTTGTTAAGTGTCATCAAGTTAATTCTGACTCATAGCGACCCTGTATAGGGTTTTCTACAAGCGGCTGGTGAGTTTGAACCTCTGACCTCGAGGTTCAAATCAACCTTTCAGTTCAGCGAATTAACCCACAGCGCCAAACAAGGATTCCTTGTTGTTGTTGTTGTTAAGTGCCATCTAGTCGGTTCCAACCCATAGCGACCCTGTATAGGGTGTCTGAGGAGCTACTGGTGAGCTTGAACACTGATCTTGCAGTTCAAACAGCTTTGCAGTCTGGTGCATTAACCCACAGCGCCACACCAGGACTCCTTATGTACCATTAAACAAACAAAAAAATCTGTCGCCCTCAAGTTGACTCAGCTCATATATACCCTATAGGACAAAGAAGAATTGCCCCATAGAGTTTCCAAAATTGTAAATATTTACAGAATCAGACTACCACATCTTCCTCCAGCAGACAGCAGTGGGCTTGAACTGCCAATATTTGTTTTGCTGAACATTTAAGCATTTAACCACTGCTCCCCCCATGGCTCTTTATGTGCCATGCAATAGCTAAAAAAAAAAAATAATAATAATAATGCGATGCCAAGTGTGGGCAAGGATGTAGAACATTCGGAATTATACCCCATGAGAATGAAAAATGGTTCAACCACTTTGGGAAATGGTTTGGCAGTTACTTAAAAAGTTAAACATCTGTGACCTAGCTACAAGGGGGTTTCAAAAGTTCATGGAACTCACAATTCACAATAAAACATTAAAAAAAAAAAAGGTATATAGAAGAAACACAGTATTGAGTTATATCTGCAATTCACTATTTTAATGCAAGAGTTTGCTTTTGGTAAGAAAAGTCTGTGAATTCAATATCAAGTTTAATTACACATATCTCTGAAATTCATCATGATACATTAATTGGTCTAGAACCTTTTTACTTTATCAAACAACAGCGTGTAGTGGGCTCACTGAAAAATTTTAATACTAGTCTATGTGTATTAAGAGCATTTTCACTGTAAATATATATGTACATGAGAATACAATCAACAGTATACAATAAAAGAGGTCTCTCTCCCCCCCCCAAAAAAAAGTTCGTGGAACAATGCCATTATCTTCTCATTTCATTTTCCATGAAGTTTTAAAGCCCCCTC
Organism: Chrysochloris asiatica; assembly: GCF_000296735.1. NCBI lineage: Eukaryota > Metazoa > Chordata > Mammalia > Afrosoricida > Chrysochloridae > Chrysochloris > Chrysochloris asiatica. The sequence goes on along the minus strand of NW_006408553.1, from coordinate 2,803,882 downwards.
CAACTCTACTCCTATGTATTTCCACAAGAGAAATGAGACTATACAAGAGTTCATTTGAAAGTGGTCATAAAGTATCTAAGCATAAGAGCCCCAAATGAAAACAACCCTAAAGCCAATCAGCAGGTGAGTAGATAAACAAATTGCATTGAATTTATAACGCACACAAAAAAACTAGTAATATACAAAATAGCTTGTATGAATCTCAAAAATTTAAGTTGATTGAAGGAAGACAAGCACACATTTGATTTCTTTATGTAAATTCTAGAACATGACAAATTAAGATATACTGAAAGACATCTGAACACGTGTTCCCTGCATTTGAAAAGAGGCATGAGGAAATGTTCTGGTATAAATGAAATATTCTATATTTTCATTATGGTGATCACAATTCATAAAGCTGTGCACTTAAAATGTGTACATTTTGCATTATGAAAATTATAACTCAATTTTTAAATCTGAATTTAAAACTAAGAAATGATTTAATCCTTAGGATCACAAACAAAACATCCATTCAAGGAAAAAGCAAAATAGCACAAGAAATAAAGTTCAAAAATAATGAAGTGTTCAAAATAGCTGGATTTTCCAAAAATTTCATTTGAATCAGATTTTTTATTTTGTATTCTTTTTTGTTGCAAACTGCAGTCATTTCAAGATAAAATCTTCAAGCTACAGGTGCATAGGCAGCAATTTACTGGCATTTGGCCTGGATTTCTTCCTTTATTTGCTTCCCTGTCTCTCAGCCAGCTGGCTTCCAAATGTCCTCTGGCCCACTGCCATCTGGGACCTGGACTTCCTCAACATCTCACTCCCCATAAGGACAAATACCAACCCTTTTTCTAGTTGAAATCTCCCAGACCTTTTGAGCCACTTTCTCTTGATTCCTCATATGAGCTAAAATTACCTGTTGTCTGTGAGACAATGGGGTATCATCATGTATGTATTTAATTGATGGTTGTATGCTGCTGTATTCTTAGGTTCTAATCAAATGCCTCATGATGGGTATAAATAAATAGAAACATGTATCTAGATCTTCATTCATAGTTCATACAACTCAGTTTAGGGTAGGTCTGGCTGATGTTGATTGCTGATCCATTGGTATAGGAGCTAGAATTGGCTCTTGCACAATGGGTGGAGCTGCAGAGAGTATGGTGGAATCTAGGCTGTATGGGCACAGATTCTGTCTCTTTTTGGGTGAGGTAAGAATAGAAAACATATACAAGCAGACAACTGTGAAAAAAGAAAATGATAAAGAAGTTTTTTTTTTTTTTTAAGTGCAGCAAGAAAAAAAATATCTTTGAAAAGAAAAGAGGGACATTAAATAAAGTTATAGAAGACAAAATAAGAGAGGGAAATAATAATGATAATAAAGCTCTAGCAAAAAA
>NW_006408553.1:2799179-2802298 GCF_000296735.1 Chrysochloris asiatica | reverse complement strand
TCCATGCATGATGTACTTCTCCTGATAATTTTTCAAAAGCATGAGAGGTGAAGTCTGACCATCTTGGCTTCTGATCTCTTCAGGGTCATTCATAATGGAAGCTGAGCTTACAGACTAAGACAGAGTAGGAATAATGAAAGGCAGATTACTTGTGATGTTTTGCCACAGAAAATCTTATGAATAGCATTAGAACACTGTCAGATAGCACCAGAATATTGAATATTGAAACATGATGAAGAGTACCAGAATATTGTTAGATATTGTGCCAGAAGATGAGCCCCTCAGGTTAGAAGTCACTCAAAATTTGACTAAGGAAGTGTTACCTCCTCAAACTAGAGCTGACCATGATGACTCAATTGAAATAAAGGGTTTAGGACCTTCATTTGCTGATGGAACACACTCAAAATGAGGAAAAATAGCTGTAAATATCCATTAATAATCAGAACACGGGATACACTAACTATGAATCAAGGAAAATCAAAAGTTGTCAAAAATGAAATGGAACACATAAACATTGATATCCTAGGCATTAGTAAACTGAAATGGACTGGTATTGGCCATTTTGAATCTGACAGGCACATGATTTACTATGCTAGGGATGACAAATTAAAGAAGAATGCATTCACCATCAAAAAGAATATTTCAAGATCTATTATGAAGTACAACACTGTCTGTTAGAGGATAATATAAATGTACCTAAAAGAAAGAGCAGTTAATAAAACTATAATTAAATTTTACACAGCAGCCACTAAAGCCAGTGAAGATTCAATTGAAAGATTCTACCAACTTCTTCTGTCTGAAATTGATCAAACATGCAATCAAGATGCATTGATAATCACTGGCAATTGGGATGCAAAGGTGCAAACAAAGAGGAAGGATCAGCCATTGGAAAATATTACCTTGGTAATAGAAACTATGCTAGAGGTCACATGATAAAATTTCACAAGATCAATGACTTCTTCATTGCAAATATATTTTTTAAACAATATAAAAGATGGCTATACATATAGACCTTATTAGATGGAATACACAGAAATCAAATTAACTATATCTGTGGAAAGAGACTGTGAAAAACTCCATATCATCAGCCAAAACAAGGCCAGAGGCAGACTGTTGAGCATCAATTGCTCATATACAAGTTCAGGCAGAAGCTGAATAAAATTAAAACAAGCCCATGTGAGCCAAAATATGACCTTGAACATGTCCCACGTAAATTTAGAGGTAATCTCAAAAACAGATTTGCTGAATAAGACACTAATGACTGAAGACCAGAAGAACTGTGGGATGCCATCAAGAACATCAGACAGAAAGAAAATCAAAGGGCATTAAGAAGACAAAACAGAAGGAAAAGACTAAAATGGATGTCAGGAGAGAATCTGAAACCTGCTTTCCTGTATATAGATGCTAAAGAAAGTGGAATATGCATATAATACAGTCTTGCTTACTGAAAGTAAAGAGGACTTAAAATACTTACTGATGAAGATCAAAGACCACAGCCTTCAGTATGGGTTGAACCTCAATGTAAAGAAAACAAAAATCTTCACCACTAGAAAAATAAATACCATCAAGATAAATAGAGGGAAGATTGAAGTTGTCTAAGACTTGATTTTGTTTTGATCAACCATCAACATTCATGGAAGCAGTAGTCAAAAAATTAAATGATGTATTGCGTTAGGTAAATCGATTGCCAAGACCTCTTTAAAGTACACAAGAGCAGAGATGTCAGTTTGAGGACTAAGGTGCACCTGACCCAAGCCTTAGTATTTTCAGTAACTTAACATGCATGTGAAAGTTGGACAATGAAAGATTATAGAAGAAATGATGCATTGGAGTTATGGTCTTGGAGGAGAATATTAATAATACCATGAGTTGACAAACAAACTAACAAATCTGTGTCGGAAAAAGTATAGCCAGATTCTCCTTGGAAGCCAAGATGGCCAGGTTTCAGACATATATCAGGAGGGACCAATCCCTGGAGAAGGGAATCATGCTTGGTAAAATCAAGAGTTAGCGAAAATGTGGAAGAGCCTAACTAACACGATAGTTAGGCACAGTGACAGCAGCAATGGGCTCAAGCGTAGCAATGAATGTGAAGCGCTGGACTGGGCAGAGTTTCATTCTTTTGTTCATAAGGTCACTGTAATGGTTAAGGATTTGTGTCAACTTGAATAGGCCAAGAACTTTAGAGGACTGAGTTGTGATTATTTCCATGGTGATGAAACCTAATACAGGCATAGCTAGCACTATGGTGAGTGGCTATGAGTAACCAATCAATGGAAGGGATGCTTCCTTGGAGTGTGGCCTATTTCCTATATATTAGACACACGGGAGGGACTCACTCTCTTTTTCTCTTCAGTTGGGGACTTGAGACAATGCAATTGTAAGCAATTTCCTTAACAATAAACTTTTCTCTCTATCTATAAATATATATGTTTCACTGATTTTGCTTCTCTAGAAAACCTGGCCTAGGACATGTGGTACCGAGAAAGTGGGGTTCTAGAGTAACTAAATCATATGTATGAGTTTTCTAAATTCCTTCTCAAATCTGACTAATTTTAAAGTCACTGTGTAGGGTGAAAGCCTGCACTCCCTAGGAATCAGCCTTTGGTCCACTTTTCTTCTTGTGTTGTCAGAGGAAGTGAGACATTGTCCCCCACTTGGTTTAAACAGTTGGCAGTGTGATCGTGATTCATTGCAATGGCTCCAGAAATATGAAAATAGAAGGTTTTGTAAGAGAAAGAACAAAGGGGGAATGGGATAAAATATTGAAGCAGAGGGGAGAGAGGCAGCTTCTGGTGTTGTTTGAAGCTGATGTCATCCTTGATTTTAAAAAAATACAGATAATCTGTTGTCAGGGCCTACTGGAATCCAACCTGCCAGACAATATGTATAAGAATGGGGTTAGTCTAAGGTAGAAGAAAAGATTGAACTTCAGTGTTTTTAAAAGTCAAAACTTCAGTGTGTTTGACTGTCTTTTAGATATTGATTTCTCTTGCCTAATATTGTAAAACTCATCACTCATATGTTAGTTTGTTGTACTGTGGTTGCTGTGATTCTGGAAACTATGCCATGAGTATTTTAAATACCAGCAGGGTCACGATCTATGGACAGGTTTCAAA
>NW_006408553.1:2720957-2798734 GCF_000296735.1 Chrysochloris asiatica | reverse complement strand
AAAAAGAGAATATCAAGATCTATCTTGAAGTACAACGCTATTTGTGACTTGATAATATCAATACAACTACAAGGAAGACCAGCTAATACCACTATGTTTCAAATTTATGCACCAACCACTAAAGCAAGTGATGATGAAATTGAAGAATTGCACCAATTACTTCAGTCTAAAATTGATCAAACATAAAATCAAGATGTATTGATAATTATTGGTGATTGAAATGTGAAGGTTGAAAACAAAAAGGAATATATAGCCTTGGTGATAGAAATGATGCTGGAGATTGCACAGTAAAAATTTACAAAACCAGCCTTATTCATTGCAAATACTTTTGTTAAACAACATAAAAGGCAACTATACACATGAGCCTCATCAGATGGAATATACAAAAACCAAGTTAACTACATCTGTGGGAAGTGATAGTGGAAAAGCACCATATCATCAGTCAAAGCATGGCCATAGACAGACTGTGGAACAAACCATCAATTGCTTATATGCAAGTTCAGGCTGAAGCTGAAGAAAATAAAAACAAGTCCATGTGAGGCAAAACATAACCCTGATTATATTGCACCTAAAATTAGAGTTCATTTCAAGAACAGATTGTATGCATTAGACATTAGTGACTGAAGATCAGAAGAGTTGTGGACGACATCAAGAACATCATACAGGAAGAAAATCAAAGGACATTAAGAAGACAAGAAAGAAATATAAAAATGGGTGTCTGAAGAGACTGAAACTTGCTCTCTAGAATACAGATGATAAAGCAAATGGAAGAAATGAGAAGGTAAAGGAGTTGAATCGAAATTTCAAAAGGCAGCTGGAGAAGACAAAGTCAAATATTATAATGAAATGTGGAAAGATCTAGAGTTAGAAACCGAAAGCGAAGAACACACTCAGTATTCCTCAAGCTGACATAACTGAAGACAAATCCCAGCCTATACTTGCAATATTGAAGTATTTTATGGGAAAAAATATTGAATGATGCAGAAAGCATCAAAAGAGACACTGTAACAGAAAAGAAGATTGATGTTCGACCATTTCAGGAGGTAGCATATGATCAAGAGCCAATAATACTGAAGGAAGAAGTCCGAGGTGCATTTAAGGCATTGGCAAAGAACAAGGCTCCAGGAATTAATGCAATACAAATTGAAATTTTTCAAGAAACTTGTGCAGACTGGAGGCACTCACTCATCTATGCCAAGAAACTTGGAAAACAACTATCTGGTCAACTGACTAGAAGAGATCCATATTTGTGACCATTCCAAAGAGAGGTGACCCAATGGAATGCAGAAATCATCTGACACTATCATCAGTATGTCATGCAAACAAAATTTCTCTAGAGAGAATTCAAAAATGGCTGCAACCATACAATGACAGAAATTGTACAGAGGTTCAAGCTGGATTCAGAACAGGACATGCAATGAGGGATATTATTGCTGACATCGGATCGATTTTGACTGAAAGCAGAGAATATCACAAAGATGGTTTTTGACTGTGTGGATCATGACAAGGTATGGACAACAATGCAGAGAATGAGCATTCTGGAATATTCAATTATGTTCATGAGCATTCCTGAACATTCAATTATGTTCATGAAGAACAGGTAAATGACTCGATGGCACCTAACATCAAAACAACATTATTGTAAAAGAGACATACATGTGTGATAGAAATGACTGTAAATGATGATTATAGAGAGCTTATATTTCTGCCTTCAGCCTATACTTGACTGATTTGCTAAAAAGGAGTTAGAATTTGCCCAGAAAAATAGGTTTCTTGATTTAAGCCATTGCAGAGTATGGGGCTTTAGGTGGAATACTGAGTCCCACCAGAACCTTTAGATTTGATATATTTGCATTTGAAAAGACATGCAGACCCTCCCCAAACTACTGAGAGAACAGATTTGTGATCCAAAGAAAGCAGAAAAAAGTGAACAGTTTGGTATTTTAGTTGAGGTGGTGTCAAGACAAGGAAAGTTGGCCCACCAGAGAAAACTCTCTTCTGGGACTGAAAGTTAAAGGGAACTTATGACCTTTACGCTTGCTGGTGACTACCTGGGTCTACTTGTGAGTGGAACTGGGGGGAATGCAACAATGAAGACACAGCTGAGTTTGGACATGTTCTATTGTCACTGTTGACATCAAAGTAAGATGAGAGGAAAGGGGCTGTCTGGGCTGAAGTTTAGGGAATTGTGTGAACTCCTGAGCCCTTGGGTACTGACCTAGCTCTTAGGGGGCTAGAATTGAGAGTGAATGGGCCAGCTGACATGAAGTTCAGAGAGGTGTGTGAACTCTCAAACTGGCAGCTGGCACCCATTTGATTGAGCTTGCATTACTAGAGCTGAGCTCACCAGAACCTGACTGGATAAAAGTAAAGATGTTTAATACTATGAGCAAGTGTCAATTGCTACAATTTAGTGAACTAGACTTTTGCTTATGTATGCAATTACTCAAAATTCCAAGAAGAATGGAAGATTCTTCATATCAAGGACTCTGCTTGTCTCCTCAAGATACTGGGTTGATGTTATGTGCCGTGGAGTCGGATCCAACTCATAGTGACCCTGTACAGGGTTTCTGAGGCTGTAAATCTTTACGAGAGCAGAAAGCCTCATCTTTCTCCCACAGAACAGCTGGCAGTTTCAAACTGCTGACCTTGCGGTTCGCAGCCCGATTCGTAACCACTACGCTACCAAGGATAGGCCATTTAGACATTGGCGATCAAAAGTGGGGGACTGGCTTACAAACTTCCATGGGTGTGCTTAGTTTTAGAATGATGGGACAAAGGAAAATCCCCACAGACTAGTTTTCCTCTTTACCAAATAGGTCTGGTGAAAGGGGATGGGTGATGATGCTGATAGGATTTTATGATTTCAATTGTGAGTAATTATTAGTAGGATTAATTGTGATTGTCAGGATTGTAACTGTAGATGTATATGACTAAAAGGGGGAGTAGTTATCTTTTATTTCAGGAACAGATGTTCCCAGGACCATCATTAATAAAGAGCACGATTGGAGCATGGGATTCCTGTCTGGAAAAGTGGCAACAGCCGAGAGAGTAGCGGAGGTAGTGACATGGAAAGACAGAACAGCTATGGACTCAAGGCCCATGGACTGAGTAAAGCCGTGTGCCTACAGGCAGGAGACTGGCTGGCAGAATATGCTCACTGGACATTCAAATGAATATATATTTTTTGTTTTGTGTGTGTGCATCAGATAGTTTAGCTTTGTTTTGTGACATGATGTAAAAGAGACCAGTGCATTTTCATTTGTATGTGTTTTAGCTATATCATGTTAGGCACAAGTATGACTTTATAATTTTATTTATTTAGAGATTATAGATATAGTTTATAGGTTTCAAGTTGACAAACTGTAATGGTTAGAGTTTTGTGTCAGCTTGAATAGACCAGGATTTCCAGAGAGTTAGCAGTCAGGATTATTCCCATGATGATGAACCTAATACAGGCATAGAATTAGGGACCTTCCACTGGAACTCTGCAATTGTATGCCATTTTCTTGATAATAAACTTCTCTCTCATGCGCGCTCTCTCTATATAAATATAATTATATATATATATAAAGAGAGAGAGAGACAGACAGAGAGAGAGAGAGAGAGAGAGAGAGAGCTCTTTCACTGGTTTTGCTTCTCTGGAAAACCTGGCCTAAGACAGTCACTATGAGTTGGTACTCACTTAATGGCACCTAGCAACAACAAGAGGATGGGCCAGTTCTAGGCTGATCATGTGCTCAGGGTTCTGTAGATCTGGAGCAGAACCAACTCAAATCCAGGAACCAAGGCAGCACTGTCAGCACCACCTCACTCTAGTGTTACCCACAACCTCAAGGTTGTAAATTTCTAGGCAAGTGGGAGCTGTGCTGGGGATGGATAAGAGTGGAGGGAACTTGGGGGACAAGAAAGAAATACACCTTTCCCATTCTCATTCCCCTGTGTGAATTTGCACTGCCAAGCCTCTGTATCTAAAGCAAAAATTCAAGATGGCCTCCTAGGAGATCCTTCACATTTTGTCTCCCTCCTTCACTGCCTCTGCTCAGCATCTCTTCCCAGTAAGTGTTCAAGCCACTTCTCCATCTTTTGCTCTAAAGCTCAGAGTTTCAGAATCATCATCTGTGTGTTTCAGTTGGTCTCCCCTATGTTTGTTGTAAACTTTTGGTGTGGTACTATACAATCGGCACTGAACTTCAAAACACAAGTTAGGCAATTCAAACCCACCACCTTCTCCATGGAAATCCTGTACAAGGTTATTATGAATCAGAACAATTACAGCATCTTTGATGCAAAAGATCTGAATAGAGCATCTGCCTAATCTGCCTCCCATCTTAGTCTGACTCCCAGAAAATTAAGAAATCTTTGCATGTCAATAACATCTAGTCTAGTGCCCTGAGAATAAAAGTTCTATCAAGGGAAGATAACATGCACATTGTGTTTCATATTATTATTTGAGATTTGCTTTTGGTAGCTAGCTTTATGGAGTTGCTGATTTAAGATTAGAATAAGATACATTTTTAATTCCAGTCTCAGAACAGAACTATCTATGAACCCATTTAAGAAGGGACCCTGCTTTGGAGGGCTCTGCATATCATAAACACAAACAAAACAATAACTATATTATAGAACACTTGAGCATGCCTGACACCCAGAATGTGGCACAGAACAACATACAACCCTTAACATTCAATTTGGGAACTATCGGTCTTCAGGTCTCAAGGGAAATGTCTTCACTTCTCTTATCCTTGAAATAAGTGCTAACTACATCAGAATGTTTAGAAGGTTGATAAACTATGCCACTGCTTAGGCATGAAAGGAGAATCTAAAATGGAAAAACACTTAGAAAATAGTGATGAAAAATTAACATACTCAACCTTCCCTCTCTATAGCATTCTTTCCTAGTGACATACTGTTTCCCAGGAATTCTGAGTGCCCATTGTCTTGTTTTTCTTTGTGTTAACTGCTGCAAAGTTCCAGAACTACTCATAACTTAGCAAAGTATTTATTAGTTCTACACAAGAAGTCTGAGGAACATTTTGTGTGTTGTATCTTTTTTGACATATCTTATGTTAAAACATGTTTATTCAATAATAAAAATATCATATCTCCAAGAGTGATCTACTTTAGAAAAAACAGCCATGGAAATCTATGGCATACAGTTCTACTATGACACACATGAGTCAAAATCTATTTGATGGCAACAAGTTTTTTGGTAAATGTAACAAATGTGAAGCATGATATTAATTTTTTAGCCAAAATTAACAGTGAAAATTATAGCTTATGTGATAGTACATTACAGGACAAAATTTGAAGGTATTTTAAAGTAGTTTCTGCAGTAATAATTTATATAAAACCTCACTGCAATGTTTGAATATAATGTACAATTCATTTCTACATTTTCATACTACTTTAAGATTTCTACTGACAATTTTCAATGTTGGTGCCTATTAAAGTGAAATTTCTGCCAGTTTATATTTTTAGGAACTATATCTAAGAATTAGGGAGCCCTGATAGACGAGCAGATACAAGTTGAGCTGCTAACCACAAGATCAATAATTCAAGTCTACCGGTTGCTCCACAGGAAAAAGATGAAGCTTTCTTCTCCCATAAATATTTATAGACTCAGAAACACTACACAGGGTTACTATGAGTCAGAACCAATTCCACAGCACACAACAACCACTACCACCATCCAAAAATTTAAATGACTCAAGAAAAAGCACTTAATTTCACTTTACTATCAATAGAAAATAGATTTTATTTAAATAATCTTGATTATAGCATCAAAATGATTTCACTGAAATGAAGGTAGAAAAAAATATATTTGGTATATGAAGATTTCTAAATTATGTATGCCTTTGTCTTATTACCTTATCCCAACACCATTGATTCGTCTAAGAATCCCCAGACATATACAATAATTGCATATTTAGTAGTTTTGTTTATTATAGTTTGCTGACATTCTGTCATATAAAAACCAAATTGTCCCCATATTTTTCAAAGTTATCTTTATAAAGGAATGGCATAGAAAGATAAAGCACATTTTATTTAGCCATTTACAGCATGATATAAAACTTTAGTTAAGTCAACATATTATCACAAGGGACCAATCTCTGGAGAAGGACATCAAGCTAGGTAAAGTGGAGGATCCATAAAAAAGAGGGAGACCTCCCCACCCAATGAGATGGATTGGCACAGTGTCAGCAGCAATGGGCTCAAGCTTAACAATGACTGTGAGGATGGCGCAAGACCAGAGTTTTCTTCTGTTGTGCGTAAGATCTTTATGGGCCAGAACCGACTCAACGACACCTAACCAAAACAATACGATATATAGGCTTCAATTTGAATTCTCTCCCCTTAGTCCACAAGTCTTAGGGGCAGACCTGTCTTAAGACATGAAAGAAGTGGGGAGTTTCCCTACAGAGCTCCATCAATTAAATCACTGTAGCCATGGAGGGTCAGAGGAAAAGAGGAAGACCCCCAATGAGATGCATTGGCCAAGTGGCAGCATCGATGGACTCAAGCATGGCAACAATAGTAAGATTCACCCAGGATTGGGCAGTGTTTTGTTCTGCTGTGCATAAGGTCACTATGAGTTGGTACCGACTCAATGGCACCTAACAACAACAACAACAAGCCATGGGATACTATGGAACCCAATCAAATAGAGGATTGGCATCTCAACTATGCTAATTATAAACTCTAGAACTTTAGTAGGTACATTCCTTTAACTTTCATTTTATTTTTCCATATATAAAAGAGAGACCCATAATATTTCTACCACAAAAAGTTATTGTGAGAGTTCAATAAGGTACCATACAATACCTTTGATGGCATTGGTGGTTTGACAGCAGAATTCACTCCTTCCATGAAGAAGAACTTGATTCGATTTCCAGGCAGTGTACTCCATGCACAGCCACCATAATTTTGTCAGTGGAGGCTAGCATGTTGCTTTGATGCTGAATAAGTTTCATTAAAGCTTCCAGGCTCAGATAGACTAGGAAAAAATGCCTGGTGATATTCTTTAAAAAATCAGCCAATGAAACTCCTATGAATTACAACAGTCATGTGCATAGTATCACCAAGAGTTTGGAAACAACTCAGTGGCAGTGAACATCAACAATATAATGCACCTTCAGTATGTTACCTATGCAAAAATTATCAGTGACTGATACATAATAAGTGTTCAATAATTACCAATATAGCAAACAATAGAAACTAAATAATCATTGGTGATAAACAGTTTTACTATTATGATTGCATAGTCTATTCAATATCACCTTTCACTTTGAACTGGGAAATGAGAACTAATTATCCCAATTGTATTTCCCAAGACCAAGACATAAAAGAAGCAGAGATGTTGTTGTTCTTAGATGCCAGTGAGTCAGCTCTGACTCATCGAAACCTATGCACAACGGAACAAAACTCTGCCTGGTCCTGCACCAGCCTCACAACTGCTTTTAAGTGTGAGCCCTTTGCTGCTGCCTCTGTACCAGTACCAATCCATCTCATTGGGGGTGGGGGGGGTCTTCCTCTTTTTCACTGACCCTCCACTTTACCAAGCTTGATGTCCTTCTCCCGGAACTGGTCCTTCCTGATAACATGTCTAAATTGTGAAAGACAAAGCTTCACCATCCAAGCTTCTAAGGAGCATTCTGGTTATATTTCTTCTAAGACAGATTTGTGTGTTCTTCTGGCAGTCCATGGTACTTTCAATATTCTTCTCCAACACCATAACACAAATCCATCAATTTTTCTGCAGTCTTTCTAATTCATTGTCCAACTTTCATATGCATATGAGGTTATTGAAAATACCAAGGCTTGGGTCAGGGGCACCTTAGTCCTCAATCTGACATCTTTGCTCTTCAACACTTTAAAGAGGTCTTGTGCAGAAGATTTGCCTAATGTGATACATCATTTGATATCTTGACTGCTGTTTCCATGAGCATTGATTGTGGATCCAAGTAAAATGAAGTCTTTGACAGCTTCAGAAACCTTTTACCCATTCATCATGATGTTGTTCATTGGTCTAGTTGTGAGGATTTTTCTTTCCTTTATATTTCTTTACAGTATGAGGTGCAATCCATACTGACTGTAGTCTTTGATCTTCATTAGTAAGTATTTTAAGTCCTCTTCACTTTCAGCAAGTAAGATTTCAGCAAGCATATTGCCAGTTGTTAATAAGACTTCCTATAGTCCCGATGCCATGTTCTTCTTCACATAATCCAGTTTCTCAGAATATTTGCTCAGTATACAGACTGAATAAATACAGTGAAAGAATTCAACCCTTGTTTGCACATATCCTGATGTTAAACGATTCAGTATCCCCTTGTTTTGTTTGAACAACTGTATTTTGGTCTATGTACAAGTTCCTCATGAGCACAATTAAGTGTTCTAGAATACCAGTTCTTAGCAATGTTATCCATAGCTTATCAACCACACAGTTGAAAGCCTTTGCATAGTCAATAAAACATAAGTAAACATCTTTTTGGTTTTCTCTGCTTTTAGTCAAGATCTATCTAATGTCAACAGTTGTATCCCTCATTTTACATCCTTGTCTGAATCCAGCTTGAACTTCTAGCTTCCCTGTCTATGTACTGTTGCAACCATTTTTTTCGTTAATGTTAGCAAAAGTTTACTTGCATGTAATATTAATGATGTTGCTCAATGATTTACACATTTCATTGGGTCATCTATCTTTGCAATGGGCACATATATGGATGTCTTCCAAACAGTTGGCCAGGTAGCAAATAAAAGTTCCTAAAGTCTTACTCCATTCATGCCATCATGATCAACTCTATTTTGTGGAGGCAGCTCTTCTCAAGTGGTATTTTGAGTGTCTTTCAATCTGAGGGGCTCATCTTCTGGAAATATATCTGACAATGTTCAGGTGCTATTCATAAGGTTTTCAGTGGTTAAACATTGAGAAGTAGCTTGCCTCTCCTTTTTTCTAGTCTGGTTGTTCAGCTAAAAACTGTCCACCAAGGATGACGCTGCTGGTATTTAAAATTCCAGTGATATACTTGCCAGCTTCACAGCAACACACAAGTCACCACATTACAACAAAATGATAGACAAGTGGTGGAAAATAGTGATGTTGGAAGAACCAAAACCAAACCAACTCACTGCCTTTGAATTGATTCAGAATTGTTTAGGAAGTTTATATAGGATTCCTGAAGCTATACATCTTTTTGGGAACAGAAAACCTCTTCTTTCACTCTTGGAGCAGCTCATGGGCTTGAACTGCAGACATTGCAGTTAGCAGCCCAGTGCTTATCCTACATAACTACACAGACTCCTTACTGGGGAGAAATTTTAGCAATTTGTTCTAACCACAGCTCTACCATCAGTCATATGTGAGTTTGAGGAACATCATCTCTTTAATACCAATTTTCCTCATATGTATAATGAGAAAAGCAGAAAAGATGATCACCTTTTTTCTTCTAACTCTTAAACAAAAAGATATTGGCAGTAATCTAAGGTTATTGTATGCTGTTTAAATTCTCCTTTTCTCCTTTTACCATCTCACTATAACTTCAGTCATCAAGGTACAAATGCAGATGTTTGTAATTACAGTGGTATGCAAAAGTCTAATAACTAACAATAGAAATTATTTGGGGGAAATTGGAAGGCTACCAAAGATCCCTGGTGGTGCACTCATTAAGCACCTGGCTGATAACTGAAAATTCAACTGTTCAAACCCACCAGAAGCTTGGAGGGAAAAAGATGTAGTGTCCTGCTTCCATGAAAATTAATTACATTCTTGGAAACCCTCTGAAGACATTCTTCTCTGTCCTACAGGGTAGGTATGAGTGAGAATACTATGGCAAGTGGATTTGGTTTTAGGGTTGGAAGGTTACCTATGATTCTATCAGCTTACCAATGCCCTGTTTATTTTCAGATGGTGGGTGTGCTGGTTAATGTATGTGTCAACTTGGCTAGACTATGATTCTAAATGGCTTGGCAGCACTATATAATTCTATTTCATTTTATGATATGACGTGAGCAGCAAGTCAGTTGAAAGAGGAGTTTCCTGAGGGTGTGGCCTGATTACACTATATAAATGGATGCTCTAAAAAAGTTCCTTCTCTCTCTCTCTTTCTTTTCCTATCTCTCTGGCAATGCTGCATTCTTCTCATTGCCTGACCTCTGGTTCTTGAGACATAAGCTTGCAGAGTTCCCCAGCCTGTCACTGTAGGTATTGGCAAATCTAAAATGCAGATTTTGGACTTGTCAGTACCTAAAACTCTGTGAGCTAGCAAAGGTCTCTGCCTGCCACCTGATCTGCAGATTTTTGGATTTGCCAGCCTCTTTGACACTGTGTACTATCAGAGGTCTGCAACTTACCATCTGACTCACTGATTTGGGTCTTTCCATCACCAAAATTGTGTGAGAATGTTCTTGAAATAAATCTATGTATCTTTATATATTATTGTTATAAATCATTGTTGCATATAGCTGTAGTAAAGTGTCATTGAGTCCGTTCCAATTCATAGTGACCCTCTATTGGGTTTCTGAGGAGTGGATGGTGGGTTTGAGCTGCTGACCATGTGATTAACAGTCCAGTGCTTATCATACAGCTCCACACAAGGAGTTCATATTTATACTACGTCTCACTGATTTTGCTATTCTAAAGAACCTAGACTGAGACAATAATCAAAAGTGGAAACAATCCATATGTCCATCAACTAACAAATGGATAAATAAAATGTAGTGTAGCCATAAAATAGAATATTATTAACCATTAAAAAGAAAGAAATGCTGATACATGTCACAACATGAATGAATCTTTTTAAAAAATTATGCTAAATGAAAGAAGCCATTGATTTCATCTGATGAAAGCCCAAACAGGGAAATCTATAAATAAATCTATAAATAAGTAGATTCATAGTTGCCTACGACTAGGGTCTTAAGGGGAAAAAAGGGAGTGGTTGGTCTTTTTGATATGATGAAATGTTATACAATGGATTTTGCTGATGGTTTGAGCCACTTTGAATATTCTAAAAATGGATGAATTATATGGCGTGCACATTATTTCACCATGTTGTCATTGCTGTTAAGTGCTGTTAAGTCAGTTCTGACTCATAGCAACCCTGTGTAGGGTTTCTGGGGAGTAGCTAATGAACTTGAACTACCAACCTTGTGATTCAAACCAACTTTGTAGTCCAGCACATTAACCTACAGCACCACACCAGGACTCCTTATTTTCCCATAAATCTGTTTAAAACAAATGATTGGATAGATGAGTAGGGAGTTAATTTTGGGATAGCATAATGTTATTGCAGCAGATAGAAAGAGGAGTATCTGATATATACAATGCACTGACCATAGGTAAGCCTCCAAATCTAAGTAGAAATAAATGATGCAGATAAACAGCCACAATTCTGTCTGAAGCAATGGTAAGGATAATTTCTGTTGATATCAGAGCTTTTGCAATGGTGTATAGTGGTTAACTGGAGTCCTGGTGTGATGCTGAAGGATAAGCACTAGACTGTTAACCACAAGGTCAGTGGTTTAAACTCACCAGCCACTCGTGGAAGTCCCATCCAGGGTCACAATGAATCAGAACCATCAAGGACACTTAACAAGAACAACAAATAGTGGTCAGGTGGGTCTTCAATAAGGGAAATAGAGAGGACGTAGAGGGACGTCTTGGTTGTGGTTATGTGCTGTGCAGTTGGTTCTGACTCATAGTGACCTTGTATAGGGTTTCTAAGGCTATAAATCTTTATGGGAGCAGAAAGTCTCCTATTTCTCCCATGGAACAGCTGGTAGTTTCGCTTATCTTAAGGTTAGCCACCCAACTTGTAACCACTACCACTACCAGAGCTCCTTAGAGAGATATCTTAGACAAGTCCATTTCTGAGGAATATATTGCAGGCTTAATGTGTATGATCTATCAGAAAGCTCTACTTTCTCCAAGTTTACACCACCAAGGTTTCTGAACTTTAATACTACTGACATTAAGGACCAAATAATTGGCTGTGTGAGGTTGACCTGTATATCATAGGATGTTTAGCAGCATCTCTAGCTTCTATCCACTGGATGCAAGCAGCAAAAGCACCCTCTCTCCCAATGTTACAACCAAAAGATGTCTCCAGATATTACCAAATGTCCCCTGGGTGCCATACTCCTGGTTAAGGATCATTTGTTTATATATAGAGTTTTGTAGGGTAGTGATTAGTGATATGTTGCTAAATGTTGAATTTTGTTAAGTTCCTTCGTGTTGTTTCCGACTCATAGAGACACTGGGTAGGGTTTCCAAGGAGTGGCTGGTGAGCTTGAACCTACCTCCTTGTGATTTAAACTGTCCTTGTAGCCCATCACATTAACCCACAGCACCACACCAGGGCTCCAAATGAATATCTACTATGTTTTTGAGTGAGAATCCCTAATTTTTAATGCTTGCCGATTTCCATTTTACAAATGCTCTCAATGACCTATTGCAAGCTACAAATGCTGTCAATCTGCTTACAAAATTCCCAAAGATTTAATAGTTATCTTTTAAGTATTGATACGTGTATGAGTCAGCTTTAGCAGACTACCCACAGGGATTTATGGTCCTTGAGTGAATAGGGCATTTCTTCTCAGAGTCTCTGAGACTGTTGATGGCCAAGTGTTCCCTGGGCTTGTTGTCCTAACAGTCAGGAAAAAAACCAGAAATCCACTATGTGTGGTCTTCTCTTATATTAGGGGAGCATGGTGGCACTGGAGTGTGAACCACTAGGTCGGTGGTTCAAGCCCACCAGCTGCTTCTTGGGAGAAAGGTGATGATTTATGTTCCAGCAAATATTTAAGGTCAGAGAAAAAAAGGAAAATCCCCAGCAAGATGGATTGGCAAAGTGGCAGCATCAATGGGCTCAAGATTGGCACAATTGTGAGATTGGCTCAGGACCAGGCAGTGTTTTGTTCTGTCATACATAGGGTCACTATGAGTCAGTACAGACTCGATGGTACCTAGCAACAACAACAAATATTTATAGCCTTAGAAATCCTATACAGGGTTGCTATGAATTGGAAACGCCTCGTGGCACTTAACAATAAGTCTTATATTAGGGAGCATGGTGGTTCTATAGGATAATCAGTGGACTGCAAACCACTAGGTTGGGGGTTCAAGCCCACCAGCCAAGGGAGAAGGATGAGGCTTTCTGATTCCACAAGGATTTAAAGCCTCGGAAATCCTATACAGGGTTGCTATGAGTCAGAATCAACTCAACAGCTCTTAAAAACAACAACAACTTGGCCAGCAGTGTGGCAAGACCTAGGGACTCTTGGGCCCAGACTCAGTGACATAGCCACAGAGGACTAGAGTGGAGTGTGAAGTGTCCAGCTGATAAGAAGAGAGGGCATATGCACAAGAACACCCACACTTGCAGATAATACCCACTTGACCTGTCTTCAGTAACTGGATGATCAGAGTTCAACTAAAGAAGAAAGAAGAGGAAAACAAGAGTAATCTGATACAATTTGATGAACTTGACCTACACCTATGGATGCAGTAGCTCAAAAGAGGGAACAAATCCTTAAAGCAAGGATCATTCCCACCCACTCCATACACAGAGTAGACAGGATGGGCAACTTGGACATTGGCTACCCAAAGTGGGGGGCTACAAAGGCAAGAAGTGACTGGCTTACAAGCTTTCAAGAGGGAACCTAGATCCAGAGGGCATGGAGGAAGGTAGAATCTCCACTGAGTAGTATCCAATCTGTCTAGGCGGTGCTGATGAAAGGAAATGCGGATAGGTCTCTTGTGATACGATAGTGAATAATTGTTATCAGGACTGATTGTGAGGGTTGGAAATGTAAAGGTAGATGTTTTCTAATAAGGAGGGGAGTGATTAACTTTGCACTCTAGGAGCAGAGGTCCCTGGGACTACCAAGGGAGAAGAGCGGAGAGCAGAACCCTACCCAGAGAAGCAATGATGCCAGAGATGGAGGCAGAGATGATGACATGGAGAGATAGAGCAGCTGGGGACTTTAGACCCAGAGAGGGAGAGGGGCTGTGTGTGATGACGGGGGCGGGGGGGGGAGGGTGTCACGCTTGCAGGGTATACCCTTTGGTTGGTTGATGATGCATAGAGGGGATTGTAACCATGGCAATGAAACAATATAGGACAGGATGGATGTAAAACTAATGGTCTCCCATGTAAACTATCACATAATTAACAATAAAACATTAAAAAAAAAAAAAAAAGCTACTATTAATACTACTCTTATTTTAGGAGCCCTGGTAGCATAGTGGGTTATGTATTGGGCTGCTAACTGGAAGGTTAGCAGTTCAAATCCATCTGCCACTCCTCAGGAGGAAGATGAGGTTTCTGCTCTTGTAACTCTAGTTATTTACATCCTTAGAATCACTATGTGGTGTCATTATGAGTCAGAACTGACTGGAAGACACACAACAGCAGCAGCACTCTTACACTGTGAACGATCCCACCTATGGTACTCAATCTTCTTCTCTATTGAATTCTAAAGAACTCCGCTTTCTTTGTAACTTTTCAATGAAGCTGCCACAGCTGAAGTCTGAAATTGAAAAGTGTCTCTCATTCAAGTAACTCTGAACTAATGAGACTACTTATTTACTCCTAGCCAGACAAACAGACAAACTGGGTTCAAGGCCTTTAAAGAGAGCAACTTCATAATTGAGGTCTAAGGTCCTGGCAGACTCGTGCCCCTCTTACATTGCTATTAGGTAATAAGTCAACTGGGTTGCGTTGACCTTCCGTAGTGGGAAATGATCCACAGAGTACATCTATGGAAGAGAATGTGCAGTAGACATGTGATGTCAGTGCAGAATGTAGACAAGTAACAGTCCAACCCTTTGCACTAAAAGGAAATACAGTGATTAAGATGAGAAATCAGAGATGAGATTTTAGACATACTTCTGCCGATCAATGTCTATGCTGATTTGTCCAGGTGGTTCTTTGAGATTCAAGGCCTTAAACCAACCTGTCTAGTCAATTCTAACTCAGGGACACAATTGTTATTGTTGTTGTTTTTAATTGCTGTTGAATCAGTTCCAACTCACAGCAACCCTGTATAGGGTTTCCAAGGTGCGACTGTTAAGTTTGAACCACTGACCTTGCAGTTCAGTGCTTATCCTACAGTTCTACTCCACTGGACCAGAGGATTTCTAATACTATAAGGAGCTCTGGTAGCATAGTGGTTATGAGTCTGGCTCCTGACCTCAAGGTCAGCAGTTCTAAACTACCAACTCTTCCATGGGAGAAAGATGAGGATTACTGCTCCCATAAAGATTTACAGCCTTGGAAACCCTACATAGTGTTGTTGTGAGTTGGAACTGACTCCACGGCACACCACCACCACCACTATAAATCTTTATAGAAGCAGACTGCCACATCTTTCTTCCATGGAGCAGCTGGTGAGTTCTGACCGCCATCCTTAGGGTTAACAGACAAGCTCTTAACCATTGTACCACCATGGCTCCTTGAGTCAAGGCCTGATCCAGGCAAATTCTTAATTCTAACTATCATACCTTTGCCTTTAAAATTGTGCAGCCTGTTCATATGTGACCCATTGCATTATTTTTAAACTGTTTTCAATAAGATGTTTAAATATAGTGAATGAAAGTTGTATTACATACTCTAATTTTACTGTTACTGCTGATGCTAAGTATCATTAAGTTAGTTCTGACTCATAAAGACCCTGTATGGGGTTCCCCAGGCTGTAAATTTTTGCAGAAGCAAAAAAAATCTCATCTTTCTCCCACAAAGATGCAGGTGGGTTCCAACCACAGACTTTGTGGTTGACAGTCTGTGCCTAGGCTACAGAGCTACCATGCTCCCAACTTTACTAGTGGTGACAAAAAAGTAATAGTCTATAAATGGTTTACAATCAAATATCATTTACATTGAAAAAAATCACTTACGAAATTACATCAGAATTCATGTAAGTTATTTCATCATTAATCAAGAATGCAGAAACAATGAATGAGATTTCAACTCTGACTTTGGGGAGGTCACAATCTCCTGCAACTGACAGACAGTAAATAATCCAATATTATAAATACCATTATCAAAGAATGAATACTACTTTATCACACAAGGAGGCCGTGAGGAATTCTGAGAGAGAAATTTGAAAAACTCCAAGGAGAGAGAGGTAAACATACAGTTGTCATTGCTGTTGTATGTTTGGTATTATAGCAACTGATATACATATCACTTTTTTTTTTTACATAGCACTCTAACTTTACTGTTGTTGTTATTAAGGGCCATCAATAGTTCGGATTCATAGAGACCCTGTGTAGGGTTTTCAAGTTTGTACACCTTCTTGTGTCGGTTTTGAATCATAATGACCCATGTGACAGATTAGAAATTCCCCATAGGATTTTTTAGACTACAATATTTGTGGAAACCTATCAGCAGGTCTTTCTCACATGGAGCTGTTGGGTAGATTCCAACCACAAGCATTTTGGTTAGCAACTGATAGCTTAACTATTGTCACACTAGGCCTCTTTAGAATTACCCTATGATCCAGAAACTGTGTCCATAGGAATATACCCAAGAGAACTGAAAATGTTTGTTCCCCACATAAACGTTTACATAGATATTCATAACAGCTCTATTCACAACATTCAAAAAGTGGTAACAACCTGAATGTGCAGCAGCTGATGAGTGGGTAAATGAAATACTGATGTTGTTGTTAGGTGCCATCGAGTTGGTACTAATTCACAACCACCCTATGCACAGCAGAACGAAACACAGCCCAGTCCTCTGCCAATTCATAAGCATTGTTACATTTGTGTTCATCGGTGCTGTCACTGTGCCAAGCCATCTCATTGGGGGTCTTTCTGTTTTTCTCCAACCCTCCATTTTATCAAGCATGATATCCTTCTGGGCCCTACTGGCAATATGCCCAAAGTATGAGAGACAAAGTCTGGACCATTCTGCCTGTACTTCTTCCAACACAGATTGGTTTGTTTTTTGACAGCCCATGATACTTTCAATATTCTCCTCCAACACCATAACTCAAATGCATTAATTCTTCTATGGTCTTCCTTATTTACTGTTCAAATGTCACATACATATGAGGTTAATGAAAATATCTTGGCTTGGGTCAGGCACTCATTAGTCCTCAAACTGACATCTTTGTTCTTCAACATTTTAAAGACGTTTTGTGCAGTAGATTTGCCTAATGAAATAAGTCTTTTAATTTCTTGACTGCTACTTCCATGAGTGTTGATGGCTGATCCGAGAAAAATGCAGTCTTTGACAACTCCAATCTCTTCTCCATTGATAAGAATGTTGTTTATTGGTCCAGTGGTAAGGATTTGCACTTTCTTTACATTGAGATGCAACCCATATTGAAGGCTGTGGTCTTTGATCTTCATCAGTAAGTATTTTAAGTCCTCTTGGCTTTCAGCAAGCAAGGTTGTATCATCTGCATATCGCAGGTTGTTAATGGGTCTTCCTCCTATTCTGTTGACACATTTTTCTTTATATAATCCAGCTTCTCAGGTATTAAGTATAAGTATGGTAAAAGAATGCAACCCTGGCACACACCTTTCATAATTTAAAACCATTCAGTGTTACCTTGTTCTGTTTAAACAGCTGCGTCTTGGTCTATTTACAAGTTTCTCATGAGCACAATTAAGTGTTCCAGAATACTCATTCTCTGCAATGTTGCCCATAGCTTGTGATGATCCACACAATAGAAAACCTTTGTATAGTCAATTAAGCACAGGTAAACATCTTTCTGGTATTCTCTGTCAGCCAAGATCCATCTGATGTCAATAATGGTATGTCTTATTCCATAGCCTCTTCTGAATCCAGCTTGAACCTTTGGAAGTTCTCTTTTCAGTGTATGATTGCAGCCATTTTTAAATTATCTTTAGCAAAATTTTGTTTGCATGTGCTATTAATGATATTGCCCAATGATTTCTGCATTCCATTGGGTCATGTCTTTGGAATGGGCACAAATATAGATTTTTTTCCAGTAAGTTGACCAAGAAATTGTCTTTCAAATTTCTTGGTACAAATGAGTGAGTGCCTCCAGTGTCCCATCAGTTTGTTGAAATATTTCAATTTGTATTCCATATATTCCCAGTGCCTTGTTCTTTGCCAATGCCTTCAATGCACCTTGGACTTCTTCCTTCAGTGTCATTGGCTCTTGATCATATGCTTCCTCTTCAGGTAGTTGAACATCAACCTTCTCTTTCTGGTACAGTGACTTTGTGTATTCCTTCCATTATCTTTTGATGCTTTACCCATAGAATACTACAATATTTCAAATCAAGGCTTTAATTTTTTCCTCAGTTTTCTCAGCTTGAGGAATGCTGAGAATGTTCTTCCAGTTTGGTTTTCTAACTCCAGGTCTTTGCACATTTGGCTGTAATATTTCATTTTGTCTTCTTGAGCTGCCTTTTGAAATTTTCTATTCACTCTCGTACCTCCTCATTTCTTCCATTTGCTTTAGCATCTCTACACTGGAGAGCAAGTTTCAGCATCTCTTCTGACATCAATTTTGGTCTTTTCCATATTTCTTGTCTTCTTAATGAGCTTTTGCTTTCTTCCTGTAATTATGCTCTTGATGTCATTCCACAACTCTTCTGGTCTTTGCTATTTAGCATCAAATGCATCAAATCTATTTTTGAGATGATCTCTAAATTCAGATGGGATATGTTCAAGGCCATATTTTGGTTCTCGTGTACTTGTTTTAATTTTCTTCAGCTTCAGCCTAAATTGCATATCCAATTCTTCAATTCTATCATCTCTGGCTTTCATGGCTGGTGCATAAATGTGAATCATAGTGGTATTAAATATTCTTCCTCGTAGGTTATGGATATTATCCTATCACAGACAGTGAAATACTGATTATGTGCTATCATTTACAAACATTATACTAAATGAAATAGAACAATCACCCACACACAAAAAAAAATATGGCATGATTTCATTTATATGAAATGTCTAAAGTAGAAAATCTTTAGAAACAGAAAGTAGATTAGGGCTGGGGGACCGTACCGTGGAGAGAGTTCTAGTATGGTGCTGTGGGTTCATGCGCTGGACTGCAAAGTCAGTTTGAACTGTAAGGGTTGCAGTTCAAGCTCACCAGCCACTCCTCAGAAATCCTATACAGGATCACTATGGGTCAAAATCCACTCGATGGCACTTGGCAATAACAACAACAAGGGCTAGCTATGGGAGGAAAATGGGGAATGATAGCCAATGGTATAGAGTTTCTTTTGGAGAGATGAAAATGTTCTAAAATTGGTGATGGTTGGATATTTTAAATGGTTGACATATAGTATCCAAATTTTATCTTAATGAAGCTGCTTTTTTGTAAATGAATTATCATATGCAAAGAACAAAGCCTGACACATAGAAAGTTCTATATGGGGGTTAGCTATTACCATTACAATGCAAAATGCAAATTTAAACCACAGAAGCTCAGTTTTCACTTGCCAGACTGGTAAAGATTGAGACATTCAGAAATACACAGTAATGGTCAGGATGATTTAACTCACTTACTCTCATACTCTGTAGGAAGAAATGTAAATTTGGGGATTTCATAGGATAGTAAATGAACTTTAATGTATTAAAATGAGAAATATCCATTCTTTCTACTCAATCATTTCAAATAATTTATCTTTGTTATACTGTTGTTGGTTGCCACTGAGTCAGTTCAGACTCACAAAGTCCCTATACACATTGCATGGTTTATATTACAAAAAATAAATGACTATTAATTGGGATCTAGTTAAATAAATGATGGTACAATCATGCATGACAATATTAAACCCACTGGTGTTGAGAAGATTCCAGCTCATGGCAACCCTATGTAATAGAGTTGAACTACTCCATAGAGTTTTCTTTGTTGGAATCTTCACAATAGCATATTACCAGACCTTTCCTCCATCATATTACTGTTGTTGTTGTAAAGTGTCATTGAGTCAGTTCCAATTCATAGCAACCCTGTACAGGGTCTCCACGGTGCAGTTGGTGGCTTTGAACCGCCAAGCTAATGGTGCACAGTCCAGTGCTGCTCCTACAGTGCCACATCATGTTACTAGTTAGGTTTGAGTTGCCAACCTTTTATTTGTTGATCAAAACCATTTGTATTCCCAAGGGATCTTAAAAGGTCCTTCTACATGAGCTCTCTAAGAAACATTGCTAGGGGAAAAAAAACGTAAACTGGAAAACAACACTTACATTGACATTACTGTAAGAAACAAGTTGTGCATGTGTGGATGACAGTTCATACGTTATTTCTTGTTGTTGTTAAATGCTGTTGAGTCACTTCTGACTCACAGCAACCCTATATAGAGTTTCTTGGAAGGTGCTAATAAGCTTGAACTGCCAACCTTATGGTTCAAACCGACTTTGCGGACCAGCTCTTTATCCTGCATCAAATATCATATATACACATTTATAAACACAAACGTATGCTGGTATACGCAGAGATTTTTTTGGAAGGAAACACAAGAAAAGGAATAGTATTTAGTTCTGGAGATGAAATGGAGGCAGTGTTGGTGTGCTGTGGAGTTGGTTCTGACTCATAGCCACCCTCTATAGGGTTTCGGAGGCTGTAAATCTTTATGGGGACAGAAAACCTCATCTTTCTCTCAAGGAGCAACTGGCTGATTCAAACTGCTCACCTTCAGGTTAGCAGTCCAGCTTGTAATCCATTATGCTACCAGAACTCTAACAAAGGAATTGTTAATTGTTGTCAAGACGATTCTGATTCATAGCCATGATGTATAGGGTTTCAGAGAAGCAATTGGTGGGTCGAAACTGCCAACCTTGAGGTTCAAATCAACCGCACAGTCCGGTACTTATCCTTTTGTAGTTTGTATGTTGCTTAGTTGGTTCTGACTCATAGTGACCCTATGTAGGGTATCACAGACTGTTCATCTGTATGAGAGCAGAAAGCCTCATCTTTTTGCCTGTGAGTGATTGGTAGATTCGAACTACTGAGCTTCCGGTTAGCAGCCCAGCTTGTAATTGACTACACTACCAGGGTTCCTACTTATTCTATACAAGATAAGAATTCTGAGGTTGGTGGAAACACTTTTCTATGGCTTTTCTTATTTATTTATTTATTGTCACGAGAATATTACTTTTAAACTAAAAAGTAAATAGAACTAAAAGGAGAACAATATCATACCTGCCAAAAAAGTTCCAATCAAATGAAGTTGTACTCCTTTTCACTAAATTCAAATGGACTAGATCCTAAAAATAAGAAGGCTGTGTGAGTGCATGTGCATTTTGGTGGCTCTGTGGTGGGATAAACACTAGACTGTTAACCACAGGGTTGGTAGTTCAAACCCATCGGCCCTTCCTTGGAAATCCGATGTGGGATCTCTCTGAGTTGGAACCGGCTTGATGTCACTAACAACAACAACACTGAAAAATTAGAATTGAAAAAGGCCACAGAATCCACCTTTCTCCCAATTCCATTTTACTCAATGGTATTAATTCACCTGACCACTACTACCTAAGTACCTCCTCCTATCTTCCAAGCATGGTTATGAGATTCATGAGGGATCCTTTCAAGTTACTTATAATAGTCTACCAAAAGAAATAAGAAAGTTCAAAAGGCAACATAAACTTTAATAATAAATCCAGTTAATTCTGTTTCAAGACCTCTTAAAATAGCTTTCTTGAGATGTTACACTATCACCAGGAAGTCAGCAGGGGGCACCTCAAACACAGTCTCTGTGAAGTAAGGTTCAGTCTCCCTAATGGGTTCTCTGGGAAGAGGAGACCTCAGCAAAATATATATCGTTTCCTATTCAGTTAACTAGATTTCATTAAAAGTCTCTTTGCATTTCCTATATAAACTTAAGCTTTATTTTATTTTATTTTATTTTATTTTATTTTATTTTATTTTATTTTATTTTATTTTATTTAAGGTTTTTATTGTGGATTGAGTGAAACTTTACAGGGCACATCATCAGTTTCACATTCAACAATTAATATAACTTGTTTCATTACATTGATTATAATCCGCCCCCATATACCACCAGTTAAAAGTGTTTCTCTCTATCCACTTTAGCTTTTTAAAAAACACACAAACAAACTTAAGCTTATGGAAAAAAATTTTTTTTTTAATTTAAAAAGATGGATTAAAACTTCTTATAAACAGGCATAAGTTATGAAACCAATGAGCGGTTTCTGAACCATTATTTTTCATTTTTATGAGCATCCATATACTAAAGGACAAAGAATCAGAAACGCTGTGAGTCAGAACCGATTTGGTGGCACTTAGCAACCACAACAACATACTAATGGACTGCAGTCTTCAGCCCTTGACCTTGTGGCAGTTCCTCTGTGAAATGCTAGTCTTTCTGTTATGGTCTGCCCTTCCCCTTCACTATATTCAGTGAAACCTGTGAGAGCTAGAACTCAATGGGACTGCCTTGTTTTTCTGAGTCTCATAAGTTTTCCATCTTCAACAGGGTACAGTCTTACCCTTTTCTATTGCTCCTTTTAATGGAAAATGTTTGAGATTTTCTTCTCTGATAGGTTTTCTCCCTACAGTTTCTGACGGGCAAGTTGTACTGTAGCTTTTTCTAAGATGTGCCACTGCAATGCATTGACTTTTTCCTATTAATCTCTTTTTAAAAATTATTTTATTCCTATTCTTAATTTTAATGAGTCAAATCTTTTAATACTAACATAGAAATATGATTTCTTTCTTTTTCTTTGTGGTTTATTTTATATTTGGAAGAAGGTCAGAGAAGGTTATGGATATCCCCAACTCCAAAACCACCAAGCCCAATGCCTTCAAATGAGTTCCAAGTTGTAGCGACCCTGCAGAGGGTTTCTGAAGATGTAAATCTTCACAGGAGAAGACAGCTTTTTTCCCTTCCAAGGAGCCCCTGGTGGGTTTGACTGGCTGACCTTGTAGGTAACAGTTCTGCTTTTGAGGAAATCTAAAAATCCTTCATATATGTCTGGATTATTTTACAGTATATCTTTTTTCATATGAAGCAGTTCTCTCCCCACATCTAGATACCTTTCCAAAGGCAAAGTATCCTTGATAATTTGGTTACTAATTGTGGGAGGAGTGAATGGGAGATTGACAAAATATAATATTCATGAACGTTTCCAGAATATAACATGCAACTTTGCCAAAGAAGAAGTGTATTCTCTCTGTTTAATCTTCCCTGAATTGAGCTACTTGGAATTCCTCCCACTTCAGCTTTGCCCAGGATAAAAGAAAGTGTCAGAGGACCAGTGTAGCCTGCACTCCTCAGTCAGTTAGTGAGGCCAAAGAGCCTCCGGCACCAGATCTTTCTGCAGGCAATACAGAATTGCCAGCCTCGCCTTTAGATCATCAGATCATCATCTCGACTCAGATACTGATGTGTGCTCCTTCTTGTCTACAATGTAATGTCAGGATGTGCTGGTAGTGGCAGAAAAGCCCTGCATGGTCATTGTTATTGTAACATCCAGGTTTTGCTTTTGCTTATTTACAAAATAAGTATATTTTTAATACTTTTAAATTTATTATTTTGTATCTATAATTTTTATTTGTATGACCCTTGCTTTTTTCCTAAATTAAATACAATTTTAGTGATAAAGGCCAGATACATGTCAGCACTGATATTTTGGGGACTCAGACATTTCATCATATTTTATTTTAGCAAAGAAGACATAGAATAGTCCTGGTGTGGTGCTGCAGGGTAATGCACTGGACCACAAGGAAACAACCCTATACAGGGTTGCTATGGATCAGAATCAACTCGAAGACACTTAACAACAACAACAATATAGGGTTTCCAAGGAGCAGCTGGTGGATTCAAACCACCGACTTTTCAGTTCAAACAGACCTTGTGGTCTAGTGCTTTATCATATAGTGCCACATCAAGACTCCAAATTCACAAGAACACATCAAATACATGTTCCTTCTCCCTTGGCTGGGATCACCAAAAAAAATAACACTATGATTTGTGGTCATTATTGTGTGCGGTCAAGTCAGTTCCAACAAGTGACCTTGTATAGGGTTTTTGAAGCTGTAAATCTTTACAGGAGCAGAAAGTCTCATCCTTGTCTCATGGAGTGCTTGGTGGATTTGAACCGTCCACCCTACAGTTAACAGGCCAACATGTAACCCACTACGTGGTTCAAGATTTATGGTTACTACTAGTTAATCTCCCTTAAATTTTATCTTCTCTCATCTGTACAGTTGTTGTTGTTATTGTTAAGTGCTGTCGAGTCAGTTTCGACACATAGCGCCACCCTGTATAGGGTTTCCGAGGAGCCGCTGGTGAGCTTGAGTCACCGGTCTTGCAGTTCTAACGGCTTTGCAGTCTGGCTCATTAACCCACAACGCCACACCAGGACTCCATCTGTACAGTAAGAATTATTAATCATTTGGGGTAATTTTGTAATGATCCAAGGAACCCTGGCAGAACTATAAGATAAGGACTGGATTTCTAGCTGCAAGATCAGGAGTTCAAAACCATCAATCAACTCCTCCATGGGAAAGAGATGAGACTATCTGCTCCTGTGAAGACTGACAATCTCAGAAATCCTATACAGGTTCACTGTATAATTAGCCTAAATTAATCAATGCAGAAAAGACTGAAAAGTATAGGCAAATAGAAAACCCTCAATCTTATGTGATGATAGATAATAGGGAGGGAGGGAGGGAGAGAGGAAGAGAAGAAAAAAGAGAGAGGAAGAAAGGAAGGAAGAGAACATAAAATAAAACTTCCCTACATCTGTAGACTCCCGTTAATCCATTAGGTATGTACTTTTAATTTTTTCCTTAGCTGATTTTTTACCTTATTATCTGGGGAAGTGTCCTGCCCTAAGGGTACTGTTTTGTTAAACGTTTATAAAAAGCTCAGCCTCTTTTAACCTTAAGTTTTCTAGACTGTAACAAAGGAAATGTCAATAACAGAAAAAGTCAAGTCCTTAAGCTATCTGTGACCAAATAACCTTGCTGAAGTTGAAAGAGGCGCTTCTCCAACACACACACACAGTCCTGACTTAGAAATGGTGTGAGTTTCTGGTTGAGAACGCAGTCACCTGACCATCTCGTAGAACAGCCAATCAAGAGAAGGAGTTACCACCACACCCACCTGCCCAACTCCAGCACCCAGGAGCAGAGCCAACCAGTCTGCTTTTCTACCAGGTTGAGGTGGTATGAGTTAATTCTTCCTGGAAATCTTTGCAACTCTAGTGAACATGTAGAGGCAACAGTACTGGCCATTCCAAAGCCAGGTTCACATTAAAGAAGAAAAAAAAAAAGTTATTCCAAATGCTGGTTTGGTTTGATTCTCTTATATGTTAATATATCTTTAAAATACATTTTAAGCATCAAAATTTAACAATTGCATAAAATATTGAAGTCCTTTGAAATGTACAAAGATGTAGATTGATTTGGCTCTCTTAGCAAATGTTTTTTATATATAAAAATAGGTTGCTTGAATGAGTATTCCATGTAAGGTAGTAGGCATTTCCACACTTCTGTTAATATATCATTTATATCGATGCATATTCAGTGTCACTGAATTCATCTTGTGTCAATTTTGAAGTTAGAATTTACTATGTAAAGTTTTTAGAGAACTGCTAAATCATAGTTTATTTTCTGCATGGTCTCTTTTGCCATTTCTGAAGTTCTTCTGAGGAGTTAGATCCTTAGTAAGTTTTAGTATTCCTTTACATGCCTTATAGGATTGAATGAGTGTACACACTATATTGTCTAATAATTGCAGTGCAAGGCAATAAATTATGTTGTGGAAATTGAATACATTAACTTAAAAAATGTAACTCTACTCTACAGAATTGCAAGCTACTTTATCCACATGCCAAAGCAAGAAGTTGTAGAAAGAATTGATGCCTTTGAATTACGGTGTTAACAAAGAATATTAAATGTATCATGGACTGCCTGCCGGAACAATGAACCAATCTGTTTTAGAAGAAGTATTGCTAGAATATTCCTTAGAAGCGAGGATCCTGAGACTTCATCTCATGTGTTTTGGACATGTTTATCAAAGGGAACCAGTCCCTAGAGAAGGCTATATGCTTGGTAAAGTAGATGGTTACCAAATAAGAAGACGACCCTCAGTAAGATGAATTGATACAGTAACTGCAACAATGTTCTCAAACAAACAAAAAATTGTGAGGCTGGTGCAGGATAGAGCAAAGTTTCATTCTGTTGTACAAAGGGTTAATATGAGTCAGAACCCACTTGATGGCACCTAACAGCAACTGTCCTTGGAAACCCTCTACAGGGTCGCTATAAGTCACACCTGACTTGACAGTACTTAACAACAACAACATCAACAATCAGATTTTATTGCCTTAGAAAACCTTAAAATATGAGTCTTAACTAAAATTGTAGGGTCTTTCATCCTTCAAATTTCCAAATGCAAATTTTGTGTGTGTATCTCTGCCTGTATCTCTGCATGTGTACTCAGGGAAGATTCCCCTGAATATTAAAGATATTTAGATAGGAAATCTGGTATAAATAGTGGATAAGGGATTCTGACTTTAAAACCCAGTTTCTCCATTGCAAAGTGGGGAGTATAGCTGTCTTTCCTGACAACTGTAAATCCTTTCATTTACAAAAATAACAGAAAGTAACTTGAGCATTTAGGCAGAAAAGCACGATGTCCATTATAGTTTTATTTTTCTAATTTTACTTGCATACCTCCATCCACATTTACAAACAGCTTTGTTATTGTGGTTGTTGTTGTTATTGTTAGAGCTGTTCTGATCCATAGTGACCCTGTGTATAACAGAATGAAACACTGTCCCATCCTGTGCCTGCCAACCTCACAATTGTTGCCATGTTTGAGCTCATTGTTGCAGCAGTTGTGGTAATTCATCTCTTTAAAGGTCTTGCTCATTTATGCTGACTGTCTACTAAGCCTCATGTCTTTTTCCATACCATGTCTAAAGTCTCCCCATCCTCACTTCAAATGAGCATGTTGATTGTACTTTCTACCAAGACAGATTTCTTTTTCTTCCAAGACAGCTTTACTGAGGTATATTTCACTTACCATAAAGACTCTGGTAGCGTAGTGGTTACGAATCGGGCTGCGAACCTTAAGGTCAGCGGTTCGAAACTACCAGCCGCTCCGCGGGAGAAAGATGAGGTTTTCTACTCCCGTAAAGATTTACACCCTTGGAAACCCTGTACAGGGTCGCTATGGGTTGGAACCGACTCGACGGCACTTAACAACAACAACAAAAGACCAACAGTTTAAAAGTGTAAGGTTGAATGTTTTTTAGTATATTTACAGTACTGTGTAACTATCACCAAATCTAATTTACAACATTTTATTATAATTCCCCATTCTTCCCTTCCCCTCTTTCAGCCCCAGGCAAACACTAATCTATTTTCTGTCTCAATAGTTTTCTCTATTCTGGACATTTCATATAAGGATCATACAACATGGGTCTTCTGTCACCATGTCCTTCACTTGTTGTTGTTAAGTGTTGTCAAGTTGGTTCCAACTCATAGTGAGTCTGTATAGGGATTCTGAGAAGCATCTGGTAGGTTTGACCTTCCAACCTTTCGGTTAACAGTCCAGTGCTTATCCTACAGTACCACACCAGGTCAATAAATTTTTATGTGACATCGCCCTTCCGCCTCTGAAGATAAGACAGTATCCTTACATTCTTGGTTTGTTTGAAGATCAAGTATAATTGGTATGAAACAAAACTTATACACTATTTACAGCCCATAGGAATTTCTCCATCACATGAACAAATCCATCTTTCCTATGTTAAAAACACAAGCATGTGCAAGCACAAACTACCAAGCAATGTGTGGCACTGAATGACATTGTGTTCCCCAGAATTCAGAAAGAAATAATTGGAAGTATTGACCAAATGTCGCTTAAAAGTTTAGTTTCCCCTCTTGGAAAACAAGTGACCACAGAGTATGGAGCATAAATCAATATAGACCCGTGTTGTGTGCCTGTACAGGGCCCTGGGGAAAGTAAAGACTCTTAGGTAAAGCAAATAGGAACGTCACAGAAAAATCAAATTTTCCCTTCTGCCCTTTCCCCCTCTTCTTGCTGGCAGGATAGATCCATATTACAGTTTGCGCAGATATTTGGAAGTGAATTTAGGGCCCTCCCTCCAACTTATGATTTTATAGCCAATAGGTGATGAGGTTTATTTGCATATTTCCAGTCACATAAGCAGCCCTGGAGTGGAGACAGTGTCAGACTCAATTTCTCCTCCTCCTCAGAGGAAATCTGCCACAAAATTCTATCTAGCTACCCAGTCCTTCCCTTTAAAGGGCGACTTGCCCGATCCAGACCACGACTCCAGCCCCTCTCCCGCTTCGGATTCAACCAGTTCATCAGTCGGTCCGCGCGCCCGCTCGCGCAGTGCAGCTACTACAGAGGGACGTTCCCGGAGATGAAGAGCAAAGCACTGCTCCTGGTGGCCCTAGGAGTGTGGCTCCAGAGTCTGACTGTGTCTCGCGGAGTAGTGGCCGCTGCCGACAGTAAGTTTGCGCGTAGGTTCCCCTCCACCTGCAGACCCTGTTCTGTGGCCACTTGCATGCGCTCTGGGAATGGGAAAGACTAAGTTGGAAGAGGCTGCGGATGAACCCCCGGGATTCTCCTTGCCCGAGCTCTTCTTCCCTAGTAGGGCCACCTGGGTGAGGTTCGGAAGGGTTAAAAGTGAATTTCACTGAACGACTCTGAGTTCCCGCTTTCCCTTTCTCCTGGGTTCCCGCGCTGTCCCCTAAACTCTAGCTGCAGCTGCGGCCGTGTTCCCAGGGCGCGCGCAGAGCAGGGGAGAGTCTGGAGGAGTGTGAGGGGCGGGACCAGGGAAGGGAAGGCCCGGATGGGGTGACCGGCAGTAACTTCCTCGCTCTGGGGGCCCTGGAATGAAAGGCACGCAGTCCAAGGTGACCCTGGCTTGGCCGCGGAGCGAGTCAGCCCCCGCCTGTGGGATCATGAGCAGAAAGTGGTCCCTTCTTTTGGAGAAGCCGGTTGGGGAGGGGAAAAGGGAGTTGTCTGCATCTTAGAAGTCCAAGGCACCCTTGTGCTCCGGGGTGGGTGAGGGGAAAGTGTGGCTTAGTGTCCTATGGACGCTGTGTCTTGCAAGCGCTTGAGCACATGGGAAAGTCTGTTTCCATGACCCAACGCTTTGCTTTGCTTGTTGTTGTTAGGTGCCATCGAGTCGGTACCAACCCATAGCGACCTTATGCACAGCATAACGAAGCGCCAAGAAAATCTAGCGAGGGACTGACCCTCCAGAAACGGTGACATAGCTCTAGACTTGGTTTCCCTTCCTGTACGAGCTTAGGCCAATTCCCCGTGCCCAACCTGGGGCTTTAGGCCACAGGCAGGACCTTGGTCGCCACCACTTGCTCACAAGAATTAAGGCTTTGGGAGTCCGACGCTAATGTCTTTACTGCAGAGAAGAGAAATGCCCACTCAGTGCCTTGCCCACAATAGAAGCAGTCTGCAAAACTTGAACCTTGGTTCACCTAAAATACAACAGTAGCTCAAAAGGCGATTTAGATAAATAATAAAAGATCCAACATTTTCTTTTCTCCTCCGTGGTGAAATTCCAGTTAGGGTGGTGTTGGTTGGATGTGCTTTCAAGTGGCAGATGTTTAAGTTCTAGTCAACTTTACCCGTGACTTTGCAGCTGAAAGATTGTTTTATTTGGGCACTGAAATAAAGTGATTGTTAAATTTTATTTTTTAAGTACATTTCGTGAACGCTAAAAGTTATTGTTAAATTTTATTTTTAAGTAGATTTCATGAACGCTAAATTTGATGGAAAGATACACACTTGACTTTCTGCCAGATCAGTTTGAGAACATTAGAGAATCCGTTAAAAAGTAAACATCTTATGTAGTTGTCTGTTCCTCTTGATACTGTTCACACTGTCCGTGAAGATAGAAAGAACGAACGCCAAATTCTTGAGCAGTATGACACTTAAGAATGTATGTCATAGTATAAAGTTACTTTTACCAGAAATCACACACAAACAAGCGTCCTCCACATTTTAAGTTTTTGCTGCTCTGCATAAGGGAGTCCTGGTATGGCACTGTAGGAGCAATACTGTACTACTAACCACATGGTTGGTGGTTCAAGCGCACCAACCGCTCCTGGGAAACCCTGTGCATCAGAACCTATGGGATGGCACTTAACAACCACAATTCTGCATAAGAGGCTCATGACGGTACATATTGGGGCAAGTCAATGTTGCCTTCTAGCTTTTAGACTTAGCTTCCCTGACTATAAAATGAGGAATATGGACTAGATTGGAAGTTCTTTGATTTAAGTGGAAACTTTAATTAATTAAATTGAATGTTAACCAGCACGTGTTTTCCTTGGCTTAAAATCAGTGGGAGATGCTGTAGGATAAGCACTGAACCACAAGGTTGTAGTTCAAATCCACCAACCGTTCATCACAAATCCTATGGTGGTATTGTGCCATGGAGTCCGTTCTGACTCACAAGCACACTGCATAGGGTTTCCGAGGCTGTAAATCTTTATGAGAGCAGAAAGCCTCCTCTTTCTTCCCTCAGAACTGCTGACCTTGAGGTTAGCAGCCTGACTCGTAACCACTACACTACCAGAGTTCCTTTTAAAACCCTATAAAGGGCCACAATGAGTGGGAACTATCTTACTTGATGGCACACAACAACAACAACAACAACTTGCTTGTAAGTAAATGTGAAATTACCCCCTCTTTATATCTGCCTTTTCCATCACACCTGCTTTACTCTCCATTTCTCCTCCAAATGTACGAATATCAGAGTGACAACAGCGCATGTGTGGGTGAACTGTAGGCTTGACTTCCCCTGGGGTCTTTATCTTTTTTTCCAAGGAGAGTATGAGGACGAGTCCCTGCCCTCAGGCTCTTTGCTCTGGGAGCCACCACACTCTCTGAGTCCCTGCCCTCAGGCTCTTTGCTCTGGGAGCCACCACACTCTCTGCCCGGCCCCAATTAGGAAACTGGGAGCAGAGCAAAGGGTCAGTGTTCAATAGCTGCAGTTCTATTTGACTGGCCACAGTGAATTTCCAGGGCAGTATCTCAGTTGAGAATGATGGGTAATGAGAGGAAAAGAACAGATGTCACTTTCTAATCAAACTCGGCAAGGGGATGATTGATTAATAGCTGTATTGAAAGGTGGGAGTCAGGTACGGGGGTAGAATCACAATGGAAAATGTTCACTTTCTATCAAACTGTATTTTTAGCTCAGCCCTCCTTTCTTACTTTATTCCTGAGGAAAAATAGGGTTATCTAGTTTGCTGACTTGATTTTATCATTCTGTTCAAGAAATGGCCTTGAAAAATACAACACTCTGCTGTTAATATTTCTCTGACCCACCCCTACTCTCACATTATTATCACAAAAGCTGCATTCCATAACATTAAAAATGAAGATGCTCTTGCAATCAAGATGGGGGTTGATGATGACTTTGGACCCAACAGCATAAAAAAAATTATTAAAAATATGTGTAACATTTTTCAACTCTGAACAGAGATGCCATTAGGGATTTTACTCACAATGTATTTTTCAATTTGTATAACAAAATATTCCAGGTATTAAACTTTTGAAAACTTGTTGGTGTAAAGTTTCTACATAGTTGTATTCATTAATTATAATTTGTATATGAATGCATAAGAGCCTTGGTAACATAATGGTTAAATGCTTGGCCGCTAACCAAAAGGTTGGCTGTTCAGACCCAGCTAGCTGCTCAGTAGGTCTTGCACCCATAAAGATTACAGTCTAGTTCTACTCTGTCAAACTGGATCACTATAAATTGGAATCAACTCAGTAGCACCTTACAACAATTTGAGTGAACTAATTACTGTTTTATCAGCAGACACTTTTTAACCTGGAGTGAATCTTTGTCACAAGTAGTTTTTGCACAATTTCTCTTTGTTAAATTGGATGCTATATTAGTTTTTGAAGGAGGAATAATATCATTGAATTCCAGCTTGCTCAGAGATTAAGAGTTTGAGCTTTAGTTTGAACAGACACTATTCCCTTGAATTTATAGTTGAGCATTGAATTCTTATGACCGTTTTAAGATTATTTGTGTGCAGTGACACCATTTGGACATTCAATAAGCGTTAGTTGGTACTACTAGAAAAGAGAAATGGATCACCTTGGAGATATATATATATATTATTGTTGTAGTTATTAAGTACCACTGAGTCGGTTCTGACTGATGTTTCTGTTGTTAAGTGCCGTGGAGTCACTTCCGACTTATAGCGACCCTGTGTAGGATTTCTGAGGAGCAGCTGGTGAGTTTGAACTGCCGACTTTGTGGTTCAAATGGATCTTGTGTTCCAGTGCTTAGCCTACAGTGCCACACCATGAATAGATCTTAAAATCACTTATATACTTTTGAAAAATAAATTGGTCTTCAGAGTTAACTATTGTGAAAAATAAAATTAGAACATCACCATTTTATGTAACAGACAAAATAGTCCCCGTCTTTCTTGTTCTTTTTCCTATATCCCTTACTCTTCTTTAAACAAAGCACTAGTTAGCAAGAAAATCTTTGACTTTCATTGTATTCGTTTGAGGCTTAATGGTCTAATTCAACTGGACACACATCTTCCAATATTTTATTTATCCCTTCTTTTCAGACCCAGTGGGTTAAACATTGGGCAACTAACCACAAGGTCATGGCTCAAACATACCAACTACTCCAAGGAAGAGAGATGAAGCTGTCTGCTATAGTCTCTGAAATCCTATGCAGGATCACTGTGTATCAAAGTTGACTCAACGACAATGAGTTTGGTTTTTAATTTGGTCTCAGGAAGGTGGAATTTTAGTCTTAATATTAGACAGAATAAACCATAAAATTAATTTAGTTTGTTAAGTACAAATTTTTAAAAAATATTCCATTTACTAGACAAATATTTTTTCTTTACAAATGAAAAATACATTTTCTAAGTACTTTCAGAGCATAAACCTGCTGACTATATTGACATATCTGAACAGATCATACAATACGGTCAGATACCAGTAAATGGTGGCTCCATAGGATGAGCATTGGACTATGAACCTCAAGTTGGTACCAGGTACTCCTCAGGAGAAAGATGAGGCTTTCTGCTCTTACAAAGACTTATAGCCTCAGAAACCCTATGCAGAGTCACTGTGAGTCAGAACCAACTCCATGGTACTTAACAACAACAACTAGTAAATCTACTCCTCACTTGTTCTTGTTGTTAAGTGCCATCAAGTTGGTTCCGACCCAAGGAGCAACTGGTAGGCTTGAACCATTAACCTTGCAGTTCAAACCAATTTTGCAATCTAGCACATTAACCCATAGTGCCACACCAGGACTCCTACTCCTTACTATCAATAGCATTTCATTTTGATGATAATACTAAAACGTTCTGACTATTTTGTACAGACATACATCTGAAAGTAATGAACACTGAGGTGCTAAGCAAAAGTAACATTAGCTATGATGGTTAAGGTTATGTATCAACTTGTCTGTACCATGATTCTCACTAGTTTGACAGATACTGTAATGATGTAATTATTCTCCATTTTATAATCTGATGTGATCATTTTCCATTTTCATATAATTCCAATTTTCACCTAAATGACCTGATTATTGGAACATAGCTATGTCAGTAAGTGAGGAGTTGTTGTTGTTGCTGTTGTTAAGTGCCACTGAGTCAGTTCCAATCCATAACAACCCTGTATAGGGTTTCCGAGGAGCGGCTGGTGAGCTTGAACCACTGACCTTGTAGTTAAAACCGACTTTGCAGTCTAGCACATTAACCCATAGTGCCACACCAGGACTCCAAGTGAGGGGTTGTTGTATCTATTTCCTTCCTCACCAAACTGATAAACTCGGCAATTAGATTTGGTTTCTGACAACCTACAGACATTGCCTAAGTCAGTAACTATGGTTTTCAGTCTCAGAGAGCAAATTGATTACTGATGGATGCTTTCTTTAGATATAAGTAGATTATGAGCTGGACTGCTAATTGCAAGTTTGAATCTACCAGTCTCTCCGCAGGAGAAAGAGGAGTCTTTCTGCTTCTGTAAAGATTTACAGCCTCAGAAACCCTATACAGGATCCCTATGAATTGGAACAGACTCAGTGGTACACAACCAAGTGGTACACTTTAGATATGTATATGTGTGTGACAAAGAGAGAGAGAATAGAAAGTTCACTGAGAATAACAACAACGACAAAAATCTGTTGTGTTGAGTTGAATCCAATTCATAGCAACTATGCCCCACAGGAATTCCAAAGGCTATGATCTTTTGGAAGTAGATCATCAAGCCTTTCTTCCCAGGTGTCACTGGGTGGATTTGAACCAGCAGCCTTTCATTTGGTAGCCCAACACTTAACCGTTTGCATCACTTCAGCACTCATTCCAAAAAACAATGGAATTATTTTAAAAATTGCAAAATATGTAGGCTGTTGTGATTCGTATGCATATAAATAATTATCTTACACATTTCATAGTTCTGCACTACCTTTAGAGTATCCCTTGTTTCTTTCTTAGGATGCTTGATGCGTATTCTTTTCTAACAACAATGATATTCCCTCTATAAACTCATCTGTGACCTTAGTAACAGTCTTTTCAAATCACATCATCTGTCAGTCAGGTAAACTCACCTTGGAGCAATCCTGTCATGTGTTGGGACAAGTAAACATGCCGACTAAACAGTGTCCATCTTTCTTCCTGTCTGTATACAGTCTAAGTCAGTTGCTGAAGGACTGATACAAGTTTTGGGATGCACTTAATCTTTAGGACACTCAGGGGCCTTTGAGGTATTGCACAGGTAGTGTGTAAAGTCCTAGTAGAACTCTAAAGAGAAGGAATGATTGACTAAGCACTAATATACTTTATAAGTTCATATATATATATATATAACTAGCATAGACTTGAACCTTCACACACAACTATGTATCTCATGCTGTTTTTGGTGTCATTTAGTCCATTTCAACTCATAGCAACCCCACGTGACAGAGTAGAACTGCCACATAGGGTTTTCTTGGTTATAATCTTTATGGAAGCAGATCAAAAGATCTTTCTCACACAGAGCTGATGGGTAGGTTCAAACTGTCAGCCATTCAGTTAGTAGCAAAGCATGGAGAGTAGTACTATTTTCTAACCAAAGGGTTTCATTACACATCCTGTAACTTAAAATGAAAAAACCATTACCTTTATAAATGATTTTTTTTTTAAATAACTCCAACTGCAAACTTATATGAGAATTATTTATTTCCTACTATTTTTCTGTATAAGATATGGCCCCAACCTAAAATGTTGGTTGAGAGAAATTGGAGCTCTCAGTGAACCATACTTAAAATGTGATATGAGATCTATGTGTTGATTATCTATCTCTCTCTCTCTCTTTCTCTCTCTCTCTCTCTCTCTATATATATATATATAGTGAGTGTAGAACCATACAAAACCAGCCTCAGTCATATTGAAGAATATTCTTTGAAAAGCCATTTGCAAAGCAGTAACAATACTAGTGCCCCACGTTACATAATGGTAGGAAAACAGAGTAAACATGAATGGTGTCCTCTGAAGCCATACAGTGTAATTGTCCTAAATATCAGCTGGGCAGATAGGTGGTGGGGAAAATTGATTTGCTGGATTGTTCATATAATTTCTTCTTTTGAAAGACTGGTAACTGAACACATTAAAATAAGGTTGCTAGGGAGGAGGTTATTTCAGTTGAGGTATAAGAGAGAGTGAAACTAATCTAGTTTTGTTTTGTTTTTTACATTTTTATTGTGAACTGAGTAATAGTTTACATGGGAGAACATCGGCTTTACACTTGTCGTTTCTTTGGAATGATTACAATCTCCTCCGTGCATCATCATTCAACAGCATTTGCTTCCATTCCCTCTTTGTTTTTTTTG
This sequence comes from Chrysochloris asiatica, assembly GCF_000296735.1. Classification (NCBI taxonomy): domain Eukaryota; kingdom Metazoa; phylum Chordata; class Mammalia; order Afrosoricida; family Chrysochloridae; genus Chrysochloris; species Chrysochloris asiatica. The sequence continues at coordinate 2,762,912 of NW_006408553.1, read as the reverse complement.
TTTTTTTTTGGGGGGGGGAGGGGAGAGTAGTGGAGGTATGTACACAAAAACACTCAGAAATATGTAATAATTTGAACAGCGGGCACATTCTGCAAACCTGCCTCCTGGCTGCCAGCAATCAGTCCCTCTCTTTCCATGAGTCTAGAGTCCTCAGCTACTCCCTCTCTCCATGTCCCCATCTCTGCCTCCATTTCTGGTGTGGTTGCTTCTTTGGATAGGGTCCCACATTCCACTTGTGCTCTTTTCCCTTGATGGTCCTAGGGTCCTCTAATTTAGTTTTAATATAAACCACTTTCTAATAAAACAAAACATCTTCATCACAGAAAACACAATCAGAATAGAAAACTGTAAAATGTATTTCCATTATCAGATAAATAATAAGGCCACCAGAGTATTTTATGGTTAGGAGGGCACAGGGAGACAGACCTGTACCTTTAAATAAGATCAGTATCAGAGTGTATACTAATGGATAGATTTTGAATGCAGTTTTACTATATGAAGATCTCTCAGTATTGCAAACTGTTTGCCCTTGACAATAACCTAAATATGGGCGGTTTGAACCCACTTAGCAACACAGCAGAAGTAAGGCCTGGCCATCTACTTCCATAAAGGTTATAGAAGGAACAGTTTTACTCTGTAGCACATGGGGTTGCCATATGTCAGAATCGCCTTTAGCACAACAAACTTGGTTTCTTTTGTGTTTTCACTATGCGGAAATTTTAAGAGCTTTTATGATGAACAATTTAGCACAGACATTTCTTTGAATACAAGATTTTAGAATGTAATTACTCTAATAAAATCTGCTTCTTAACACTACATCTAGTCAGCAAGTAATTGTCTCCAGCATTTTTGGTGCTGAAATTTTTGTTATTGTTTTTTAAATCATCTAGTTGTACAAGGTAGGCAGTTCCAGCCCACCAGCTGCTCCATAGGAGAAAGATGAGGTTTTCTGTTCCTACAGAGATCTATAATCTCAGAAACCTTATAATGGGTCGCTATAAGTTGGAATGGACTTGTGGGCACTTAAAAATAACATTAACAACAGTTGTATATAACGAGTCACTTAACAAGTAACTACAATATTTTTTAAGGAATGTGGCTAGTGACTTGAAAGGAGCCTACTGGTCAATCCTCAGGCAATTATAAGATAAGCCTTATTATATGTACTTTCATTGTTACTACTATTGTTTTCCTTATTATCCTTGGCCTGATATTATTTTAAATGACAGATTTTCACATTTTGAATTGTGAAAACAGTAAATTTTGATTAGTAGAAATATTCCCAGGTAACCTCAGCTATTTATCTCCTGAAAAATTATAATAACTAAATGTTGCACTGTAGGAGGAGACCTGGACTGCAAGGTTGGTTTGAACTGCAAGGTTGGTGGTTCAAACTCACCAGCCACTTCTTGGAGACCCTATACAGAGTCGCTATGAATCAGAACCAACTCCATGTCACTTAACAACAACAACACATTTTAAATCTACAAATGCATGCCTTATTATAGTAAATATTGTACTGGTTACGAATTGGGCTGCTAACCTCAAGGTCAGCAGTTCAAAACTACCAGCTTTTCCACAGGAGAAAGATGAGGCTTTCTGCTCCCATAAAGTTTTACAGCCTTGGAAACCCTGTCCCTATGAGTCGGAACCAACTCCATGGCACATAGGCACCACCAGTAACCATAGTAAATATAGAATGGACTCCTGGTATGGTATTCTAGGATAAGTACTGCACTTCAAACCATAAAGTCAGCAACAGCTCCTTGAAAACCCTATATGGTTTTGCTATGAGTCAGAACCAACTCTACGGCACTTAAAAACAAAGTATGGTAAATATAGGAACACGGTGGTTTTAGAGGATAAGCACTGGACTATGAACCACAAGGTTGTCAGTTAGAGCTCACCAGCTCCTCTGTGGAAGAAAAGATGGAGCTTTCTGCTCCCACAAAGATTTACAGCCTTTGGACCTTTCACAAATTGCGGATGGCACTTAACAACAATAGTAAATACATAGTTTTTGTTGTTGTTGTTCTTGTGTTTTTACTTTTTTTTTTTTTTTCCATTTAGGAACTAATTCCTCCTAAATAATTCCCATGCAGTTCTGCTAAGGCTCTGTAGGATCAGCAATAATGAACTGCTAACCATAAGATGGCAGTTCAAACCTACCAGCTGCTCCCCAGAAATGCTATACAGGGTTGCTCTGAGTTGGAATCAACTCAACAGCACTTAACAACAACAATATATTTTTTCAACTGCAAGAATGAAAAGGAAACAGCCTTTCCTTAAGCAAGCCTAATTGGATAATATTCCAGGGAATATACTTAAAGATCTAAGAATATGAAATAATAAATAAAATAAATGCAACATGAAAGCCACATACCAGTGTTCACTAGAAGGAACTTTAAAGTGGAACCAAGATCCCTATGATCTGTTCCCACTTTCACACCATTATCAGTGTAATCTGGGCCAAGGTACTTACACTCAGGTCTTAGAGAAGATTGAGTTGACTCAGGAATTCAAAATAGCAGTTCAATTATTGAAAATTGTGTGCGCAGGAAGTCTTTGTTGATGAGGGAGGAACTACTCAGACAACGAAAGTAAGAATGACTGCACAACTCAAAGGATATCATCAATGTCCCTAAATTGTTCAGGTAGAAACTGTTGAATTAGTGCATGTTTTATTGTGTATCTGCTCAACAACATCAACAAAATAAAGGTTTTAAAAAATATATCATTGTTGGTATTTGTGAACATAAAACATAGCATCCAATAAAATAAAAGCAAACAGTCTTTTAGTCAACCTCTTGTCCACTTTGTCCTTTCCAGGAATTACAGGAGGAAGAGATTTTAGCGACATTGAAAGTAAATTTGCCCTAAGGACCCCTGAAGATACAGTTGACGACACTTGCCACCTCATTCCTGGAGTGGCAGAATCTGTGGCTAACTGCCACTTCAACCACAGCAGCAAAACCTTCGTGGTGATCCATGGCTGGACGGTAAGGTAGCGTTTTAAAAGGAGAGAGTTGGGGTCAAATAGACATCCCACTGCTTGGGAGTCCATTGATGGATTTCTCTATCTTGTACTTTTGTTTACTCTTTAAACTTGAGTAAATTCTGGCTTAGAGTAAGGAAGGTGGGCTCTAAAATCACAGATTCATGAACACTTTCCCTGGACGACACCAGCCTATATTATAACAAGGTACATGGTTGGTGTTTTTCCTTTGAGGTGGAGGAAGGGAGGCTGTACACAACTACACAGCAGAACATGGATTATTGTGGTGGAGAACTGGCAAGAATCTGACATGGCCTTGATTCATCCAGTACATTGCCAATGCCCTTTCCTATGGAAGACAGCCTGGAATACAAAGGAGAGTACTCAAGTAAAAAGGCATGGATTCCAGTTCTGACTTTCCCATTTGCTAGCTTTTGATGTGAGTCACATGACTTAGCATCTCTGGGTCTCAGTTTAGTTGTTTTTAAGTACTGTTGAGTGGGTTCCAACTCTTAGAAATTCTGTATAGGGTTTCCGAGAAGCAGCTGGTGAGTTTGACCTTGTAGTTCAAACCAACCTTTCAGTCTAGTGTTTATCCTAAAGAACCACACCAGGACTCCATTGATGGCTTCAGTTTACTTACATACATTGTTGCTGTTGTTAAGTGCCTTCATGTTGGTTCTGACTCATAGTGACCCTGTATCGGGTTTCTGAGGAGCAGCTGGTAAGCCTGAACCTCCCACCTTGTGATTCAAACTGATGTTGCAGTCCAGCACATTAACTCATAGTGCCACATCAGGACTCTCTCTCTCTTTATATATGTACATACATATATGCATTATATCCCATATATTTTGAGAGCAGCTGATAGATTGGAATTGCTGACCTTGTGGTTAGCAGTCTAGAGCTTACCATGCAGCACCACATCAAGGTGCGCTGCTTTGTGTTTTAAAATTAGCTACTTTATTTTGTTTTGAAATGTTTTTCATCTCTAATCTATTTTGTTGTTTATTCACCATAATCTGGATCAAGTCACTTAAAATTCATTCTTTAAGCAAAGACAGAGTTAATTGAGGGATCCTCACAAGGCAGTTCAATTACCTGAACCTGCACATCCTGGCTGAAGGATTATATACAATGGGTAGTTATATAAATGTTGTTGTTAGGTGCCATCAAGTCGGTACCGACTCATAGCAACCCTGTGCACAGCAGAACAAAACACTGCCTGATCCTGGGCCAATCTCATAACTGTTGTCACACTTGAGCCCATCGATACTGCCACTCTGCCAATCCATCTCGCTGGGGGATCTTCCTCTTTTTCTCTGACCCTCCACCCTACCAAACATGATATCCTTCTCCAGTGACTGGTCCCTCCTGATAACTTGTCCGAGGTATGAGAGACAAAGTTTGGCCATCCTGGTATCCAAAGAGCATTCTGGCTGCACTTCTTCCAACACTGATCTGTTGGTTCTTTTGGCAGCCCATGGTACTTTCAATATTCTCCTCCAACACTATAACTCAAAAACATCAATTCTGCTACGGTCTTCCTTATTCACTGTCCAGTTTTTGCATAATATGTATAAAATTTTAAAAATTTATTGTTAAAGATATATCATCTTTCCATTATGCCAGAGCGTGTGAATTGGGTTGTTGTTGTTGTTAAGTGCTGTTGAGTCAGTTCCGACCCATAGTGACCCTGTATAGGGTTGCCAAGGTGAGCTTGAACTGCTGACGTTGCAGTTCAAACCAACTTTGTAGTCCAGCGCATTAACCTACAGTGCCACACTAGGACTAAATTCCATTAAGATAAAGTAGCTAAACAAGGTATCATCCTGACTTCTTAAGTTCCTTTGTTATTGACAATATGGAAAAATTAGTATAATTTTTGTGGAGACCAAGGAACTACTAACAATTCATATAAAAATGTTTATTTTAATAAAATGTTTATTTACTGGTGTTGACATAACATCCTGCATATCTTATGATTAAAGACCAAATTCTTAAGCGTAATTTTTTTATGTGTATTTTGAGAGCTTTAACTTGGAAAAAGGAATCTTTGGTGTTTTTGGAGGCACCCTTGGAAATCCTGTACAGGGTCGCTATGGGTCGGAACCGACTCGACGGCACTTAACAACAACAACAACAAATCTTATATATAGAACTTGACTTTAATTTTTTTTTTAAGTCTAACTTAATAAGCACATCTTTACCATAGGAATAAATGGAATGCTTCAGGCACCTGAAATTTATCTGAGAAAATACTGTAATCTAGAAATTATGAAAATAATAATGTTTCCTTCTCATACTAAGACATTAACCCAATGTGAGTAGATAGTACCGTTTACAATCATTGGCTCCACTTACCTCTTAATCCCAACTGGATTCTCCATACCACTTGCTCTGGCATTTTGACTGCCTGAGCTCAGAGGCTAGATTACTGGCTGTGGGACATTTTAACTGCTTCAGAGGAGCTGAATTTTCATCGTGCAGAGCAGGCTAGTCTATGTTATAGCTCAGCCAGCACATTGATCTCAGCCATTGCACTAGTGGGTTCAGCTGGGCCACATGGCGCAGGTGTGGGCGTGGGGTTCAGTTCAGCTGTGTCTCTGAGAATCAAGATCTTCAAAACATGTTCTCAGGAAAGCACAGAGAAACACTTAGGAAATAAGAACTTTTCAGAATTGAGGGAGGTGGTACTTGGATTCTCTGCCCCTTTCTTTGGGATTACTTTATTATTTTATGTTGAGTTATAAAAAGGAAGGATTAGATTCATTGTTATGCAGTTGATGAAAGTATCAATCTCTGAAGAAGTATATTGGGCTATTGTTGTTATTAATTGCCATGGAGTTGGTTTCAAACCTGTATACGGTGTCCGAGGAGTGAACCACTGACCTTGCCATTAGCAGTCCAGTGTCTATCCTGGTGCATCACACCAGGACTCAAAGTTAGATTATTTTTGTTATTGTTAAGTGCCATTGAGTCAGTTCTGACTCATAGACCCTGTATCAGGTTTCTGAGGAGCAACTGGTGAATTTGAACTGATGACCTTGCAGTTCAAACCAACCTTGCCGTCCAATGCTTATCCTACAGCATCACACCAGAACTCCAAAGTTGAGTTAATGTCCTTTAAAGATTGCCTACTTAGGAATCCAGAATCCTGATGTAACGCTGTGGGATAAGCACTGGACTGCAAAGTTGGTTCAAACCACAAGGTCGGTGATTCAAATTCACCAGCCACTCCTTGGATATCCAATGCAGGGTAACTATGAGTTGGAACCAACTGGAAGGCACTTAACAACAACAACAGAATTAGGAGTCCTGGTATGGCACTGTAGGATAAGCAATGGACTGCTAATCGCAAGGTCAGTGATTCAAACCCATCATCCATTCCTTGGAAACCCAATAGAGAGTCACTATGAGTCAAAACAAACTTAGTGGCACTTAACAACAACAATTAGGAAACACTAGTTCTGAAACATTTCAAAGTGAAGTCTCGAGCAGTCAAAGTTGTCCCACCTGTTGTTAAGTTAAGCTAGTCAGTGAATCAAGGCAACAGACTAAGGAGAATGAGAAGAGAAGCCAGTTCTCTCTTGAGTGACCCTGAGAACACTTAGATTACAACTGTCATATGCTCATCCCAGCACGCAGTTAAGACACAGCTGTACTGCAGCTTTGCCACTTGCTTGGGTTTCACAGAATACTGCTGAAAGTACAGGGTTCTCATTGTGAAGTAGGAGGTCCTCACCCCTGGCCGAAATGTAGAGTGATTCAAATTACATTCTGGAGAAATGATATCATCCTTTCTTGAAAAGCAGCTGCAAAGGGTGGTCTACACACCAGCCAGGAACAGTGGAGAGGCAGGACCAATTCCTCAGGGTTTTGCTCTCAGTAGGCCTGATCTCTGCTTATTTCCAGAGCCCTGCTGCACCCAGACCTGAAACAGCCTGCTGAGATATGTTCAAAGGAGATCTGACTAAGTTCCTAGAGGGGTAGCATCACCTTTGTTCCTTTTCTCCTTTGTTTTCTCTTCATGCTTGGAATAGCTATTCGTCTGGCATTTTATAATGATTGTAAATAGACTGGGAATGGCCCACAAGAAGCAATTTATGAGGGAGACAGTAACTTCTAGGTTATCGAAATCTGATCCTTTTGTTTTATGTTGTTGTTGTTAAGTTCCATCAAGTCAATTCCAACTCATCGTAACCCTGCATAGGTTTTCTCAGGAGCAGCTGGTGGGTTTGAACCACCTACCCTGTGGTACGCAGTTCATTGCTTATCCTATAGTACCACACCAGGATTCCATTTGTTTTATAGGTGGCCTGATGAGGTTAAAGCAGCGACTCAGTTCACAGATACAATTGGTGGAAAAGTTGGGATTCAAACCAAGGTCTCCTGAGTTTCAGACTTGCTCATCAACTCCTTCCACTCCAAAGAACATATAAACTTGATTTTAAATATACATATATGCAATTTGAAAATGTTGGGAGTGAAACTAAAACTAGTGTCTTGATCAATTTAATTTCTAAAATAAATTAAACAAAATAGAAGCATAACTATAAGAACCCACCCTATAAAACCAAAGTTCCTAATAAAGTACCTTGGTTTGGGAATCCAAGACTTCTCTTTTTCTATTGGAATTACATTAAGAAGAATCTGGTTTATGAAGGTCTCCCTTTAACAACTACTTTAAGTATGCATTTCAGAATCTTCTTTGTCTGTTTAGGACATAGTTGAGTAACCTTTACCGTGGTTACAGTATGACTTGCTCTCATATCATATTGGTGGTGGGTGGATTTCAGGCTGTTATTACGGCAAGATAGTCTGGAATTTTAGCCTCCAATTTTTTATTGCATTTTTGTTATTTTGAATGATATATTTTTGCTAAAGCATAGCCACTGTCTGTTCTCTCACAACAAAAGTTAAAATTCTACATGAATGGAGTTAATGTGAGGGTCCCACAGTTGTTTTAACTTTGACTTCTGAGGTCCTTATTAACAACAAGCAAAGAATTACAATTGGCAGCCTTCTCATCTCCAAATGACTGACTGTCTATCAGTTCTGTAAATCTTTATGGGTGGAGAAAGCCTCATTTTTTCCCCTGGGGAGCACTCAAACTGCTGAACTTGTGGTTAGAAACCCAATATATAACCCACTATGCTACCAGGGCACCTTTATCTCTAAATAAGAACAGGAGTCCTGATGTGGTGCTGTGGGCTAATGCGTCAGACTGCAAAGTCGTTTGAACTGCAAGGTGGGTGGCTCAAGCTCACCAGCTGCTCCTTGGAAACCCTATACAGGGTCGCTATGGATCAGAATTAACTTGACGGCACTTAACAACAACAATCCTTTGAGAAATGTGACTATTGATGCTTAGGTTGTGTGTCCTTAAGTTAATTCTGACTCATAGGAATTCTACAGGACAGAATAATACTGCCGCATAGAGTTCCATAGGCGGTAAATCTTCACAGAAACATACTGTTTGTTACATATTTCTCCCATCCATGGAGAGCCTGGTGGGTTCAGACTGCCAATTTTTCAGTTAAACCTCTTTAATTTGTTTAATAAATAATATCAAGATAAATGGAGAAAAGATTGAAGTTGCCAAAGACTTCATTTTGTTCTGATCAACCATCAACACTCATGAAAGCATCATTCAAGAAATCGAAGGACGTATTCCATTAAGCCAATCTGCTGCACAAGACCTCTTTAAAGTGTTCAAGAGCAAAGATGTCAATTTGAGGACTAAGGTGCACCTGCCCCGAGCCATGGTATTTTCATTAACCTTATATGCATGTGAAAGTTGGACAGTGAATAAGAAAGACATTAGAAGTATTGATGCATTTGAGTTACAGTGTGGAAAAGAATATTAAAAGTACCAGGGATTGCCAAAAGAACAAACCAATCTGTGCTGGAAAAAATACAGCCAGAATACTCCTTGGAAGCCAGGATGGCCAGACTTCGTCTCTCATACTTCAAACATATTATCAGAAGGAACCAGTCCCTGGTGAAGGACATCATGCTTGGTAAAGTGGAGGATCAGAGAAAAAGTAGAAGACCCCAATCTAGATGGATTGGCAAGTGGCAGCAGCAATGGGCTCAAGCATGGCAACAATTGTGAGGCTGGCGCAGAACTGGGCAGTGTTTCATTCCGTTGTGCTATGTGTCAGTACTGACTCGATGACACCTAACAACAACAATTTGTACTCTGATAATTAAGAATTTTAGAGAATTGTGAAGACATGTGAGCTACAACTAATCATTTTCTTATTTATTGAGAGATTGCTAAACATACTTACTTTCTGTTAGGATTGTTTAATATGTTATAAACTTTTTTTTCCACTAACACATAAAATGTTGTATGTAAAAGACTCAATAAAAAAGAGAAAAAAAAAAACATATATATATTCACAGGCCCTAAAACAGTTCTGCTGCAAAACATCTGTTAGCGTAATTGAAAGTAATTAATCTAAAATTATTTTTTAATAGTCTAATTCTAATGCAAAGGAGTTCTGGTAGTATAGTGGTAGTTAGGTAGTTAGGAGCTGGGCTGCTAACTTCAAGGTCAGCGTTTCGAAACTACCAGCCATTCTGTGGGAGAAGGATGAGTCTTTCTGCTCTGGTAAAGATTTACAGCCTTGGAAACCCTATGCCATCAGAACCGACTCCACGGCACATAACCACCATCACCAATTCTGATGCAAGTGTTTAACTCATTCAGATGAACCTTTCCTCAATAGTATAAGTTATTGAAGTTTTACTGAATTTATAAAACACTCTTAAAATTGAAAGTGTGGTAAACCCCAAAATACCATTCCTGAGCTCATCACTACCCTCTGTCATACTCAAATTGACCGCAAATGGGTAGGACAGGTCTCTGTACACTCTGCTGGGGATTAATTTTACTTCTGAGCCATTGGACTTCCTTGTGAACTTTTCTCCACTTAACACAAGTGTGTTGGGTTAGTGTAATTAAACGAGTTATAGATGGGCATCTTTATCCACTGGTATTATCTTTTTTCAGGTGACAGGAATGTATGAGAGTTGGGTACCCAAACTTGTGGCAGCTCTGTACAAGAGGGAACCTGACTCCAATGTCATTGTGGTGGACTGGCTATATCGGGCCCAGCAGCATTATCCCGTTTCTGCAGGCTACACGAAGCTGGTGGGAAATGACGTGGCCAGGTTTATCAACTGGATCGAGGTAACACTGGATGTTGTTGTCGTTATGTGCTGTGGAGTCGCTTCTGACTCATAGAAACCCTGTACAGGGTTTCCTAGGCTGTAAATCTTTACGGGAGCAGAAAGCCTCATCTTTCTCTTGTGGAACAGCTGGTGGTTTCGAACTGCTGACCTTGTGGTTTGCAGCCCGAAACCACTACGCTGCCAGAGTGAATGTGTCCAAATAGATCTTGGCTAGAGCTAGGCAGCAACCAATCAGTCTTTTTCCATTTCATTTAGCTGTAGACATTTTCTGAGGTAATTCAAATCTTCAGAAGGTCAGCATGGACATTATTTTTTTGACCAAAAACAGTATTAAGATAATACTGCGAAAGAATAGTCCTGCCCTGCCCTGCCCTGCCCTGCCCTGCCCTGCCCTGCCCTGCCCTTTGATACTTGCATGGCGAATAGATCTGCCGAGACCAAGAATTAAGTGGGCAGAACAGACAAAACATGGTTATCTCAGGGCAAAGGTACCGACCCTATGTTGTTATGTTGTGAAGTGCCATCGAGTCGATTCTGACCCATAGCGACCCTGTCTGTATAGGGTTTCCGAGGAGCCAATGGTGAGTTTGAACTGCCGACCTTGCAGTTCAAACGGCTTTGCAGTCTGGCACATTAGGACAAAGTAAAACTGCCCTTTACTGTTTGCTAAACTGAAATCCTTATCAAAGCAGATCGCCAATTCTTTTCTCCCATGGAACAGCTGGTGGGTTTGAACTGCTGACCTTTTGGTTAGCAACTGAGTGCTTGTCCATTAAGTTACTAGGGCATCTGTGGCAAAAACATTATCAGTATTTATTCCTTAGTGTGGATTACGGATCCAGATTTTGTGTTGAGGGTTTGGAGAGTTATGGAATTGAGTTAGTAAGAAAATAAATGGTGTATAGGATGTGAGGGGATGAAAAGCCTAGACTTCTGATTTTTGGCTGTTTTTTTTTTTAATCTCCTTTGGCTTTCTGAGACCATCCTTTGAAAAATCATATTTGAAAACTATCTTATTGTTAAAAGGAAGTTAATATTCTGACCAGGCCAAATTATTTAAACCAGGTAATTGGAAGTAAAAAATAATCAATGTTTATGGGACTGACTGGTTGTATTCTTAGTTCTTTTTCTAACCAGATACATGAACCTGGGCAAATCCGATCACCTCCTTAGGCCTCAGACTTTCACTATAAAATGTGATTGTTGGACTACATATGTGGGGCCCCTCCCCACTGTAACGTTTTCTGATTATTAATCATTTGGCTATGATAAAGCAATACAGGGCATTTGGATTAGGAAATAACAGGGTAAAGTTAAATTTATATACATTACATAATTTCAGATATATTAGGAAACTTCTTATTTAAGGCCATTGTGAAAGAAAGAGAAAAATATCCAACAGTGGAGTATATGTTTTCTCTGTCATCTTTAACACAACATTTAAATAAGCATAATTTTTGGTATGGCCTATATTTTGAAAACCATATTTATAATCATTTTATTTCTTTAGTTTTGATCTTTTGCAAAGAACTATAAGAACCTTATCATTTTTTCTTTCCTTGTTCCAAAGGAGGAATTTAACTATCCTCTGGATAATGTTCATCTCTTGGGATACAGCCTTGGAGCCCATGCTGCTGGTGTTGCAGGAAGTCTAACCAACAAGAAAGTCAACAGAATTACTGGTAGGAAAGCAGGGTCGTGTTCATATTATCACAAAAGAATCAACATGGCCACCACTCCTAGAGAGAATTAGCAATGCAACATTTGTTAAACACCCACATGTGTCTGATGGTCTTAGACTATCTCATGAGAGGGCTACTTTTTCATGAATAAGATTAAAATACAGACTGTTACTCTCATGGGCTTACCATCTTCTGATGGTAGCACAGAAATAGAGTATAGCATTAAGCACAGAAAATCCACTGACTTCTCTGAGAAGAACACTGTCTCCCTTGCTCCTTCTTCTTCACTATGCTTTGGTGGTGTATTACACATGTCACCTCTCCCATGGATTCTGGGAGAATTGAAAAAGAACTAACACCAAATGCCTTATGTAAAAAGGAAGATCGTCATCTCTGCACATCTCATCACTGTAGATAGACGTTTTGGCACCTATAGAGAGAGAGAACAAACCACCACTGTTTAAAGGCCTTCCCACCATATTTAGAAATAATTTACAAAAGGAAATCAAGCCATCCTGAGTGGAAATCACTAAATAATGACTACTTGAAGAGGCACAAATCCCATTTTAGAAGGATTTGAGTCTACTTTTATGGCTTTTTTAGTAACTTAAAAATCCAATTAGCATAGAATAAGGGCTAATAGAATCTAAGTGTCTGCCTGTTCCATTCAAATGAAGAACAATGATTTGCTAAAATAATGCTAATGAAAACTTAAACAGGTCTAAAATCCCATTAAGGCCTAGATCCAGCTGGACCTAACTTTGAATATGCTGAAGCTCCAAGTCGCCTTTCTCCAGATGATGCAGATTTTGTAGACGTGTTGCACACATTCACCAGAGGGTCGCCTGGCCGAAGTATCGGAATCCAGAAACCAGTAGGACATGTTGACATTTACCCTAATGGAGGTACCTTTCAACCAGGCTGTAACATTGGGGAAGCTATTCGAGTGATTGCAGAGAAAGGCCTTGGAGGTAAATATACTCTGAAGTTAATTAAATGTGAATTTTGTTCTTGATTCTTATTGACCCACTGCCTTACCCGTTATCCACAGAGACTGTATTGTTGATATATACATTTGCCCAAGATACGTTTTAGAACAATTGCATCATTCTGCATGGGCAGAGTCTTAATACTTTCTGTGACTAGAAAGACAACCATTTTATCTTTAGTTTCAGTACTAGACTACTATCTGAAAAGTCGATGGTTTGAACGCATCCATAGTTCTTCAGAAGAAAGGCCTGGTGATTAGTTTCTGAAAGGTCACAGCCTTGAAACCCTCTGGAGCACATATGGAGTTCTACTTTACACATATGGAGTCTTTATGATGGAATCAGCTCGATGCCCACTAACAGCAGCATACCATGAGTGGTATAGATAGGTGGTTAACACACTGAGCTGCTAATAGGAAGCACCTCTGGATGTTTGAATCCACCCTAAGATACTTCAGAAATGAGACCTGGCAATCTACTTATAAAAAAACCAGCCACTGCAAACCCATTAGAGCACAGTTCTCCTCTGACACACTTGGGGTCACCATGAGTTGAAGTTAACTCGGCAGTTGATAAATTGTATATTACACTGGGCACTGTACTTGCAGACACAAGATAGAGTGAAGGTGAGATTTAGGCAGAAGAATGGCACTGGTCTCAAAAAGAGCTACAATAGTTTTTACCCGACCACACACTGTTACACTGTATAATGTAGTTGCAAAGCCAATGGAGTGATTTTGAATTTTAATGAGAGAAAACAAAATGTTAATTTTTAAATCTTTTTAAGAGACATGAAGATCAGGGAAAATAATCATCATCCCTAGCAATAAATTTTCCGGATTTTAAGAAGAAAAAAATTAATAGTTTTTGTTGTTGTTAAGTGCTGTCAAACCAGTTTCAACCCGAATCAACCCTGTATAGGGTTTCCAAGGAACAGCTGGTGAGCTTGAACCACTGACCTTGAGGTTTAAACCGATTTAATTTAATTTAATTTAATATTTATCTTAATAAGAATGTTCATTTGTGTTCAATGTATTATTTTAATGGTCTTCTGCATTCATCTAGTATATTAAGACCTACAAATAGTCAATAGCAACTCTGGTAGCATAGAAGTTATGAGTCGCCCTGTTAACCTCAGGGTCAGCAGTTCGAAACTACCAGCTGTTCCACAGAAGAAAGATGAGGCTGTCTGCTCCTGTAAAGACTTACAGCTTCAGAAACCCTATGCTGGGTCTCTATGAGTCAGAATCGAATCCACGGCACACCACCCATAGTCAATATGATCTGGACTTTATGTGCATTTGCTTTAGATCTTACAACAAGATGTTCCTGTTTTCAAAAAATATATATTTATAAAAGCTTATGGTGGGGCAAGTTTCTAGGATGTACCTTTTGGTCGGTTGATGATGCATGAAGAGGATTGGAACCATGGATGTAAACATGTAAACTATCATATAATTCACAATGAAACATTAAAAAAAAAAAGAGGGAACTTACCTTCAGAGGGCGTGAAGGAAGGTAGAATCTCCAATGAGTAGTATACAATCTGTCTAGGCGGGGCTGATGAAATGAAATGAGGATAGATCTCTTGTGATACAATAGTGAATAATTGTTATCAGGACTGCTTGTGAGGGTTGGAAATGTAAAGGTAGACGTTTTGTAGCAAGGAGAGCAGTGATTAAAAAAAAAAAGCTTATGGTGATGGAGCTGCTCTTATAACATTGCAGATGATTTCTGTAGTAGGGACACATCTTCAGTTATACATTGTTGTTAAGTGCTGTCGAGTTGCTTCCAACTCATAGTTGCCCTGTATACGGTTTCTGAGACTTTACAATGAATAGTTATGCCCCTTATGGTGTGGTTTCTAGAAGTGCATTTCTTGACATCTTAGATGCTTTCTTTACATAGCAGAAGGATGAGATAAGCTGAAAGAGATCAACTTTTCCCATGGATGTATTATGTTACTATGGCTTCTTGATAAACATATTCATAAATACAGGACAACAGAAAAAAATTTTTTTAAATCCCTGGGAACTTTGACACTCTGGAAGGTCACCAACAATACCTGCTTAAATAGAACCTATAGTTATAGATTCACAGGAATAGACCCTGAGATCATTTTATTCTGAACTATAGGAGCTCTGGTAGCATAGTGGTTACGAATTGGGCTGCTAACCTCAAGGTCGGCAGTTCAAAACTACCAGCTGTTCCATGGGAGAAATTTGACGCTTTCTGTTTCTGTAAAGATTTGCAGCCTCGGAAACCCTGTGCAGGGCCACTATGAGTCAGAACCGACTCCATGGTACTTAACAACAACAAAATACCTAAACACTATCTAAACTAAGGAGCCATGGTATTGTGGTGGATTACACAATGAGCTGCTAACAGCAAGGTCAGTAGTTCGAATACACCAGCCACTCTGTTGGAAAAAGATAAGGCTTTCTGCTCCCATAAAGATTGACAGCCTTAGAAACCATATCCAGGGTCACTAGGAGTTGGAACCAATGGGACAGTATGCAGCAGCTAGAGCAGCTATTTTAGAAGTACACAGTCAAGCATTCTTTGTGGACTTTGTTGTTGTTTGTTGCCAAGGGCTGTCTAGTCGACCCATAGCGACCCTGTATAGGGTTTCCAAGGAGCAGCTGGTGAGCTTGAACCACCGACCTTGCAGTTCAAATGGCTTTGCAGACTTTAGCATAGTTGAAATTGGTCTTTCTGCTTATTATTCTCTAGATGTGGACCAGCTAGTGAAGTGCTCCCATGAGCGTTCCATTCATCTTTTCATTGACTCCCTGTTGAATGAAGAAAACCCAAGTAAGGCCTACCGGTGCAATTCAAAGGAAGCCTTTGATAAGGGGCTCTGTCTGAGTTGCAGAAAAAACCGCTGCAACAACCTGGGCTATGAGATCAATAAAGTCAGAGCCAAAAGAAGCAGCAAAATGTACCTGAAGACTCGTTCTCAGATGCCCTACAAAGGTAGGTTGGAGATGCTTGCAAATGGGAAAATCAATTTAGCTCTACTTTTTTGTCATGCACATAGTGCCACATGGACTGATTTTGTCCATGAAATCATGTTACTAACTCTTGCACCCTCGTGTATATTTCTGAAGATTCATTTACTATAGCTCCTAATTCCCATTGAACCATGATGCCAGTGCAAAGCCTGTACAAGGCAAATTTAGTATTCCCTCTTGCCACCCTCCATTGTACTTAGGACCAATAGCTTAGGCTAGTCTACTAGTACCAGACTTGGTGCTCAGTGAATCTAATCGTTTATTCAAGATGACCAAACTATGCCCTACTCTACCATGGTAGAGAGAATATAGTCATAGACAACATGTAAACAAAGGTGTGTGACTGTGTTCTACTAAAACCTTACTTTAAAAATCAGAAATGTAGAATTCTAGGCCTGTATCTCCTAAAGTGGACACTGTATAGATGTGAAGAAATATTTCCAAGTGTGTGCATTTGCATTTCCACTTTGGTTGTTAGTATGGCTGTGAATTGTCTAATCGTTTGGCATTTATAGTGTTTACATAAAGACTGACCAGCCTTTATTCCAATTTTCTCCCTTCCAGTCTTCCATTATCAAGTGAAGATACATTTTTCTGGAACTGAAAGTACTACACAGACCAACCAGCCATTTGAGATCTCTCTGTATGGCACTGTGGCTGAGAGTGAGAACATTGCTTTTACCCTGTGAGTATTCACACAAATCTCCTCAAGCTAGTGTGCTTTCTGGGCACTGCTACCTCCTAATCACGGGCTTCAGAAACCAAGGTGGAGTGGAACAACTAGGAAACAAGTCACTAGCTTAAGAAATTGGAATTGAGGTTTTTGCCCTATTTCACATTCCTATTTTGTTTTCACTTGCTATCCATTTTTCTTTTCATGTTTTGTTGTTGTTGTTAAGTGCCATTGAGTCCATTCCAACTCACAGTGATTCCGTATGGGGTTTCTGAAGACCAACTGGTGAGTTTGAACCACCAACCTTGTGGTTCAAACTGGGCTTGCAGTCCTGTGTTTATCCTACAGTACAACATCAGGAATCTTTTATTGTTTTGTATCTGCTTATTTCTTTTGTACAGTTTTAAAGCAAGACAGTTAAAGTCCCTCAAAAATCTGACATTTAAAAAAAAACAAAACAAAAAACCAATAGTAATAAGAACTCCCTCTATAACTATAAGTGCAATGTATATACCCAAAACCTATTGCTATTAAGTGGAAGCCAACTTGAAGTGACTCTATATGACAGAGTAGAACTGCCCCATAGAATTTGATAGTCTGTAATTTTTATGGAATTTAGGAATGTCTGGTGTGGCACTGTAGGATCAACACTGGACTGAAAACCACAGGGTCAGCAGTTTAGACCCACCAGCTGCTCCTCAGAAACAGGGTCACTGTGTGTCAGAACGAACTCAATAGCACTTGACAACAACAACAATCTTTACAGAAGCTGATTGCCACATCATTCTCCTGCAGAGCAGGTGGTGGGCTCGAATGGTCAGCCTTTCAGTTAACAGCCTACTGATTAACTGCTGTACCACCAGAGTGCCTTGTAATGTGTTTGATGGCACTGGTGGTTGTGTACTACTGACTCGTAGTGACCCTGTACAGGAGTTCTGAGACTGTAAATCTTTGCAGAAGCAGAAAGCGTCATCTTTCTCCTGTGGAGCAACTGGTAGATTTAACTGCTGACTTTGTGATTAGCAGCAAAATTCGTAATCCACTATGCTCTCAGGGCTTTTCTACGGTGTGTATTGTTATTGTTAAGTGACATTGAGTCAGTTCCGACCCATAGCAACCCTGTATAGGGTTTCCAAGGAGCGGCTGGTAAGCTTGAACCACTGACCTTGCAGCTGTATAGAGGGTATAAATACTAAAAAGCTTCAAAATGTTACTCATGACTATTAATCAAAGGAATACAAAATTAAGGCAGCATTAAGATGTTATCTATAGTTACTAAATGAACAAACCTTTTTAAAAACCTAGTGCTAATGAGGTTATAAAGCAGGTACATTCACACCCTACTGCAGGCATCATGAACTAACAGAATCTTCCAGGTAAACAAGGCAACATAGCAATTATAGTAACATTCAATATTACAAGTAATTGATCCTAAGGAAATAGTGAACAGAAAATGCTTTAAAAACTCTGTAGCAGAAGAAGTTCATTACAGTAGTACATAGAATAACTTAGAAACAAAGGAAGTGTTTAATATCAAGGTAATGATTAATTGTGACTTATCAAGTCAATAGAATCAATTCAGATGTTAAAAACTATAATTATTAAAGATCTTTTTAAAGCATGACAAAGTATGTATCCTAAATTATTAAGTGATCAAAGAGAATTAAGACTGGTATGTACTCTATGCAATCAAATAAAAATAAGTTTACAGATCGGTGCAAATTGAAAAGGAATGCACAAAAACAAAAATAATTCCTCTGAATGATAGCCTGTCAATTTTTTTTCTCTTTTAAAAATTTGTGCTTAATAGTTTATATTTTGAAAATTCCAATTGAAAAAGATTTAAGGGAGTGAATGTCTTTTAAAATGCTACTGTCATCCATCTTGAGTATTTCATGGGACATATTGCACATTTAAAAAATATCTCCCAAACAATAAAGCTATTTATTTGTACATCTTGGGAGGAAAACAAAATGATTTTCAGAATTAACCGAACATCGTGACTTTTATTTTCAGGCCTGAAGTTTCCACAAATAAGACATATTCCTTCCTAATTTACACCGAGGTGGACATTGGAGAGCTGCTCATGTTGAAACTCAAATGGAACAGCGATTCATACTTCAGCTGGTCAGATTGGTGGAGCAGCCCTGGCTTTGCTATTGAGAGGATCCGAGTGAAAGCAGGAGAGACTCAGAAAAAGTAATTCAATTCTTTTTTGATCTCCATTCACTTCAAACTCACACTAATGACATTACTTCTTGATAGCATTTCTGGGACCTTCAGTACTCAGGGGGAATCTACAGTAAAACTTGATTTTAATACTATATGACCTAAGTTATTACAGATAGAATTTTTGTGACTATTCTTTTATTATGATACTGAAAAATAACAGTAATTTTGCATGTTGTCATTGTTGTGTGCTGTTGAGTCGATTCCAACTCGTAGTCACCCTACATAGGGTTTCTGAGGCTGTAAACATTTTTCCAAGGCTGTAAAGCCTCATCTTTCTCCTGAAGAAGAGCTAGTGGATTCAAACTGCTGACCTTGTGCTTAGCAACCCAGTGCATAACCCACTACACTACCAGGCTTCTGGTAGTGCAAGGAAGGCATAAGCTTTGAATTGGTCACAGTTACTCAACTCCACCTTGGGAATCCTATACAGGATCGCTGTGGGTTGGAACTCACTAGACGGCACTTAACAACAACAACTCAGAGGAACAGCAGGAATTAAAATCAGCACTCTGGCTTTTAACTCAGCACTGTTTCTTACCAGCGCAACCCTTTTGGAGTAAAACTTAGAGAAGTTACTTTGACATTCAAATACTAAAACCAACTTCTTCAAGAAGGACAAGATTCCAAGCTAATCTCTCTCTGTCTCCCCACTACTCCTATCCCACGCATAGCTATAAACAGAGAACACTGTGGGATTTTTAACTTTTATACTAGATGTACATGGATTTTACAAACTGTTGTATGGATTTACTGTTATTAAAAATGAATCATTAGATGGGAATTGATCAATGATCAATTGATTCTTTTAGTCATTTTCTTTTATGACCAAGGAGACATATTTTGGTGGAGAAGGCTATGTAGAACATTTGTCCCTGTAGCAGGACCAGTTGAAGGTAGATTTCCTAGCCCTTAGTGCAGATACTAAGAGCTGAGAGATTGGACATCACGACATCACTATGATGTTCAGGCTGCCTGTCTAGATTGATTAACTCTTGTCTATTGGATCAGACTCATAGTCCTTCTGACTCAGATGTGTCACTGACTGGAATGGCCTGAGTGGTAACAGTCAATTATAGTAAATATCCAAAAGTTTACTAGAAGAATCATGTAGGGTTTGAATGCACCTGACCAAAGCACCACACTTTTTTTTAGTGACATGAAATCATCACACAAATTTACTTATCTTACACATTTACAATTTGGGCAAAGCTCTGTGGGAGGGTTCCCTTTTGCTCCATGTAGCATCATCTGAGGTGGCTCAACTGATGACTGGAAGGTCTACCTCCCAGATGGCTCAATCACATGACTGGCCAGTTTGGGGCTGGCTGATAGCTGGAACTCCAGTGGCCTAGATTCCTCACAGGATGGTGGCTGAGTTCTAAGAGTAAACATCCCAAGAAGACCAGGCAGAAGCTATATCCCATGTGGAACCACACATCTTCAAAAAGTCCTTTTTTATGGTTCCCAATGGCATACTCACACCCATTTTCTTTGGCAGGGTGATCTTCTGTTCCCGGGATAGAGTGTCTCATTTGCAGAAAGGAAAGACGCCTGTGGTGTTTGTGAAGTGCCATGACAAGTCCCTGAATAAAAAGTCTGGCTGGTAAGTATCATGGGCCAACCTGTCCTGCATCCTGAGTCGCACCACACTGTCTCTTGTGATCAGATCCTGGAGATGGTCTTTCCACACAGGCATCATCAAAAGCCCCGTTTGCTTTTTGCAGGGCTTTTGCTTCTTTTCTTTTTTTCTGTCCATTCTCTCAGCCTTGTGCCTTCCATCCCAAGCTCACGACCATTTCCACTTTTTTTTTTTCTCTACTGCATCCCTGCTATGACACAAGTTTAGAAAATGCCATTGTGGCAAAGGCGCTACTCTTTCCAGGATAGACCCAGAGGATTAGAAAGTCTTATGTCACCAGCTTTAGCAGCATTGTTCCTTGATGCTCTGAGGGTCAGTAGCTCTTAGGACAGGAAGCCAAAGTGGCAACTACCAAACATCCATCTCAAAACTGCCAAAGATGGCAGCTTAAAGGAGTTAGAGTCTAGGAAACGGTTCTCTTTTCCATCTCAAAACAACTCCCTGGCTCTTTCCTACTTGACCTTTAAGACTAATCCACGTGTCAGCTGTCAGCTAAATCTTTCCAGAGCGTCAGTACTAAGTGGAGACTAAGCATGTGAGCTTCCCTACTCCCCTGCTGAATTCCCTGGACATGCCAATTCCATTCCTCCATTCGTTCAACCTTGCCAGAAGCCAAGTGCTAATGGGTTACAGGTAGGAAGGGGAGAAAGCTTAGATCATGTAATAAAACCAGTGACACAACAAACAATGGGAAAGGCTAGTCACAACATAATCTGGAAAGAGAAAAAACAGTTGATTTAGGCTTGTGCTCTTCTCCTAGTTATATTTATAAACATGCATATTCAGGAAAATCATATTCAAGACCCTATATGGGATATCTCAATGTTTTCACTTATATTTATATTATTAATGCATGCTCACTATGGATAGATTAGGAAAAATAACTCGACTAAAAGAAGTGAAAATCATTGTGATACTGTCACCCAGGCATAACCACAAATAACATGCTGGCTTATATCCTTCCAGATTTTATCTATACATTCATACTTTTTTAGATTTTTCTCATGTTTTACAAAAATCAAATTAAGGCATAGATACCTTGAATGACCCTCCTACCCCTCAAAAAATTAATGATCACTCAAGATAAAAATGAAAAGAAGTGGAGCTACTTGTGCTAAATGAGGCTGAAAAACGAAATTCTTATCTAAGTGGAGACTTTTCTACTGAGAAGCTTAATACTTGGTTTTTTTCCTTATTACAGATCTGAGGCACTTTCACATTTGCTTCAATTCTTAGGAAGGGACCTCTATATAAAAATGTATATCATATTTTAATATCACACACAACCAGATACAAACACACATAGAAACATTCTCACACACAGAAATATTTTCCACAGCTTTCAACCTGTATGTTGTTGTTGTTGTTAAGTGCCGTCAAATCTATTCCAATCCATTGCAACCCTGTATAGGGTTTCCAAGGAGCATCTGGTGAGCTTGAGCCACCAACCTTTCAGTTCAAATGATCTTTCAGTCTGATGCATTAGTCCACAGAGCCACACCAAGATTCCTGTATATGAGTGTAGCAATAAACCCAGAAAATTAAGAAAAGCTTCAGCTGTTTATGAAGTATTTCTGGTCATACTATCAGAATTTATCAGAGAAAGCCTAATGATATGTTCATGGTCTCATTGTAAACTTACTGAAACAAAACATAGTTAGATCAGCCTTCTTTGTTTTTTGAGCATATCTGAATTTAATCTAGGAGGTAATTATTGAATAAGACTAATGTTTAATTTCTCTTTTCTGTGACTAAAGTAAATCAATCAAATAAGAGGTCCTAGTTCTCATCTTCTTAGATCTACTTAGTTTTAGTCTTCTACCAGGAAAAAAGAAAATGGTCTTTATTTTTATAAGGTTGTTGTTGTTGTTGTTAAGTGCCATCAAGTCAGTTCCAACTCATAGCAACATTATATAGGGTTTCCAAGGAGCAGCTGGTGAGTTTGAACCACTGACCTTGAGGTTCAAACCAACCTTACAGTGCAGTGCATTATCCCACAGCACCACAATCCTCCTACATTTTGAAACCACTGGGATCCATCCTTTGATAATGATATTCCATATTGGAACTTGGTTTTGTAGGTGTTAGAGTCTCTCATTCCTAGGATCCTTCCACTTTCTCTAACCCATTATTCACATCTCTTTAGATTTATTCTTACAATTTTTCATCATAAAAGTGACAAGGGTGGTGGGGGTGGGGAGAGGTGGTTATATAACCATAATCAGGAAATGAATTGCCGTCTTCCTCTGCTTTTTCTTAGAACTGGGCAGATGTACAGAAAGAACAGCACATGAATTCAGTGAAGAGTGAAGTGAATGAAGTAACTTTTACAAAAGATGCCCAGTGTCTTGGGTGTTGAAAAGTGGATTTTCCTGAGTATTAACCCCAGCTATATCCTTATTAGTTCTTTTTAGAAGACAGTCTCAAATACTAAAAAGTGGCTAATTCAATTTGAGGAATCTAATGGCCAAATAGCACATCTTCCTTCCTTCATTAAAAGACAGCAGATAATGAAAAGCACTGCACTTTGACCTTCGAGAAAGAAGAATTGTTTCATGAGGCATATTTAGCTGGAGTAAAATGCACCCATGTTGTTGTTAAGCTTTGTCAAGTCGGTTCCGACGCATAGCAATCCTTTATAGGGTTTTCCAGGAGCAGCCGGCCTAGTGGGTTTGAATCACTGACCTTTCGTTTAACAGTCCAGTGCTTTTCCTACAGGTCCATCAGGACTAGTCCTTTCTGTTTTAATTGGAATTGTAGATTTTCTGAACTGATACCTTCTCAAAGTTTTCTCAAATAGCTTTCTCTGTCATGAGTCGGCTGGCCATGAAACTAGTCATTTATTTACCAGTAAAAATATCTGAATTTTTTGAAATGGTTCTTGTGTCACTGAGATGTGGCCCAGAAGTTGATCAGGACCTAGTGACTGAGGGCCAGGGGCTGAAGATGTAGTTAAGAAAGCGCTGAGCCTTTAAACACTCCCTGCGGCTGGAATGCATCGCAAATGTGTTACAAATTAAAAGAGACATAACATTTAAACCAATGAATTCTTCAACTCTTTTCCCCTCCCCACCAATTTTATTTTATTTAGACTTTAACACTTTAACTATGTTCTCTGAGTAGATATTAAAAATGTGCCTGTAATCCTCAACTGACACAGAATTAAACGGTAGAACAATAAAATGATACCATGAATTTATTCTCAGATTTAAAAAACGACATTCATCAACTTGAAGGCACTTGATATTCAATAAGTATTATTATTCAGTTTGGTTTCTTTCAGTCATACTTCAAGACTGTCTTTCTTGTGTGGTTTTCAAGTAGAAAATGTGGGTTTGGATTCTAACAAATTTCACACAAGGACCGTTTTCACTAAATAAAGAGGTGAAGAAGTTATTGGGATATATTCACAAGCAGTGCAGATAAACCTTACATGCAATTTAAAGAGTTCTCAATTGTCATAACCACGCAAAAGTGCCAGGAAAGCCATTCTTGCTGGGTTTTTTTAAAACAACGAATGAAGAGTGAGTGAACAATTATTTATAATAGATCTCATATTTTCAGAATGTATTTCTATATCTAAATAATATATTATTACTATCTGAATAATTTATGTTATTAATATATAGGAAAACATTCTGAAATATATCTATATATATTATAATATAAAGTGATAACAGCGTCAAAGATCTCAGAGGCTTTTGCTGGGAACCCGAACTGTGAAAGTATGTGGGTATCTGAGCCCATACTCATATATAAAAGTTTCTCACCTGCTTATCATTCGGAATGATTTGGAAGGCAAACCATCAAGAGATATATTGCAACAAGTTGGAGTAAAAATAATTCCAGAGGTGCCAGCAATACCGTTATGCCTATAGAATGTAGGAAACATGTTGTGATTGATATCAATAGACTTGGAATGAATTGTCTCTAAAAAATAAAATGATGTATGATTTCCTGTTAGCATCCCTGTTATTGCTAATTCATGATTTGTTTTGAATTTGGGTTTTGACCAAAGGTGCATAAAGTTAAGACAAGATTCATCAAATCTGCATGTGACACTAGGAACTCTGGCTTCTAAAGACTTCTTTGCTCTCTCTATAAAAGACACTTTGGCTTTAAATGTTATTTATTAGCTGTTAAGTATGTGTATGTGTGTGTGCAGAGGGAGTTTGTACATATTGGGAAGGTCACTGTGGTTATCTGCATTTATGGAAGTGTGGTGCTAACAACTTTGCGCATGTCTTTATCAGTGACAGTCTCACTGAGCCAACTTAATGCTACGAATAATCCAATGAAATGGGCTCCTTAAGAGAGAGAAAGAAGTTTTCTTCATTATGTGATGAAATGGAACCTGCTTTTAATAAAATTGACAGAATTTTATTACAATGCTAACTCATTATTTTGTATCATTTTAGTCCCCTCCAAAATAAATTAAATGGTAGGGCAGATTCATTCAGCAAATATTTACTGAGTGGCGCAGTGGGTTAATGCGCCAGGCTGCAAAGTCGTTTGAACTGCAAGGTTTGGCAGTTCAAGCTCACCAGCTGCTCCTCGGAAATCCTATACGGGGTCACTATGGGTCAGACCCAACTCGAAGGCACTTCACAACAACAACTATGGAGGCCTAACATGGTGCTGTAGGATAAGCACTGAACTGCAAACCACAAGGTCTCCAGTTCAAACGCACCAGCTGCTGCTTGAAAACCATATTGTTGTTGCTGTTAAGTGCCGTTGAGTCAATTCCGACTCACAGTGATCCTATGTAGGATTTCTGAGGAACAGCTGGTAGGCTTGAATCACAGACCTTGTGGTTCACAGTCCAGTGCTGATCTACGCAGGGTCGCTATAAGCAGGACCTAATTTGGTGGAACTTTACAGCAACAACTATATCATATGGCTTCTATCTAACTGTAATCATATGCAGTGCCCATTATAATACAAAGTCTTAGATAAAGTGTAATGTCTACATATAGCCTTGGAGAAATCATTCATTCTTTAAGTTAGATAACTATAGAAGAAAATTATGCAGAATTATCTTTGAATAAAATATTCAGGATTTACTTTGCTTTCTCACAAATAAAATGCTGTGTTAGCATAAAGTATTTTTTACCATCTTCTGGAGTTTCTAAGTTCTAATAGTTAGCTACTAAATGAGTGGAATCTATCTAATAAAATGTACTATTTGGGATGAAGGGACTTTTTTTTAGAACTTTGCTTTGGATTGTCTTGAATATTACAAAGAATAATGCACAGCTCACTTATGCAGTGAAGTAGAGATTATTCTTTAGTGCAGTCAGGAAGCATTTAGTCCAGAAAACAATTATTATAGTAGTCATTGGCCCAAACATTGATGCTTAGTTGTCCCATCTGACAGGAAAGAACTCTCCATTTTACACTTTGCCCCTATCCCTGAATGCTTACTCTAAGCCTGCTAGAATAATTAAAAAGATAAACAAGAACTAGTGTTGGTGTGGATGTAAAGAAATGTGAACCTGCACACAATGTTGATAGTATTGTAAAATGGTGCAGTAACTCTGGAAATACTTAAACATAAAGTTACCCTATGGCCCAACAATTTTACTTCTAGATAACTAGCCCGCTGCCACTGAGGAGATTCTAATTCTTAACAATCCTATAGAAGCCTGGTAGCATGGTGGATTATGAGCTGGGCTGCTAATTGCAAGGCCAGCAGTTCAAATCTACCAGTCACTCTGCAGGAGGAAGATGAGGCTTTCTGCTCCCATAAAGATTTACAGTAAACTATACAGGGTTGCTGTGAGTCAGAACTGACTAAACAACACACTACCAAAACCCACCACCTATAGGACAGTGTAGAAATGCCCCATAGGATTTTCAGGACTGTAATTTTCATACAAGTAGACTGCCATACTTTTCTTCAGCAGATAAACTGATGGGTTTGAACCACATAATTCACTTAGCATCCAGCTGTTTAAGCACTTTGCCACCAGGGTTCCTAAGAAAAATTAAAATATGGCAAATGAAAATATTCTTACACAAATGTTTAGAACAGCATTTTTCATGAAAGCCCAAAAGTGGGAACAACCCAAATGTCCATCAATAGTGAAAAGATAAACAAAATGGAGCAAAGTCATACAAGGCAATGTTATTCAAAAGTAAAATTAAACTACTGATGAATGCTACAACATGGATGAACTTTCAAAACTCTATCCTATGTGAAAGAAGCCAGATGCAAAAGACCACAAGATTGTACAATTCAATTTATATGAAACTTCCAGAATGGGCAAATATCTAGAAACTGAAAGTAGGTTAGGTTGGGAGCTGGAGAGGGCATTGACATGAGAAATCTTTTTCATGTGAATGATATTAGATCGTGATGATGACTACACAACTCTGTAAATTTGCTAAATATCATTAAATAAGACATTTAAAACAGGTAAATTTATGGTATGTAAATTAGACCATAAAATCTAATAAAGCTCTTAAAAATATATTGGCCTATGGGGCTAGACACAGCCACAAGTTGCAAGCACGCTCTATGAAAACAATGCTTTTGTGGTCCCCTTCTCATACCCCAGGGATTACAGTAATGTTTATCTACCATCCTCTAACAAACACAGAATCACTGCCATCAAGTCTATTCCAACTCATAGAGATCCTGTAGGACAGAGTGGAATTGCCCTAGAGGTTTCCAAGGCTGTCAACTTTACTGAAGCAGACTGCTACATCTTTCTCCCGTGAAGCAGCTGAAGGGTTCCAACCACTGACTTTTAAGCTAGTAATCAAGTGCTTTTACCACTGTGCTACCAGGGGTCCTTCCTCTAATGCAATCTTTATCTATCCAAAGGGCCCAGTTCATGACCATTTATCATAAATGAATATCTTATCCTAGCCCTGATTCATTTATATTGCATGTTTATTTGTGATGCATTTCTCTTACAAGGTTGTAATACAGATAATTGCCTTCTGAAATCTGACTGGGAAACTTGTATTCTAATTTGAATACCATCAATTAAGCCTTTGATAAGTAGCAATATTATTAGAGACCACCTACAACACCTCACGTGATAATATACTCTAAGTGACTTTTCTGATGTTGCTATAACTAACAGCTAGTTAGTAATAGAAATGAAACTAGAACTTATTCCTATTGAATTATAATTCAGTGTACCCTCCTTTATTTACATCATCCTGCCTTCCAAACACATTATAAACTACTTGTTGAATTATGAATTTTTTCATATATAAACAACATAGTATATTACCAATAGAACCTGGCCAACTACTTTTCTGACCTTCAATTTTACCAAGTATGATGCGCTTCTCCAGGAGCTGATCCTTTGTGATAACATGTCCAAAGCACATGAGATGAAGTTTCACCATCCTTCCTTCTAAGAAGCATTCTGGTGATACTTCCTCCAAGGAAGATTTGTTCATTCTTTTAGAAATCCAAGGTACTTTCAATATTATTCACCAATACCATAATTAAAATGCATCAATTCTTCCTCTGTCTTCAATAAATAACTTCTAAAAATCACAGTGTCCATTGTATTCCAAAAATGTATCATTAATATTATGCTACCTTGAAGAATAACAAGGAAGCTGCAAGCCACCGCATAACATGGATGAACCTTGAGGACGTTAAGCTGAGTGAAATTAGTAAATCACAAAAGGAGAAATATTGCATAGGACCATAATTGTAAAAGCTTAAGAAAAAATATCCACACTAAAAGGGGAAAAAAAAGAAAAAAGAAAAATTCTTTGTTGGTTACCAGGGAGTGGGGTGAGGGGAAGGTGGTGAAGGTGGAGCACAGGGTGGGAATAGACATACGATAGTTTGGGTGTTGTGGGGGTTGCAATACACAAGAAGGGAGAGTGGAATGGAAGAACAAGGCAGATAGGAGAACATTTCGGAAGGTTTGCATGGGCTAAATGAGACAGAGGTAAATAGTGATGTATGGTCAACCTTGGGTAAACAGGGCTCTGTGATACAGGGATTGGAGAATGGTTTGAATGAGTAAAAGAGGGAAAACAATGTTAAAATGCTTTGAATATCCTTTGCCTACTATTGTAAAATAGACACTTGAGGGAGAGAGAAAGGAATAGCCAGGAACATCACTATAGAAAGCTTGTAAGCCTATCTTCAGCCTATACCTGAATGGAATACCTAAAATGGGGCTAGAAATTACCCAGTGAAAGAGGCTTCCTGTGGAGCCTTTTCATTGCCTAGGATGGTAGGTGGAATTCTGATCCCCATCCAGAATCTTCTGAGGTGGGAAATTTCCACTTGAAAAGACAAGCAGACCAGTCTGGAGCAGCCAGAGGAATAGAAGATACTTCTGGAAAGAAAGACCAGCAGGAAAATTTGAAAACAATAATGGCAGTCTGACTGACTACTACAAGAACAATCAAGTTGTTCACTGGGAGAGCCATCAATGCAAGCAATCAAGTCCCCTCAGGGCAAACCCCCTTCCAAGACTGAAACTCAAACAGAATACACGAGCAGGCATGTAACCTTGCTGGTGACCACATTGGTCTACTGAGAAGGGGAAGTGGGGGAAAACAGCAATGAAGCTGTGGGATATGTCTGACCACATTCAGTAGACTCCTGTCAACTTGGATCATGACCTGGGTGGCCAACAGTATAGTGAGACCTGCAGACTCCTGAGCCCATGGACAGGGACATAGTCACAGAGGACTAGAGCAGAGAGTGAAGTGTCCAGCTGATGTGAAGTGAGGGGAGATACACAAGAACGCCCATACTTGGATAGTATCCATTTGACCTAGCTTAAATGGCAGGATGACCAGAACTCAGCTAGAAAGAAAGAAAGAAGAGGAAAAAGAGTGTAATCTGCTACAATTTAATGAACTTGACCTATACTTATGGATGTAGCAGCTTAAAAGAGGGAATGAATCTTTACAGCGAGGATCATTCCCACCCATTCTGTACACAGGGTTGACAGGGGAGGGCAACTTAGACATTGGCTACCCAAAATGGGGGTGTGCAACAAAGGCACGAAGTGACTGGCTTACAAGTTTTCAAGAAGGACCTTAGTTTCAGAGGGTGCAGGGAAAGGTAGAATCTCCACTGAGTGGTTTCCAACCTGTGTAGATGGGACTGGTGAAAGGAGATGGAGATAAGACTCTTGTGGTTCAATAGTGAGTAATTGCTATCAGGACTGATTGTGAATGTTGCAAATGCAAAGGTAGATGTTTTGTAACAAAAGGAAGGGAGTGGTTGATCTTGCAGCCCAGGAGCAGAGGACCCTTGGACCATCAAGGGAGAAGAACAGAGTGTGGGACCCTATGCAGAGAAGCAGCTTAAATTTTAGTTGCTGTTTCATGCCATCTGTCTCAGGCCACTCACTCTGGGGAAAGCCAAAGAATGTTCAGGCCCATGTGGTAAAGAGCTCAAGCCTCCTATCAACAGACACATGAGTGAGCTTGGAAGTGGCTCCTTCAGACCCAGGCAAGACTCAGAGACAGCAGTCCTGGTGAACTAAATCACTCCCAGTCTCTTGGCCTACAGAAACTGTGATAGTAAATGGTACTTGTTTTAAGCTTCTAAATTTGGGGGTCATTTGTTACACAGAAATATATAACTAATGCAAAGAATCTGCTTCATTAGACAGATGAAATGCCAGTTCATTTACTGTTGTTAGGTACCGTCAAGTTGGCTCTGACTCGTAGCTATCCTATGCACAACAGAACGAAACACAGTCCAGTCCTGTGCCATCCCCCAGTTGCTGCTACACTTTGCTGCTGCCATTGTGCCAATCCATCTTGTTCAGTGACTTTTTTCCCCTTACCTTCCACTTTACCAAATATGATGTCCTTCTCCAGGGAATGGCCCCTTCTGATGACATGTCCAAGTATGATAGATGAAGTCTCAACCATCCAGGCTTCTAAAGAGCATTCTGGTTGTACTTCTTACAACACATATATGTTTGTTCTTCTGGTAATCCATAGTACTTTTAATATTCTTCTCCAAATATGTAACTCAAATGAAATAATTCTTCTAAAATCTTCTTTATTCACTGTCCAAATTGCACATGCATCTGAGGTGATTGAAAATATCATGGCTTGGGTAAGGTAAACTTTAGTCCTCAAATTGATATCTTTGCTCTTGAACACTCTAAAGAGGTCTTGTGCAGCATATTTACCAAATACTGTGCAACCTCCAGCATAATTTCTATCACCAAGGCTATATTTTCTAACTACTGATCCTTCTTCTGTTTCTCACCTTTGCATTCCAATCAATTATCAATACATCTTGATTACATGTTTGATTAGTTTATGACTGAAGAAGTTGATAGAATTCTTTAATTTCATCATCACCGGCTTTAGTAGTTGGTATGTAAATTTGAATAATAGTGGCATTAACTGGTCTTCCTTGTAGGCATACAGATATTTTCCTATCACAGACAGCATTGTTCTTCAAGATAGATCTTGAAACGTTCTTTTTGACAATGAAAGGGATGCCATTTCTCTTCAAGTTAACATTTCCTGCATAGTAAACCTATGATTGTCAGATTCAAATGGCCGATACATGTTCATTTCAGCTAACCAATGCCTAGGATACCAATCTTTATGCATTTAATTTTTGACAACTTACAATTTCTGTAGATTCAAACCATTTGCAGGTGTTTCTTTTCATTTTTGTTGTGTCTCATCAGTAAATGAAGATCCCGAAAACTTTACTCCATTTGCATCATATGGTCAACTCTACCTTGAGACAACAATTCTTCCCCAATCTTATTTTGAATGCCGTTCAATCTTTTGTTGACTCTTCTTCTGGCACTACATATGACAATATTTTGGATCTATTAATAAGGATTTCAGTAGCCTGCCTTTCCTTCTTCCTAGTCTGTCTTAGTCTGGAAGCTCAATTGAAACCTGTCCACCATGTGTGACCCTTCTGGTATTTAAATTACTGGTAGCAAAGATTCCAGCATCACAGCAGCCCACAAGCCATTGAAGTATAACAAACTGACAGACAAGTGGTTGTAAGATTTCAATAGTTTTTAAGAAATTAAATATTTAGAAAACCCTATTTTAAAAGAATCAAGAAAGGTTACATTTTTCAAGGACCACTCCCTAGTTTTCCCACATTGATTTTTGTAAGGTGAAAGGAATCTGTTATTTGCTCCTTCGTTTCTACTTTCGTTGTTGTTTTGTTTTTGTTTTTACAAATAATACATAATAGAAAGTACTTATCAAATGTCATAACAATAGTCAGTGAGATTCATGACTAAGAAATAATCAACCAACTTACAAACTAAACCTTTCCTTCCTACTCACTGCATTACCATCCCAAAACCTGGGTTCACACATAAAACTCACGAAAATCCTTTAGAAATTCTTTGTGTTTGAGTTTACTATCTTTGCCAGACCAGACCAAATCTTATCTGATAGTTTGTTTCCAAGTCCTTAGATCCCTTTGCTATTATTATGGAACAATGTTGATCATAGAGTCCTAGAGTGATCCAAATGGTTAATATGCTCATTGTTAACTGAAACAGGAAATTCGTCACCCAAAGTCTCCTTAGAAGAAAGACCTGACAATCTACTTCTGAAAAACCAGTCATTGAAAACCCGATGCAACAGAGTCAGATTCTGACACACATGAGGTCACCATAAGTCAGAATTGACTCTGCAACAATGTTTTTTTGGTTTTATAGTCACTTGTGTGGTTATACGCTTTAACTCAGAGTTGAGAACTTTCTCATTGCTGATTGTAAGCCTGTCTTCAGTCTATAACTGATTGGAATACCTAAAAGGGGTTCTAGAACTTGCCCCAGTGAAATAGGCCTCCTGCGGAGTCTTTGCAATGTATAGGACCTTAGGTAGAATCCTGAGCCCCATCCAGAACTTTCTGAGGTGGGACATCCCCACTTGAAAGGACAAGCAGACTAGTCTGAAACAGCTAGAAGAACAGAAGATACTTCTTCAGAGAAAAACCCAAAACAAAAATTGCAGTCTGATTGGCTACTACAAGACCAAGCAAGTTGTTAGCCAGGGAGCCATCAAGGCTAGCAATCAAGTCCCTTCAGGACAAAGCCATCCTCCAAGACTGAAACTCAAAGGGAATACATAAACAGGCATGTAAGTATGCTGGCAACCACGTTGGTCTACTGGTGAGTGGGAGATGAGGATAGACAGCAATGAAGTTCAACTGCATTCCATAGATTCCTGTTGACCTGAAGATGAGAGAGAGAAGAAGAAGGGTTGGTTGGTCCAAAGCATGGTGAGACCTGAGGACTCCTGAACTCATGGACAAGGACCTAGCCACAGAGGGCTAGAACTGAGAGTGAAGCTTCCAGATGATATGAAGTGAGGGAAGACACACAAGAATGCCCAAACTTGCAGATAGTACCCATTTGACTTAGCTTTAATGACTTGATGATCAGAACTTGATTAGAGGAAGGTAAAAAATTTTTGATAAAGGAAACAAGTGTAAATTTCTACAATTTGAGGAACTTGATCTATACTTATGGATTTAGTAGCTCAAAATACCAACTAAGAGGGAAGTCTTTCTTCACATCAAGGATCAATCCTATTCCCTCTGTATGGAGGGCTGATAGGGGTGGGAAAATTAGACATTGGCTATCTAAAATGGAGGACTATAAAGGAATGACGTGACTGGCTTACAATCTTTCAAGAGGGAGTTTAGTTTAAGAGTGTGGCGGGGAAGGTAGGATCCCCACTGAATAATCTTCATCTTGGCTAGATGGGTATGGTGAAAGGTGATGGGGATAAAATCCTTATGATTCAATAGTGAGTAATTTTTAGCATTACAAATTGCAACTATCACAACTGTAAAAGTAGAAGTTTTGTAACAAAAAGAGGTGAGTAGTTAATCTTACATTCCAGGAACAGTAGACCCTATGACAATCAAGGAAGAAGAGCATGAGTGGGATGTGGGACCCTATCCAGAGAAGCAGTGACACCAGAGATGGAGGCAGAGATGATGACATGAGAGAGCAGCTGAGGACTCAACCTCATAAAAAGAGAAAGGCTGTGTGCTGGTGTCTAGGAGGAAGGCTTGCAGAATGTACACTTTGGTTGCTTAAATAATTATATATTCCAGAGTGTTTTTGTATACACCCTCTCCCTAGGGGTGGGGTGGGGGATAAACAGAGGGAATAGAAGTAAATACTGTTGACTGATGCTGCACAGAGGGGTTTGTAATCACTGCAATGAAAAATTCACAATAAAAACTTTAAAAAAAAAAAAAAAGAGGCATGGTGAATTCTCACTGATATTTCTGCAAGATCAAAGTGAAGGGAGAGAAAAGCCAATCCAAATTTTCCTCACAAGTTATGGCTATGCTTATCGAATACCTTCCTGTGTTCCAGGCACTACTCTAGATGTGACAAATCTCTGTACTCTTTACAGGTTGGTTGCTTCAGCAATAAGGGATAACCTAGAAAAAAAGTGAGCTGAGCAGTATCCAGAAACCTGCAAGTTTTGGAATGTGAATGGAAGGAGTTAAAAAGAAACGAATTTTAAAATGGGTGCACTGTCAAGATGGGGCTTTCCCCATGTCCACACACATCCTCATACATTATTCTCCAGTGTTCTGATCACTCTGCTACTAAACAAATCATAGCATGGGAGAGGTTACTGATTCTGGAATCAATTTCTAGACAGTGATTTCTGTCTGTGAACTCAGAATAGCTTATCATTGGTTTGATTTTTCCAGCCCATACCTTGTTCCTTTAAAGAGTTATGGGTCATAAATTTTATCTTCATAGTTATCTTAAACTAAAATAAAGACTGCTTTGTAGAATCTGTAGTGACCTCTTAAGATATCTAGGGACAGCCCGTTACAAATGTTCTAGAAACAGTCTCCTTTTTTCATTGGCGAAAGACTTATGGAAGTTGGGATGATAATAACTGCATGAAACTATTTAATTAGTCATACAATCCCTGGGCTTCTCCATGTCTCCAGCCCATTTAATCAACATTCAAGCTATGCCCGCTAAATTTAAGAAAGGCAATATCTGTGCCTGGTTATTCTCAGCACCACTCTTCAAACACTTACAGCTGCTTTGGAATATTAATGCATTCTTGTCTATGACAATGGAATTTGGTCAAACCTTATAATGATATACCTTCCAAACCAGGTTTTCAACAACAAAAACAACAAAGATTTCTTCTGACTGATTTTGTTCAGTCTTTTCATGAGGAATTTTGTTGTCTTAAGTCCTTGAATGGCAAACTATCCACCACAGATTTACCTAGGTATAAAAGCTATCTTTTAAAATAGCCATGTTCAAAAGGCTTTCGTTACAAGAAGGCCAGGGTTTGAAATACAGCTTGAGCACTTCCTATCTGTGTTTCCTAAGGTAAACTATTTAGTCTGCATCTCAGTAGAGGTCAGCATTGTGACTCCAATCTTGGTGATTAGACTCCAAATTCTTCCAGATCTACCTCATTGCCTTTGGGGAGTAGAAAATCTGATGACTTCAAGTAGTGCCACATGCATGTGTATGTGTGTATACACACACTTGTGACAGGGTGAACATTGTAGACAGTGGGTTACTGCTTGCGGATCCAGCTAGGGTTATTAGAAGTGGCACCTCAAGTGCATCAAAGCCACATTTCCAAGTTGTAGATGTCAATTTATCTTTACTTGAGGGAACTTCCCTGTTCTTTGACCTTTGAAATTTGTAATATATGAGTCACATATTTAGTCTTAGATACCAACTTTGATCTGAATAACTCACTTTCAAATGTAAGAAGAATCACAGAGTGAGCATGATGGGGGTTGTTGGGGCTTGAATTGTTTTCTCCAAGAAGATATGTTGAAAACAATGTGGACTTTAAAAAAGGATACACCTGTATCTTGGATAAGTACCTACCCCTTATTACTTGTATACATTGGGCAATTAAAGTTCAGCCATTAATCCCTCTGTGTCACTTTCCTCATTCATGAAACTTGGACTGAGAGAGGGTGACCCTGAAAGCCAACTGTGATTCCTACAGGACATCTTACTCTAGAGAATTTAAATTTAATGAGCAGAAATTCATTAATAAATTTTGAAACAGAGACCTTGCTATAAAAAGACACTTTAGAGACTTCCACTACCAACCAACATAAAGCAACAAGGACAGGATTTATCCTCCAAATGAAATCACTAAAACCATCACCACCACAACAGTTTTCAAGACAATGGGCATTAGGCAAGAAAAGTCAGTGATCACTCAGAGAAGGGAAATACATGATCTAAACCCTAAAGGTATCCAAGTTTATTGTCTGGAAAGAATTTTGGGGTCTCAGTGTAGGAGAACAGGCCCAGATGGAGCTCAGCAGTCTCCTTGAGTTGGGGTGACAGACCTGAGGATCTGGGGAAGCCCGGATAGGCAAAGCTTGCCAGGGAAGGCACTAGAGAGGAAATGTATACACAGAAAAAGAACTCTAGAGGTCAACTGGATAGGGTCCCCCTCAAGTTTGTGACTGAGCATATGTGTGAGAGAGAAAACTACTCAAGGCTGGAAAAGCAACCAACTAGAAGGAATAGTAGCTCACACAGGACTGAAATAGTATCTGTCCCTAATTCATACTAGACACCCTGATGGTTCATCAGAGAAAATATACAGAAAGATTCTGCCTCGGTAGTGGGAAAAACTCTCTCTAAAATAAATAATACCTTGGTCCAACTGAACACAGTTTAAAAGCAAGATCTAAAAGTATCATCTTGTTTCTAAGAAATCACATTCCAGAACAAACCTAAAGAATATTTATAGGAATAAAGTAATTCAGGACCCAGCAATGTAAATGCACATTGACTGCCAAGCACTAAAAAAGCACAGGCACGTAAGAAATGCATTAAAATATGACCTATAGCAAGGATAAAAGAGTCTATCAAAATTAATTCTAAAATATCACTGGTTATAGAATTAGAACACTAGGATAGTAGAACAATGATATTTTAAGCAAAAATGTAGACATTATTTTCAAAGTAATGAAACATCTAGAGATGAAAACTATGTCTTGGATGAAAAATAAATAAGATGAAATCAATGGCAGATTAGACATTGCAGATTAGTGGGTTTGAAGACAGCAATGGAAATTATACAAAATGAAAAACAAAGCGAAAAGGATAAAATATTAGAGCATAGTGACTTTTAATACAATTTAAGTTGTCTACTATGTGTAATTGTTGTTGCTGTTGCTAGGTGTCATAGAGTCAGTTCTGACTCATAACCCACATTGTGCATAACAGAACAAAACACTGTCCGATCCTGTGACATCCTCACAATTGTTGTTACCTTTGAACCCATTGTTGTGAAGCTTCCACTGTGTTAATCCATATCGCTAGGGTCTTCTTTTTTGCTGACTTTCGACTTTTCCAAGCATGGTGTTCTTCTCCAAGGACTGGTCCCTCCTAATAACATATCTCAAGAATAAGAGACAAAGTCTTGCCATCCTTGCATCTAAAGAACATTCTGGCTGCACTTCTTCCAAGACAGATTTGTTTGTTCTTCTGGCAATCCAATGAAAAGTGGAAACACAGGAACATAAAAATATGCATGGCTAGAAAATAGTGGAATTTTTTTCATATTTTATGAAGAGTATAAACAGATCTGAGAAACTCAATGAAACTCAAGTACAAGAAAACTACACTAAAGGGCATTGTGTTCAAGTTGCTCAAAATAAGTGATTAAAAATTTCTGAAAATCAGCAAGAGTAAAAGAAAAAGACATGTCTAAAGGAAAAAAGATAAGGATAACTACATTTTTTGCAGATGAGAACTTGAGTGAAAACAAATCTTTAAAATACTAAGTGAAAAACTGTCACCTAAAGTTCCACTGTTGTTGCTATTTCTTAAAAATTAAGGTGAAATTAAGACATTTTTGTTGTTACTCTGTGGCTTTGAGTTGGTTTTTACTTAGTAACTCTAGGATTTCTGAGAGCACTGGTGAGTTTAAACTGCCGACTTTGTGGTTAGCAGTCCAGTGCTTATCCTACAATGCCACACTAGGGCTCAAAGACATTTTTAGACATGCAAAAATGGAAAAAATTAATCACCAGCAGATGTACACTGCAGAAAATATTAAAAGATGTCATCCAGGTAACAGGAAAATGATACCAGATAAAAAATATGGATCTACAAAAAGGAATGAAGAACTCTATAAAATGGTAATTATATGTTTGTTTTTTTTCTTATTTGTAAATCTATTTAAATGAAAATTGATTGTTTAAAGTAAAAATAACAACATTGCATTATAAGGTTTATAACAAATGTTGAAAGAAAACTGATGGTAATAATAGTCCAATGGTCAGGAGGGGAGAAATGGCAACATACTAATCTAAGGGTCATCTGGACTCCTGGTGAGGGGCTGTAGGATCAGCACTGGAATGTGAACCACATAGCTGGCAGTTGAAATCCACCAGCTGCTCCTCAGAAACCCTAAACAGTGTCGCTATGAATCAGAATTGACTTGATGGCACTAAAGAACAGCAGTGTTACCAAAGTGAATATTAGACAGAAGACTGTAGTAAGTTAGAAGTATATGCCATAAATGGCAAGCAACTAAAATAACAGAGTGCCTGAACTACTAAACCCAGAGAGAGAGGGTTGTTGTTCAGTTTTTAAGTGCCGACAACTCAGTTCTGTATAGAGTTTCTGAGGAGTGGCTGGTGGGTTTAAACCGCTAACTTTGTGGTTGGCAGTCAAGTGCTAGAGAGAGGATAAAATCATTTAAAATGCTCATTCCAAAAGAAGAAAGAAAGAATAAACAAAGGATAAAGGGAACAAATAACAGATGAGTTAAGCAGAAAACAAATAAGATTATATGCATAAACGTAACCACTTAATCACATTGTTGTAAATGGCATAACTTTCTCTACCACAAATAAAAGGCAGAGCTTATCAGATAGTATTTTAAATGCAAGACAACTATATCATATCTACAAGAAACTCACTTTTAATGTGGTGGTTATGTGTCGAGGAGCTGATTCTGATTCATAGTGATCCACTATAGGGTTTCCTAGGTTGCAAATGTTTATGGGAACGGAAAATCTCATCTTTCTCCCATAGATCGACTGGTAGATTAGAACTGTTGATCTTGTAATTAGTAGCCCATCTAGTAATTCATTATGTTATCAAAGCACTTAAATATAAAGACACAAAAATACATTGAAGTTTAAAAAAGAAGTGGGGTGACAGATTTAGATATGAGCATTAACAAAAGAAGCCTGAATTGATTATATTAGTATCTGAAAAAAGTAAATTTTGGATCAAAGAATATTATCAAGGTTGAAGATATTTTACAATGATATAGGGGTATAACAATTTAACATTTATGTGCCTGGTAATGTTGGTGTTCTTAGGTGTCCTTGAGTCAATATTGACTCATAGTGACCCTATGCACAACAGAATGAAACACTACCTGGTCCTGGGCCAACCTCACAATCATTGCTACACCTGAGCCCATTGTTGCTGCCACTGCACCAGTGCATCACTGTGCTAATCCATTACTGTGCCAATCCATCAAAACATGAAAAAAGAAAAGGTAAGTAGACAAACCCATACCATGGTGGAGGTCTCAATATTGTTCTCCCAATAGCAGAGAGGACATGTGGACAGAAAATCATCAAGAATATAGCAGATTCAAAAAATACTATAAATTGATTTTATCTAATTGACATTTATAGAATTCTCTGCCCAATAACAGCACATCATTTCTTTTCAAATACTCTTGGAATATTTACCAACATAGACATACAAATGTCTCAACAAATTGAAGACAACTCAAAACATATAAAATAGTCTTACCACAGTGCAATTAAATTAGAAATCAGTAACAATATATCTTGAAAATCCTAAAATACTTGAATTTTAGTAACATATTTCTCATTAATTTAGTGTGAAATCCTGGTGTGGCACTGTAGGATAAGCACTCAACAGTAAGGTCAGTTTGAACTTCAAGGTTGGTGGTTCAAACTCACCAGCTTCTCCTCAGAATTCCTATACAGGGTCACTATGGGTTGGAACCAACTCTATGGCACTTAACAACAATAATTTTTTTAACCAAAGAAGAAGGCAAAAGAAAAATTGAAAACAACTTAGAAACAAATAAAATGCATGAAAATATCTTTGGAGGGAAATTTAAAGTACCATTCACTTACGCTAAAAAACAAAAAGTTCTTAAGTCAAAATAACATTATCTAACTTTTTAAGACAGCAAAAAAATTAAGAGTAAAAAACTCAGCACTAGGAGAAACAAATAATGAAGCTCAAATTGGAAATCAATAAAATAAAGAATAAGATTATAGAAAAAAATACTAAAACCAAAAGATGTTTTGTTTTGTTGTTTGTTGTTGTTCAGTGTCTTTGAGTCGATTCCTACTTACAGCGACCCTGTTCAAGGTTTCCAAGGAGTGGCTGGTGGGTTTGAAACACCGACCTTGCAGTTCAAACTGGCCTTGCAGTCCAGTTCATTATCCTGCAGCGCCACATAGTGTATCAATACAATTAATAAATTTATTGGCAGACTGTTCAGTAAGCAAATAGAAAAAGCATAAATAACCAATATCAGAAATGGGAGAGTAGATATCATGACAGATCCTACAGACATTAAAATAATAATCAGGATATATTATTTTTTAAAACTCTATGACAAAAATTTGATTGCTTCAACAAAGTGGCCCAATTCTATGAATGACAGAAATCACCAAATACATTAAGGAAAAATAAATAGAATAGATGCATAACTATTAAATAAAGTGAGTTTGTAGCTAAAACTCTTCTCATAAAGACAACTTTAGAACCAGATTACTTCACTGGCGAATTTTACCTAACATTTAAGAAAATAATAACATCAATTCTACCCAAGCTCCCCAAGAAAATTGCAGAGAAGGAATACTTTGCAACTCACTCTATGAGCTCAATATTACCCAAACAAGATAAAGACATTCAAAATTAAACTATGTATCATCATCCCTTAAAAGAGATGGAAAAGTTATGAACAAAATTTTAGTAAACTGAATTAAATGCATATAAAAAGAAGAATACTTTGTGACCAAGTTTATCTCAGGAATGCAAGGTTGATTTAACATTAAAAAATGAATCAGTGTAATACAACATATTAACAAGCTGAAAAAGCCATATGGTCACCTCATTAGATGCAGAAAGAGCATTTAACACAAGTCAGCATTCAAAAAACACTCAGTAATCTCAGAACAGAAGGGAACTTCCTCAAACTGATAAATGTTATGTATAAAAACCTATATCTGACGTTTCCCCCCTAAGATCAGGAACAAGAGAAGAATGACTCCTCTCATCACTTCTGTTTGATGTTGTATGCAAGTATCAGGTCATGTGCAATGAGGCACAAAAGAATAATAGAAATAAGTGTTCTAGATTCCACATCAGAACTGGAGGGAGGCTCATTAATAATCTGTGATGACAGATGACATAACTTTGCTTGCTGAAAGCAAAGTGAAATTGAATGATAAAGATCAAAGACAACTACCTTCAGTATGGAATATACTTCAACATTAAAAAAAAAAAAAATCCTCACAACTGGATCAAGAAGCAACATTATGATAAACAGAAAAGATTGAAGTTGTCAAGGATTTCATTTTACTTGGATCCACAATCCATTCGTTTGGAAGCAGCAATCAGGAAATCAGATGACCTACTGCATTGGGCAAATCTGCTACAAAAGACCTCTATAAAGTGTTCAAAACCAAAACTGTCACTTTGAGGATGAAGATGCACCTGGCTCAGACCATGATATTTCCAATTATCTTATATACATGAGAAAACTTGACAATGAATAAGTAAGACCAAAGAATAATTGATGCATTTGAATTATGGCAAAGAATACCGACCTAATAAACCATGGGCTGTCAAAATAATGAACAAATTTGTCTTGAAAGAAGCATAGCTAGAATATTCCTCAAAAATAAGAATAGAGAAACTTCATCTCATATACTTTAGACAAGCTATCAGGGAGGACCAGTTCCTGGGTAACCACACCATTCTTGGTAAAGTAAAAAGGTCAACAAAAAAGAGGAAGACACTTAAGGAGATGGCTGCAAAAATGTGTATAAACAGCAAAGGTTATAAGGATGGGATGGAACTGAGCAGTGTTTCATTCCATTGTGCAAGTGGTTGCTATGACTTGGAACCATCTCAACAGCACCTAACAACAACAGATTCTAGAGTAAGCAGTCTGTATTTACAGGTGGCATGAATTCTACATTTCTGTGAGAAAATTTTATAACATATATAGAAAAGCTACTAGAACTTATATAAATTAACAGGGTGTCAGGATATAACTAAATGTTCAAAAATAAATTGCATTCTATACATTAGCAAAAATAAGAAATTTTGTTTTCAAAAACAATAATACCATTTAAAATAGCATAAAAAGGATGAAATACTTAGGAAAGATGTGCCAAGACCTGGACAATATAAACTACAAAACATTGTAGAGAAATTAAAGTTCAAAATAAATGGGGAGTGATTAACTTTTCAGTCTAGGAGCGGAGGACCCTGGGACCATCGATTGAGAAGAGTGGAGAGC